>NC_138162.1:112426965-113026965 GCF_964165515.1 Mesoplodon bidens
CTGGAATGGGAGTTTACTGATCTTTCTATCTTCTTGTTTTGTCATTCTTAACGTAAGATTTCTTCCTTGATATCCAAGATAGATGCTCTGATTTCAGAAATCATAGCTGCTTTCCAGCTATCAGAAGAGAAGAAGAGGCTTATCTTTAAAGGCATTTCCAAGAAGTTAAAGATTTCTCAGTTTCACTCTTAGCTTTAAGTGTCCATATGGCCAAGTTCTGGCCACTAAGTTGCAAATGGAAGTGGCATGTTTGGCTTTTTGAAAGTGCATGAGAAGGGAGGTCCAGAGGCTCCAGCTCATATTTTACATTCACCGTTATGGAACTCAGTCTTTCAAGTGAAACCAAAGGGAATTATTACAAGTAGGAAAGGAGCGTGATCGGATTGTGTCTCAGAAATATCACTAAAGAAGTAATAAGATGGATGTAATGTACAGCACAGGGAATAAAGCCAATATTTGATAATAACTACAAATGAAGTACAATCTATAAAAATATTGAATCACTATGTTTTAAAAAATAAAAATTGATAAAAATAAGCCTCAGACAAATTTGATATATGGATTATTAGGAATATGCATATATATGAGTGAAATATTGTCAAAGAACATATTTATCAATACGTATACATGCAAGCATATACATAATAATGTATACATTTATTGGAAGTGCATGTTTGGATATTTTTTAAGTTTTGGAGTGGGCAATTATAGAAGTTTGGAGAGCACTTGTCTAGAGGAGAGATACACAGGAAAGTGATAATACGTGTGTGTATGTGTGTGTGTGTGTGTGTGTGAGAGAAAGAGAGAGAGAGAGAACTGCTTTAATGAGAACATAGGATTCACTAAGTGCACAAGAGGGCACATAACTGTTAGTGGGAGGGGTGCAGCGTGGCGGCAGGACAACTTTTCAAAAGATGTGGTCCTTGAATTGAATTGTCTAAGTGAGAAGCAAAGGTGGTCTGGGCAGAATCAATTGCCTGTGCAAAGATGTATGCACAAACCAGCATGAAAAATGTAGGAACCACAGCTGGTTCAGTGTGGCTGGAAGCTACATTATATGTCAGGCACGGGATGAGAGACAAGGCTGGAGAGGATGTAGGTCATATTTTTTTATATAATTTTCCAGAATAAAGGGAAGTTTCCATTTTATATTATTTATTTTATTTTTTTGCCACACCACACAGCTTGTGGGATCTTAGTTCCCCAACCAGGGATTGAACCCAGGGCCACAGTGAAAGCACCGAGCCCTAACGACTGGACCACCAGGGAAGTCCCAAGAAGTTTCCATTTTAAAATGTTTCTCAAAATGTTTCAACTATACCACCTTTTACTTTTTGCCAAAATTAATTGTTTTTCAAATATTAATTTTAAAAATTGGGGTTGTATATCTTTCTTTTTTATAATATGAATCATTTCCAAATTATACAGAAAAAAGGGAACATGTTGATAATTTTGCAGGTTAGTTCAAGTTACTGCAAACACTGAAGAAAACTTAAGACCTCTGAAAATCTCCAAGACTTTTTCAAATGTTTCTAAACATCACCTTATTCTAAATAGTAGACATCATGGTTGACTCTTCTAATTTTCAGTGTTTAGCATTATTTTTATTTTTACCCCCTTTTTCTTATTTTTTCAATCCTAATATTTGCAGAAAAATACACAACTTGAGACCATTACCTTGATTTTTCTCAAGAGAAAGGGGAAATTTATTATTTTTCTACAACACATTATGCTGCTTATATTCAAGCAGAATGGTTGAATGTTTGTGATAAGAATAAATATTCCAGTATACAAATAAAGTATAACTATTATCCCAAAAAAGGAAGCAATATGGAGAACTTAATAGAAGGTATGTTCACAGTGAGGAGGGGAAAACTGGCCTCACGGAGTGTAGGAAACGGTTAATGCAATAGGACATTCCAAAAATGGAGAGAAAGGAGCAATATGAGAAATGACCGAAAAAAAAAGTCCGCTGCTTGGACGTGGAGGATCGAGAGAGAATGGTCTAGGATAAGCCTCATATTTACACCTTTAGTAACTGGGTGAAAAATAGTGCCACGACAAGAATAGGACATAAAAGAAGAGGCATAGCCATGTAGAAAAGTATCATAAGTTAAGTTCCAGATATGTATGGTGAATGTAATGCCTATGAGATATCCAGTTGATGGAAAAGTTCAGCACAGAGGTGAGAACACAAGACCTGGGATTAGATAAGACTGGATGGCTAGAATTCTGGGGCAAGGTTTTCCTACATTTTTTAATACTTGAGCACACATGGATGTTTCATCTCATTGTACAAACAAATAAGCCTGGTGACTCTCAGTCCTCAAGCCTGGCTCTAGCTGCCCCATCTCACACACTGCAGGCTGAGCTGTGGCTAACACAGCACATCTGTAATCCACTGGGGCTTGCAGATGTCAAAAAGTCCTTCCCTGCTGAGGGCACTGCTGCTCAAAATGTGGTCCTTTAACCAGAAGAATAACCATCACCTGAGAGGCTGTTAGAACTGCAAACTCTAGGGCTTCCATGGTGGCGCAGTGGTTGAGAGTCCGCCTGCTGATGCAGGGGACATGGGTTCGTGCCCCGGTCCGGGAAGATCCCACATGCCGTGGAGTGGCTGGGCCCGTGAGCCATGGCGGCTGAGCCTGCGCATCCGGAGCCTGTGCTCCACAGCGGGAGAGGCCACAACAGTGAGAGGCCCGCGTATCGCAAAAAAAAAACAAAACCCTGCAAACTCTGAATCCCACCACGATTCACTGAGTCAGAATCTGCATTTTATCCAGCCCGGCAGATGAGTCATAAAGCACATTCAGATTTGAAAAACACTGTCTTAAAAACACCAGCTTCTAAGGGATGAGCAGGAGAGGTACTGGCAAAAAAAAAAAAAAAAAAAAAAAAGGATGGGGATTATGATAAGAGAAAAATGAGAACTAACACAGAGTGCGTCATACAACCAAAAAGAAAAGTTTTGGAAATAAAAGAATGATCAATAACACAATAATATCAAATGCCATAAAAACCAAAAGAAATGTGGAAGATTATAAGTAGCCTTTTGGTACAAAAATACATGTACAACTATGTTAAAACATTGAATTGTGCATTAAGGAAAGATATAGATTCCCTTTTTTGAAAGAGACTACTGCATGAGGAAGTAACAGTGGACACAGATGTGGCAGGCACTTCTTCATTTGCGTGTTTAATTTTGCTTTTACAATGAAAGGAGATTTGAGCTTGCTCACATCCTGGAAGAAAGAAGTCAGTAGATTAGGAAATACTTAGGAAAACACAAGAGAGGTTCAGAAGAGAAAGGGCAAAGTCACTGATGAGGTGAAAAGGAAGAGTTTTAAGAGCAGTCGTTGAAGGGTAGCTTTTGAACCAGAAGTCTTAAGTCTTTCTCTCGGACCGGAGGCAGAATGTGGCAGGCGGTAGAGACAGAAATTGTGATTTTATAATTCAGTTGCATGCTCAGTTATCTCTTTGAAGTAGGAGACAAGGTCATTAGTGGAGATAAAGATGAACAACGAAGCAGACAGGTTTAGGCTGATTTAACGGTTACAAAACACAGAATATAGCCGAGTCCACATTACCTCTGGTACTGGGCAGGCTGTGCTCCCAGCTTTCTTGGAAGAGTCGGTCCAGCCCCGTGAGAGCAAAAGCCCCCACCACTCTGCAGAGGAGCGGGATGAAGCCTAGGACATGATCTTTATTCAGGCCTCGCTCATTTAGGTGGCAAAGTTGGAGGTAGAACCCACATCACCTAATTCAGATTAACTGCTTATTTTTCCAAAAGAGCACAGTGATTTAGGCTCTTCTACAGTAGAAAAAGGAACGATCACATCATTCTTTAAAAGGTGAAATGTGACTCGTTCAGCTAGAATCACAGTAAGTTTTTTTTAATGAATAGTTTCATCAAAAAATATAAGAATGAGACCCACTTTCAAACTTTTTGCTCTTCTCAGGGTCTATACATGAACACCATGTGTGGCAGTGTAGGTGTGTCCACTCACATCTCTGACCCGTTTCTTTTGCATCTTGAAAATAGGTAGTCTTTTCCTAGGAGGCATTATCTCCAGAGATTTTGTTATGCTTGATTAAAGGAAAACATATGTTCTTACAGGAAGAGGAAATAACTTCTATAATCCAGAAGCTTTTACAATCCTTTTGTTTCCTGGGAAACTGTAAATGTCTTGCCCAAAATAGTTTAGGCACCTAAGTAGAAGGAAGGTGGAAAGGGGAAGAAAGAATAGACAATAAAGAATAGATGAGGGGCTTCCCTGGTGGTGCAGTGGTTGAGAGTCCGCCTGCCGATGCAGGGGACACGGGTTCGTGCCCTGGTCCGGGAAGATCCCACATGCCGCGGAGCGGCTGGGACTGTGAGCCATGGCCGCTGAGCCTGCGCGTCCGGAGCCTGTGCTCCGCAACGGGAGAGGCCACAACAGTGAGAAGCCCGCATACCACAAAAAAAATTAAAAAATAAAGAAACTATGGTAAAATTTAAAAAAAAAAGAATAGATGAATATTAGCTTTAAGTATGATGTACAGTCACTGATTGTATCTTGCTAAGCTCTTCTCACTCTTAATTTTTAAAAGGAATATAATCCAATAAAAACCTTGATGTGTAGTCTAATGTTCGCTAGAGGGAAATTGAACAACACTATACTCACTGCTATATTTACCTTTCCTTACCACTTCCAATTATAAACTCCTTTTTGCTTTATTGTTTGATTCCCTTCTTTTTTCTGTGCCATTCCTCTGTCCTTAAAGGAATGTAATGAACAGACAAATGTAGGGCTTCCTGCACCACAGGAAGAAAAATGTCCAATAACTCAAATATGCTTAAGTCAGAACACATTCCATTGAAAGGTGACATTAACATAAACATTTGTAGTCACACAAAAGGGAATATCTACCATAATCTGAATAAGTCGGTGCTCTGCTGGTTCAATATTACAGAAAAAAACCGTAGCATGGCTCCACTTTAATATTTTGTGTACATTTCTTTTCAGGTTCAGAGACTCAGAGACTGGTGCTTTAAAAATATCATGGTTTTATGCCCTCAGTCTTATTGATTTGGGGATTTATAAAAATCCATTTTATTAGTAAGCATTCATGCAAGCACAATTAGATCAAAATAAAGCAGACTACTTCTGCTGTATTGTTCCCTTTGTAAATATAACTCAGTTAAACATCTCAAGTAAAAGGATGATTTCTGTATCACTCATTTCTGGCTTGTGGGATTACGGTGCTTTTTTCCCCTTAATTTTACTGTATTTTTATGAAATTTTTGGTACAGTGCACATAGATTAAAATGAAATTTAGAGAATGTGTTTTTAAAAAAGTTTTATGCACATTTTAAAGGTCTAAGTGGTGTTTTGTCAAATAAGATTCAGGAGGGCAACCCAATTCTTAATCAACGTTCCCCCCATTGGTTTGATGTAATCATTTCCTAACTCTCATTAGAAAAATAGTTCTGAGACCACACTCAGTGACTTTTCGACAAGTTAAACTGGTTGAGGTATATTTGGAATATAAGGAACAAAATGCTCTTGAACTGAATTTCAGGTTATTCACCCTTTATCAAATTGAGCTCTAGAAAGACTAGAAATTACAGCGAAGTAGTATATTAGTGCTCTTTGTTGATTTAATTCCAATGAGGTGAGTGATAGGACATAGCCTCTGCCTCAGCCCTGACGTTTCCAGCTAGCAGAGGAGGTCATGGCACGTCAGTTTTATGTGTCAACAGTGGAAACCAGTGATTGATAGAACCAAAGGGCCTATAAGAATTCAGCGGAGGAGAGATCATTTCCCCCTCAGACAAACAAATAAAGGCAATGTGGAGGACATGGCATTTAAGCAAAATAACTCTAAAAATTCTTTAAGACAAACATGTAATTAGGGCACATTCTGCGTTTTGAACGATTGCCATTGAGACTCCTAGAGTGCCTTGAGTCTCTCCTGACTGAAGGAAAAGTAAAGTCTACTCTTCCAAGATTTTACCTTTCTAATTTTGGTTTTGTTGATGGTTCAACGTTTTTATTAAGTTTATTGTCCAGGAGCATACTGTGCTCCACAGTCAGATCAAATTCCCTGATCATTTTTCAATTGGAAAAAAAATGTTTAGAGGTGGTGAAGTACTTTACACCTCCTGGGTATGAATGTGTGTGTGTGTGTGTGTGTGTGTGTGTGTGTGTGTGTGTGTGTGGTGAGTGGACACAACTTAAATAAGAGGGTTTCAGAAGATCGTCTGTAGACATTATGGTCTAGAATCAGGCTAAAGGAGGAAGTCTTTTTTGGATAAGTCAGAGAGAAAAAGAAAGAATATCCATTCCTAGAAGGAAGAGAGGGTCAACAATATTTATGAGAAACATTTTATAGTTCATGATTGGCTTGAAGAAATCAAGTGCTATTTCACTGAGTTGACAAAGAAAAGGTGATATTGATGACATATTTCCCATTGAATGTTGCTATCGGGATTCAGAATGTAACTAGCACTTTTTGAAAAGCTTATGTATGCAACTGCTATAACAATTGATGTTTAAAACCCCCAAATCTGTATTTATAATTTTGAATTTAATCATTATAGGTACTTAATTAAAATCAATTTCAAAGTATTTATGTGAATTAATTTTACTTATTTATAATTACTTAGGTAACACATGATTGTGTTTTCAATTCAACATTAGGAAGCCAATGTGTCCTCAGATATCGGGTGCTTTCCCTCAAATCAGCTTTATAAAATCAGTTATAAGATGATGTCATGATCCCAAATCCTTTACCCTCTTGAAAAAATTTCTCAAATTGTTTCATACTTTAGGGAGCTGAGGAAAGGATGCTGGTTTTGAAGCCCCTGGCATCCCAAGAGTACACTAAAAGTATTATTTTGTACTTGCTATTTGTTTCACTCAATGGTATCTCTTTACTTTCTACTTCAGAACACATAGAATAACCTTATTTTGTTTACTGCTGTACAAATCTAAAGTAGGATCATATCAGAGATTAAAAAAAACACATTGATAGCTATGTAGGTAATTTTCTATTTTTATTAATACCAACAATTGTACATCAAATAGTGCTGGGACTTAAGGAAGATGTCTTAATAATTTAAATATAGACCATAAAATACCCCCTTAAAATGGCTATATATGCCGCTTTTCAGTGTATAAATTGCATTTAGAGGTACCTTTTATCCGTATATTCATCAATTCTTGACATTACTAAACTTTAAAATTTTGACAATTGTAATGGTTATCTAGTCTCTATTTAAATGAGCATTTCTTGATTACAACTGAGTTTGAGCAAAATATCTTATACTAAATGTACATTTCTATTTCTTTTTCTATGAATTGCTTATTCATATCCTTTGCCCATTCTTCCAGTGGATTACCATGTTTCTAAATGATTAGTTGGAGTCCTTTATACAATTCAGGTGTTAATGTTTGTTAGCTATCTACTATTTAATTTGCTTGTTCAGTTTGTTATGGTGCTTCTTGTTGTGCATAAGTTTTTAATATTGATGCATTATTTCAAAGATCTGCACATTAGAGCTATGCTCACAGCCACAATTTCTTTCTAATTCTCTCTTGAACCCATTCTAATTAGGCTTTCACTTTCACCAGTTCCCTAAAACTGCACTTGTCAGGGTCATAACTGTCATCCACCTGGCAAAATGAAATGGCTAATTCTCAGTTCTCATCTTAACCAACCAGTCCACAGCCTTTAGCAGTTAATCACTCCCTCCTCCTTGATGTACTTATTCTAACTGGTTTCCAGGACACGACACTCTACTGGGTTTCCTCCTACTTCACTGGCTACTCTTCCCAGTCTGCTTTGCTGTTTTCTCCTCCTCCCTCTCTTTTCCTTTCTATCTGTACTTACTCCCTGGTGGCCTCCTCCAGTCTCAAGTCTTTAAATACCATCTATATGTCTATAGTACTTTCCAAATTTGTGCCTTAAACAATTTTAAAAAAAGGATGTCATTCCTCAGACCCATAGAACTATCTGCATACTCAGCATCTAGAACATCAAATGGACATCTCAAACTGCACACGCCTGAAACCAGTCTCCAGATTTTTGCCCCAAACCTACTCCTCTCACAGTTTTCCCCATTTTGGTTAATCAAATCTATCCTTCCAGTTACTTAGGCCAAAAAGCATGTACTTCTCCTTGAACACTCTCTTTTTTACTCTAATCAGTCAAGAAATCATCTTGTCTCAAGCTTTAAAATATATCCAAAATATGACCAGTTCCCATCACCTTCAAGGTGGCAACTCAGTCTGAGCAATCATCACCTGGACTATGACAGTAATCTAACTCGTCTCTGCCAGCCACCCCAGCCCCACCTTAGTCTGGATTTAACAGATCAGTCATGGTGACTCTTTACAAATGAAAGGCAAGCCACTCCGTGGATCTACTCAATGCCTTAAAAACTTCCATTTCATTCAAACTAAAAGCAAATTCGTTATAAAGACTCATGCCCACACATGATTTGTTGTTCCACTTAATCCTTTGATCTGATTTCTCACTATTATCCCCCCCTGCTGACTCGGTTCTAGTCCCTTCTGGTTCTGTGAATACATCAAGCATGCTCCTGGCTTAGACCTTTGCGCTGATCGCTCTCTCTGCCTGGAATAAATACTCTTTCCTCAGGTACTCAGGTGGCCAACTCCCTGACCTCCTTCCACACCTGGATGAAGCATCTTTCTCAGTGAAGCTTACCCTAACTACTCTACTTAAAATAATGCTAACCCTCACATCCTATAACTTCTGATTATCTTTTGCTTTGCTCTGAATTCTCCTTTCTTTCAAAATAGTACATAATTTACTGATTTATTTCAGTTCTTGCTAACTATGTTCCATTTTGCTAGAATGTAAGTTCATGAAGATAAAGGATTTTGGTCTGTTTCATTTGTTGCTGAATTCAAGCCCCCACAACAATGCTTGTCATGTTGTACATTTTCAATATCTAACAAAGAAAAAGAGTAAGTGTGGGTACTAAGTAAATCAGCCTTTCCTTTTTGTCTTGCCTTGTCTATGACAAGTTTTAAACACATTCTTTTATATTTTTAATCCTTTACTGCAATCTTTTTTCAAAGTATACTTTGCCTATGGATTAAATAAACAAATGGTATAGAGCTTTAACATTGTCCTTAGCCCTTCTCAATCCCATCTTCCCTGTACTTAGCTGTCCTTCCTAAGAGCAACCATTTTTAAATGTCTGTGTGTTTTTCTTATTCTGAAGGTCTTTTCCATACATCTGAATAATATTCTTATATTATTATTGTTTTACATTTTGTTTTCTTTCAATTTTCTAATTGTCTTATTTTGTCTTTACTTACATTAAATGCTTCTCCAGACTCACTTTTTTCCCCTCACATTCTTAATCCTACCATTTTGTCTATGCAATATACTCTAAGTTTCACGGCCCCTGACAGCAAAATGGCCTTACTATATTTCTCTCTTCTTCTGATCAAAACAAAATGTTTGTTTTCTGAGCCTTTTTGCATAGATCTCATCTGAGGGAATCCCATTATTACTTTCTAAGTTGTATCAGCTCCTTCCAGGATTCTACTGCTTGGTTTACTTCCTCATTTTGCTACAGTATATTCTCCATGATTTTCCCAAGAAAGCATTTATGCAGGTAGACTGTTCCATTACTTGAATTTGGGACTGCTTAATAACTTCTCCTTTGATTCATAGATTGGCTGGTCCACTGGATTGGAAATATGGAAGAAAAACCATTTTCACCGAGAACTCTGACGGCTTTTTCTTGTTGTCTTGTAGCATGCATAAATGCCCATTTGCCTAAAACCAGTCTGGTCTCATTCTTTTGTGTATTCCTTTTTCTTTCAAAATCCTTCAGGATCGTCTCTTAAATCTTAATGTTTGGCAATTTTGCAATAATAACTCTAGACATAATTCTCGATTAGAACTCAGTGGGCTCATTCACTTTGAAAATATGTGTTTTTATCCATTTATGAAAATTCTCCTCCATGGCTCTCTCTCCATCTTGTCTTTCTATTCTGTCCTCTCTTCTCATCTTCCAGAACTTGTAAGAATCTCTAATTTGCTGACATCTCCTTCCTGTTGTCTTTTAATTAAAGTTTATACCTCTTTTGTTATTGGATATTATTTTAATGAACGTTGCAAGAAAGAGGAAATAAATACACATGCTTGCTCTTGAACTATTTTAAAATATATCATTTAATTATTTACATATTTATATTTAGAGCTTTAATCATCTGAAATTCGTTTATATTCAGGCTATGAAATAGATCAAGTTTATATTATTTTTGCCAACAGATTGTTGGTTGTCCCAGCACCGCTAGTCTGAAGTAGCTGTTCCCTCTGCCTAGGATGTCCTTCCCTCTGCTCCCACTCAGCTCACATTTCAATTCCTTAGAAAGTCTTCACCAACCGTCCCATCCAACATGGACTCTCTCATTTATTTTTTTTCATCATCCAGGCTATTTTCTCCTGAGAACATAGAACAATCTCTAGTTATCTTGATTACTTATGTGTTTGTTTTTTACTGTCTGTTTCTTCTACCATATTGTACATTCCTTGCCCACAGAGACTTGATTGGTATTTTTACCTACTGCATCTAGTGTCTTCAAGTAACTGTTTTTTAGCATGTACATATAACTAAATGAGCACAGAAATATGTGATTTGTATGTATATGTGTATCTATATACATGAGTATATAAATCTATATAAATGTGTATATATTCAGGTATATGGATACACATATAAATAATATATGTGCACACATATATCTATGCATATATATACATACATATATATGTTAGCTATTAAATAACATATAGAAGAACAAACACTCTTCTTTGTCTTATCTTGGCAATCTGCTCATTTTACTCCTCCATAGGAATTTTGAAATTTTTTGTTTGGTTTATTCTTAGATTTTTAAAAACTTGCTTTTGTTGTTGTTTTGGGGAATTAAACATACTTTTAAGGAAATGCTTATTCATACAGCTATCAGTGTAATGATGTATGTGTATGAAGCTACAGATTTAAGTTTACAATTTTTAACCTAATTATTGTAAATTCTTGATTAACATCTTTGAACTTCTCAGATTAAAATAAATGATTTAAATGTTTAAATGGAATAAGAACATGAACTATAAACTTCAGAAGTCTTTGCTATAGTTTGCACCTGACCTTTTCAAGGAAGACATCTTTTTCTCTAAGAGAAAATATGAAGTGGCATCCAGACAAAGACTCTATGTGCCCAAAGAGACAGTGATATTCTAAATCAAATAAAGGGTGGTTTTATTGTTCTCTGGAGCTACACTAAAGTTGCAAGATTTGAATCACTGACTTTGTCAGGTAACATCACTGGGGAAACATATCTTTACTTGGACTACTCTCTTGAAGACCTAACTTCCATGAAAATAACAATAATAAATTATATGATCTATTGAAGTTTACTCAGTTCGAAATCTTCCTGGTTTAAAAAAATACGTTGTTTATCCATCTCATCATATATTTCGAGTACTATTTTTACTCCTCTATTCCAAAAATATTTATATAATATCTGTGATTTTATATAATGTCTCAGTATATTTATATAATATCTCAATGAGTGTTCCAGGATTTGGGGGTATAATAGTAAATAAACAGGGCTTCCCTGGTGGCGCAGCGGTTGAGAGTCCGCCTGCTGATGCAGGGGACATGGGTTCATGCCCCGGTCTGGGAAGATCCCACATGCCACGGAGCGGCTGGGCCCGTGAGCCATGGCCGCTGAGCCTGTGCGTCCGGAGCCTGTGCTCCGCAATGGGAGAGGCCACAACAGTGAGAGGCCCACATACTGCAAAAAAAAAAAAAAAAGTAAATAAGCAAAAATCCCTGCTCTTATGAAGTTATCTTCCAGTAGAGGAAAACATAAAAATAAATAAGTGAATGAATAGTATTTTATCTAATAATATGTTTTATGGAGAAAAGTAAAGCAGAAACAGGGAAGAGAGAAACTGTGAGAAGGGAAGACATTTTCTTTTTTTTAATTAATTGTTATTGGAGTCTAGTTGATTTACAATGTTGTGTTAGTTTCTGCTCTATATCAAAGGAAGTCAGTTGTACATATACATATACCCACTCTTTTGTAGATTCTCTTCCCATATAGGTCATTACAGTGTATTGAGTTGAGTTCCCTGTGCTATACAGTCAGTCCTTATTAGTTGCCTCTTTTATATATAGCAGTGTGTATATGCAGAAGGGACCACATTTTCAAGGAGACCTTTTGAGTGAAGACTTGAAGGTGACGAGGGACCCATACAGTGGGATCTAGAGGAGATTGGTTTAGGCAGAAGGGGTGGCAAGTGGGATGGCCCTTAGGTGCCAGCATACTTACTAAAAGTTTTCAAAGAAACCATCCAGTAAAATATCATTACAAATTTTTGTTTTTCAATATAGATAACCTATGATATTGGATATGTGTCTCTTAGATGTTTTAAAACCATGCTTTAATTCAACAGGTCCAAAATTGAACGCATTATCATAACTCTCAAAGCTGGTCCCCCTTTTCCCCCTGTCCTATAGCAGTGAATGATATTTCCGTCCATACAGTTGCTCTAGCCAGAAAGCTGTGTCGATATCACTTAACTACTGCTGCATAACACATTATCCTGAAATTTAGTGTGCTAAAACAACAATGAATGTTCATTGCATGGGTCAGAAATTCAGGAACAGCTTAAGTAGATGTTCTAGCTCAGAATCTTTCATCAGGTTACTGTCAAGATGTCAGCCATGGTTGCAGCCACGTGAAGGCTTGACTAGTGAAGAGAATCTGATTTCAAGTTGGCTCAGTCAAATGACTGGCAACTTCCTGAATCTTATTGGTAGAAGCTCTCGCTTTCTTCCATGTAGCTACTTGAGTGGCTGAGGGAAGAGTGAATGACCCAAAAGAGAGCTGGGTGGAAGTAGCAATGCATTTTATGATCAAACTACAGAATTCATGTCATCAAGAATTCACTTTGTGTAGACAACATCCAAGAGGAGGAAAATTAGGCTCCACCCTTTGAAGGGAGGTGTGTCAAAAATTTAAATAAGCATTTTAAAAATCATTGCAATCACACTTGAAACATTTTCCTCATTCCCAACCAGTACCAAACCATCACTAAACTTTGTGGATTTTATCAGTGATATATATATCTCTTAGATTATTCTACTCTCTCCAACTCCACTACAATCAAAATTACTCACACTATCCTCAGCTCTCACTTGGACCGCAGGAATTGTTTCCAAATGGGAGCTGTAAAGACAAAAGTCCAAAATGTGATCCATGAGGCACTGCATGATTGGGTACCTACAGCCATCTCCAGCCTCATTTGTTTTTATGTTGACACTTTCTGTCTCTATTCCAGACACACTAACATTCCTTGAGTCTCTGTCCTTCCCATGACAACACAGGTTCTAAGATATTTTCTCTTGTATGTCTATTCAGTCTTTTTCTGCCTGAAATTCTGGACTACTATTTCAGCAGCCCCTCCTCCTACGAGTGTTCACTGAATTTACACAAATTGATAGACTTCTTTTGATTATTTAAAATCTTGCTAGAATACCAGAACTGAAATAAGACTATTAAACTAAAGACAATATAAAACCAGAATTGCTTTAAATATTCATTCAGTAGTTGATTTCTGAAAACTAAATGTCCTGAATAAGAAGTTATTTAAGGAAGAGTGGTAAACAAGTGTATCAGTTAGGGCCCCTATAATTATACATTTGCAATATGACTTTGAACTTCCCTTACTAAGGTGCCTTCAACCATGAATTGAATTCATAAGCTAGGATGGGTCCATCAGATTTTTTCTTTATGGTGCTCAGTATTTCCTGAGTTTGTTGGTATTTTCTACACTTGGTTTTCATGATATACTGTTATAACATTTAGGGTCCTTTTACATTAATTAGCTTGAGTGAATTTCTCTTTATTTCAATTAAAAATATCCCTGACCAAAAGAGTCATGTTATCAAAGGCAAAATCCAAACATTGGCATAAGAATTTGACATTTTTTGAAACATATGTGTAGAATATGTTGTTTGTTTTACTGCAATTTTCTGTGAAAAATGTGTGCCACTTTTAAATCTCCATTTTTATACTGGTTAAAGAATATCTGGCTTGCCCAACGTGAAACAACTAGTTAATGACAAAACTAGAACAAAATGTAAGCCTCCTGGCTGTCCATCTGGAGCTTCAACCATTCTACTATGATGATTTTCATTTAATTATCTTGGGCACTGGACACATAATAGGAACTATTGAGTCTATTCTAAGTAATTTTCAATGTTTCTGAAATGCTTAGTTTTCTTTAAAATAAGTCATTAAGAAGCTACAAATCAGTGAGTTAATTAGCTGTGTTATGGCCTTTTAGATTTTTCAGTTGAAATAAGCTGATGTCAAAACTATAAAGAAGTAAACTATTACCCATGAGAATAGACAGTTTCCATAGAAGTTATAGTAGAAGTTATAACAATTAGCATGAGTTTTGAGCACAGCATTTTGAAAGCATTTAGTAAAAATGAGTGACTTTATGATAAAAATAAATTTTGTAGATGAAACGAACAAACTTGTATAAAGATGAGAGTTAAGAAACCTCAGATGACTACACTATCTATCCCTGTCATCTACCTTTACTGGAGTCCTCCTTCTCCACCTATCCTAGCCCTCCACCTCCTATCCCTCACCTATAACCCTATATTAACCCTTCATATACAAACACGCAAACAGTATGTAACTTATCACCTACTAAGTCCTAATTTATGTAAGCACTGAATGTAGACACCACTGCAATCAGGTCTGGTTAAAAAAGCACCCATCACATTTTAATCGACAACTCTCCAGTTCCACCATTAAATGGCGATCTTCAGACATATAGCTTTGCTTTAATGTTCTCTTTCAGATTTCTATATCCTGATTTTTCCCTGTGTCTAAATATTTGCTCTAGTTTCTTCCCTGATTATTCATAAGCATCACTCCTAACTTGGGCAGGAGGACAGAAAGATGAAAATGTTGGACACTCTCTGGTGTATAATGTTTGACCTCTCCATCACTATATTTAGTTAATTCATTTCAAAAATATTTATCCAGTTATTTACTGTGGATGCTCTGGATTACTTCTGGGGCTATTAAAACACATGCAACAGTCATGAGTTTTGCTTAAATAGAAGATCCTATAAAGTCAGAGATAGACATTGATGGATTAATCTTATTAAAAATACAATTACAATTGTAACAAGTGCTGTTAATGAGATACAAATTTGATAAATATTGTAACAGGATTTTGCAAAGTGAGATGGAATAGGTAAGGCTTCCTGAGGAAATGATGCTTAAACCAAGATCACAAAGATAAGTAGAATTTAATTAAATGAATAGAAGACCAATGAGTATTCCAAAGGTAATGCCTAGCGGTAGGTTGTACCAGAGGAGCTGAAGAGGATATGGTGAGATGTTGTTGGATTATGGATAAAATTATAAGGTAGGACCAACTGGAAGGATATGATATGTGGAATACAAGAGGAGTCAAGAGTTATCAAAGATTTTCCACCTGAGAAATGTAAAGATTTTTTTTTTACCATTAACCAAGTTTGAAAAGAATGGAAGAGAAACAAGCTTGTGTGGGAATAGCAGGAGTTTGATGTATGTTTGCTTTTATCAGACAGCTAGGTTGCTAGCAATCTGTGATTATTTTATTCCAGTTTCAGAAACTGAGACAATTCCAAGCTACGCTTAGCTTCCTGCTAAGACTTGTGTATTTCTGATTCATTCTTACTCAGCAGCTGTAATTCTTTGCGAACTCAGACCAACTCATAGGAGTTCACGCATTTTGTCCCCCTAAAATCCATAAAGCTTTCAAAACTTGTACACAGATTGTTAACCACTCAGCTGGTACTCTGAAGTTTATTGCCATCCTTAAGGGAAACTCAGTTCTGTAAGTTTCCTTGTCTTAGATCTTAGCCATGTGACTTTTCACTGTGTTTTTAGCTCTCCGATGCACAGTTTTGTTTTCTTTTTAACCTTGTCTAGTGTTTTCAGTGGAAAGTTTAATTTGATTTAAAATATTGGCTTATAGGGATTTCCCTGGTGGTGTAGTGATTAAGAATCCACCTGCCAATGCAGGCGACACGGGTTCTAGCCCTGGTCCGGGAAGATGCCACATGCCGTGGAGCAAATAAGCCCGTGCGCCACAACTACTGAGCCTGTGCTCTAGAGCCCGTACGCCACAACTACTGAGTCCGCGTGCCACTACTACTGAAGCCCATGTGCCTAGAGCCCATGCTCCACAACAAGGGAAGCCACCACAATGAGAAGACCACGCACCACAACGAAGAGTAGCCCCTGCTCGCCGCAACTAGAGAAAGCCCGCGCGCAGCAACGAAGACCCAACGCAGCCAAAAATTAATTAATTTATTAATTTAAAAAATAGAATAAATAAGATTAAAAAATAAAAATAAGATATTGGCTTATAAATTTAATATCTGAGTGGCCTGGGAAAAAACCTCTTTACCTTAGTGTCTTCATCTCTAATACATAGGTAATAATATCTAACTAGAAAAGTTGTTATGAGAATAAAATGATACCATATATATACACGAATCCTGTGCCTGAGAGATCAGGAAGCAACTACCATTTTTATTGTTAGGTGAATTTAAAATAACCCAGGCCTCATCAAACTGCAGAGAGAAATGAGATCACTTTGAAATGATAATCATATTTCACTGGCACATTGTTCACAGTGGGAAGAATCAAGATCTCAGTACCCTTTTAATTTTGAGTTATTTCTCTGAGCCTCCAAGGGTATTCTAGAATAGTCCTTTTATACTCTTCCACTTTGGCCTCTTTTTAAAATAATTAATATCAAACTATCAAGTTAAAGCCTGCTTCACTGCCTGTGTCATCATGGCAAACACTTCATCCTCTTCTGAGGCGGGATGCTTTAGCGTGAAATGCTCAAAGCATCACGTATTCTCAGATGTTTCAGTTTCTCTTTAGTTCTCCCATAAAGAGACTAAAGCCATAAAGAATTGGAAAGAATGCTCATCTCTTCAATTCTGAGTTTTATTTTTCAAACTGTGGGCTTGAAATATCAATTGCTTATGTCTGCAGCTCAGAAAGTTCCAAATAATAGTAACTGTGACAATTTTTTTTTCACTAAGAGTTGTAACCCCATAGGACTGGTTTATAAAGCTAGAGAATACATAGTCAACTTTCTTTCCCCCTTATACCCCAAACCTTCTCTGCCTCAAGAGTCTGGGCACTGATTTATTCCCCATAAGTCACTGTGCTTCTGTGCAAATCAACTCATGAAAATAGATGCACAGAGATTTGTGGCCCTCATGCCAAGACTCATCTCAAACCCATATTACATTTCCTAGCTACAGCTTTCATATTTTCTCTCAATTTTAAGGTGCATTCAGCAGAGTGAAATAAGTATGGACAATTATATTAAATCCATCTTTACAGCATCTCTATTTAGTAGTTATTTCTGCCCTCCAAAAGTGGACATATTTTACTTGTCTCATTAAAGAAGAGGGGAGGGGATAGAAGGGGAGGGGCAGGGACTTATCTTTTTGATGGATTTTGATATTTGACTTTAATGCTTAAAAAAAATAGGCTTCTGCCAGTCTCTCAGAAATTGAAGTCTCTGAACTTTCAAGTGACAAGTCATTATAAAAATAAGAATTATAAGATTCTTAAGTGAAAAATGTATTCATTGATGGGAATGTGTATGAGCCCACTTAGAGTTTCCAAGAAAGTTAATAGTAAATTCAGTACTTGGTACAGCGTAGAAAAGACAAGCCAAGTGTGGGAGCCAGGCAAATTCATGCAGAGATTGTTTTGAGATTTTCATAAATAAAAGACTTCTAAAATATCCAAAGATGCTTCCTTCAAAAGTACTATCACGAGTCATTTGCTAACAACTTAGTAACTTGCTATAAATATGTTGAAAGACGACGTATAGACAAAAGAAAATGGACTTCATAATAAAGTTTCCTACCCAAAATCCATTCTAGGGACTTCCCTGGTGGTCCAGTGGTTAAGACTTCTTCCAATGCAGGGGATGCGGGTTCGATCCCTGGTCCGGGAGCTAAGATCCCACAAGCCTCAGGGCCAAAAAACCAAAACATAAAACAGAAGCAACGCTGTAACAAATTGAATAAAGACTTTTAAAATGGTCCACATCAAAAAAAAAAATCTTAAAATAAAACAACCCGCCCCCCAAAAAATCCACTCTAAATGCAACTTAGATTTCTTCTTACTGCCTCCCCCTAACCTGAGTTTTTTTCCTTTTAAGAAATTTTCTTTTTATACTGGAGTATAGTTGATTTACAATGTTGTGTTAGTTCCAGGTGTACAGCAAAGTAATTCAGTTATGCGTATACATATATCTATTCTTTTTCAAATTATTTCCCGTTTAGGTTATTACAGAATATTGAGTAGAGTTTCCTTTAATCAGAGATAAAGACTTACAAAGCAATATGGAACCAGAAGAATAGGGAGAGAAGAAGCTTCTGTTTAGAGAGAAAGCAAGAAAGACAGAATGAAAGTTATTGAGAAGATAAGTGATTTAGAATGTCCAGAACTAGATATATCCTCTAGAACAGGGCAAGAGTTAATAGGTGCTGTTAACTGTGATACTATACTTTCAGAAATATTGTTCTCACATTACCATTGATATTGGATTTTACCGTTGTGATTATGAATTACTGAATATATGTGTGTGGTAGACGATTTAATGGTGATGGCTCTAAGGTTTATTTTCCCTTCTTATTAAACATTCTGGCAGGAGGAATTTAATAACTTGATACTGCCGAGAGTGACCACAAAGGTTCAGGGTTTGGCGATGCTCTAAGTTGAGTGACAGAGCTGGGAGGATGTGATGACTGACAATCACCAGGAAGTAACATCAGGTTGAATATAAATATTTCAAACAGATATGTGTTCAGAAAGCCTGCTTCACTTTTCTGAGCAAACTCTGTGGATAAAAAGAATCATTTGATATTAGCAAGTAGGCCTAGACCTTCTGGGGACCAACCTAGGTAAATGAGGAGCTGGTCGGGGGTTCAGTCATTTGTGGGCTTCTAGGATGAGCAGCTGCAGAAAAAGGAAAATGTTTGAATGAAAAAAATACAATAACCCTTTAACTTTCCTGGACACAGGTTCTCATCCCATAATAGCCGACTGCACAGACCACATTTATGGTAATTTCTCAAACTCCATGCATAAATTTTAGGTCTGAACAGAATGTACTGTATATGAATGACACCAAGTGAAAGCAGAATGAATTTAACTGAGTATGTTACTAATATAGGAAGCACTTACTCTAATTGAAGAAAAGAACATTGATGTTTAATCTATAGGGCCGGAGTTTTATTACCGTTGAGAACAATTCTCAGAACTTGAAAGGTGATGTTCTTTTCCTCTATAAAAGCAGTAAGAATTGTATTTCACAGCTGAACTTTCATATTTTCTTATGTCTGAACAACTTAGGATAATTTTAGCTAAAAATTGCAATCAGAAATCAAATTTGGATAAATACAAATTTTGAAATCCTAATAATTTGGAGTGGCTTTGTTTCCAGACTTAAATATTGTCACTACTGAATACATGTGAAAAATTATAAATTCTGACTGTAAATCTATAAATACCTATCTGTCACTATGATAATATTCACTATACAGTATGTAAACCTTTTTTTTGTTTTATTGTTTTCAAAGTGTTTTTTTTTTTTTTTTTTTTTTTTTTTGTGGTATGCGGGCCTCTCACTGTTGTGGCCTCTTCCGTTGCGGAGCACAGGCTCCGGACGCGCAGGCTCAGCGGCCATGGCTCACGGGCCCAGCTGTTCCGCAGCATGTGGGATCTTCCCAGACCGGGGCACGAACCCGTGTCCCCTGCATCGGCAGGCGGACTCTCAACCACTGCGCCACCAGGAAAGCCCCAAACTGTATTTTTTTGTTTTATTGAATGTAAATAAAGTTCTTTTTTTTGCTTAGCATTTTTATTTTATATTTCTAGGTAACAACTGTTAGGAAGACTTTTTCTTTGGGTAAAATCTGTATTATTTTTTCTCATTTGCAGTTTGGTTGCAACAAAGGAAACAGATAGTGCAAGGTCTCGAAGTGCCCCAATGTCACCTTCTGACTTTCTGGATAAATTAATGGGAAGGACGTCGGGGTATGATGCAAGAATCAGGCCCAATTTTAAAGGTAATTGTTTTGCTTACTACAATATACGACATGTGTTTTATTTTTTATTATTTTTTAACATCTTTATTGGAGTATGATTGCTTTACAATGGTGTGCTAGTTTCTCCTCTGTAACAGAGTTAATCAGCTATACATATACATATATCCCCATATCTCCTCCCTCTTGCGTCTCCCTCCCTCCCACCCTCCCTATCCCAGCCCTCTAGGTGGTCACAAAGCACTGAGCTGATCTCCCTGTGCTATGCAGCTGCTTCCCACTAGCTATCGATTTTACATTTGGTAGTGTATATATGTCCATGCCACTCTCTCACTTCATCCCAGCTTACCTTTCCCCCTCCTCATGTCCTCAAGTCCATTCTCTACATCTGCGTCTTTATTCCTGTCCTGCCTCTGGGTTTGTCAGAACCTTTTTTTTTTTTTTTTTTAGATTCCATATATATGTGTTAGCATACGGTATTTGTTTTTCTCTTTCTGACTTACTTCACTCTGTATGACAGATGATTAAACAAGATAAATTTTCAAATTGATTTACCCCCAAATTCTAAAGCTTATTTCCAATAATCCTCCAAGCACTATATTGGTCAAAGATATGTCTTGAAAGAAGAAATATATTCTCATGTTAATAGCTCTCACAATTAGTCTTCTTTGGACCATACAACATTACATTAGTTTGTGTACAACCTCATGATTTGATATTTTTATACATTATGAGATGATGATCGCAATGAGTTTAGGTACCATCTGTCACCATACAAAGTTGTTACAACATTGTTGACTATATTCCCTATGCTGTACATTACATCACCATTGACTTATTTATTTTACAGCTGGAAGTTCATACCTTTTAATCTCCTTCACCTATTTCGATCGTCACCCTACCACCTTCCCCTCTATTCCCTTGTCTGTTTTCTTTCTCTTTTAAAAAATGTGCCTACTGAATCAAATGAACAAATTTAAAGTGGGTATTATATCTGCTTTCCCTTCCAATTTGTCAAAAAACAGGAATTAATACTGTGAGACTTTAGGGGAATGTCTATCAATAATGTGATATTTCACTAGTCTAAGTTTTTTTGAAAAAAATAAATGAGCAAAATTAACTATATATTTAAAAAAAAAGAATAGGAACAGAAATTTGCCAAACAGATGTGACAATATATTACAATAACTTAAATGATTTAGTATTCACTTCTTTATGGATTAAAAAAAAATTTTTTTTTTTTTTTGCTGCGCCGTGCGGCATGCGGGGCCTTAGTTCCCCGACCAGGGATGGAACCCATGTCCCTGCAGTGGAAGCGTGGAGTCCTGACCACTGGACATGGATTAAAATCTTAATAAAAAAAAAACCAAAACCTGGAAAATACCTAGGTAACTGATCAGACAATAGGAAAATGTTTTTAAAATATATAATTATTGAGAAAAACTTGTATGTTTGACTTTTCAGGAATTTATAAATTTCATACGAGGAAAACAAAAAATCTTAGTAGAGACATTCTCAGATAATTTGCAGAAAATAAATAAGAATATTCAACCTAATTAACAATCAATGAAGTGCAAATTATAATAATAATGTGACAGCATTTTCACCTTTCAAATTACCAACATTTAATGATAATATTATTGATAATTATTTCAGTCTCAAACACATTATTATAAAATTTATTTCTGGAATACTGATTTTAAATTTGTGATTGTTTTCACAAGTACATTTACATTAAAACAAAATTTACCTTCCAGATCATAGAGAAGAACAATTATTAAAAAACTATAAAATGACTTTATTAAAATGTAACTTTGTATTTGCTCTTTTATATACTGCTAAGTTTGAAAAACTCTAGATGTAGACATTTTTATTTAAACAAAATTATGATATTTATTTGTACTATTTTGTATCATTTCTCTAAAATAAGTACACCTTTTGAAACTCCTATTTGTTTGAGAGAAAACACTGCAGTACCAGGCATAAGTCACACAAACTACAGGAAGGTTGTGTTGCACATTGCTAGGCGGGTGTTATTTTGTATTTTTATCTGTTTGTTGTTTTATGATAATAGTAAAAATAGTGTACCTGAATTGGGTAAAAATTAAATTGTCCAAAAATATTAGTGATGAATAGCCTCAACAGACCTTCGGCACAATTCTACTTCTTTGAGGCAAACACTCCAAAAGGAAAATTGGTTACTTCCAGTGAGCATCTGTTTAAACTCTTTGATGGCTTTCCAGGCCTTTTACAAAGAAGGTGCTATGAAAGTTCTTTGCACTAACTAGACTGCTAATTGGATGCCTCCATTCTTGCATTCTACCTCTTCTGTTTTTCTTTTCTGCCCAATAATTTCTCTTTTTTTCCTGCAGGAATAATTATGTTTATTCATCTTGTTCACTCTCTTTAAGCCATTAGTTTTCTTGCATGTGATGGAAATGCTTTGTCGTTGAGTAAGGGCTGAGTTGATTTGCCTGGGTGCTGATACATGTTTTGTCTGCTGTGTATGGAGAGAGATAGTTTTCTGCTGTTTCTCTCTCTGGGAAAGGAAATCTGACAGAGATGGTACTGCCCTGGGCACAGCTTTGCTTTAGGTGAGTGTTGAGTGGCGAGGCTTTGGTCTGGGGTTCTCCAAGTGCCAGAATAGCGATGACTTTCATTTTGAGGTACTGGCAGGAACCCTGTTTTCCCCAGTCACTTTTTTTTTTTTTTTTTTGCAAAGAGAAGTTGAATAAATTCTGGGAATCTAATGTATAGCCTTGAGATTACAGTTAACAGTACTGTATTATAGACTTAAAATTTCTCACCGCAAAAAAGAAACAGTAATTATGTGACGATGGAGGTGTTAGCTAATGCTAAAGTCATCATCTTATTGCAGTATGCAAGTGTATCAAATCAACACGTTGTACATCTTGAACTTACACAATGTTGTATGCCTTTTATATCTCAATAAAGCTGGAAAAAGAAAACATTTAAAAAGTCAGCATTGCTTACAGAATCATATTATTTCCAATCACCTTAATAAGCTATGTTTGCAAAAGGAAAAAAAAAAGTTATGTGCATCCTTCAAACCCGTGGAAATTCCAGGCCATCCCGGCTCTAGGGGACTATGAATAAGGGAGCAAGGAGCTTCCTGAGACAGGCGTCCATGGCCTCCCCTGCTGCCCCACCTAACTACCCACCTCCTGTCCTGTGTATGATGACCCTGAACTTTGTGCCTCTTAGCACTTAGCTTCCTTCTCCATGCAGTTCTAATCATCATTTATTTTAGACTTTTCTCTGTTTTGTCTGTCAACTATTTTCTTCTGCCTTCTATATTTTATGTGATTAAACCAATTCTGACTTTCCTCTCGTTCTCTTTGGTGTGATATATCTAGTCTTATTTTTATTCAATAATATCATTTTTATGCATTCGGAGAGAAGAAAACTATGCTCGATCCTCCATCCTGAAATAGAAGTTTCCAGGAATCATTGGAAACTGGAAACCAGTTTAACAGAAAAAAAGCAATTGAATAGAAAATAAAAGTACATCCATAGACAATAAAATATTATTTCACTAGACTATCTACCAGCTTTTTCTAGATTTTGTTTCTTTCCTTTGACTCTATTGTTTAGACCCTCAGTTGGTCTTTGGTAACCTTAAAACTAATTTGGATTCAGGCAGAAAGTAGTCTGTCAGCAATCACCTGCTTGTGTATTCCTCCTATATATTTATTGAATTTTCATTAGGTTTTTTCATTCTGTCTCCAATGACCATTCTCTTTATCTAGAAATAACATTGTTCGCCTTCACTATGTCTCTGTGATTTCTGTCTTTTCATCTGTAATATTTCTCTATATTAATCCTTTTCTCCCACATCACAAATGCAATTTTCATACAGTCTCTTCTGCTATAACTCATTCTATCCCCAGAATGGAATGTGTACCTATTACTCATTTCTGCCCATATCTTTTTTTCAGGGAAACTGTTAGAATCTTCTTTATCCATTTTAATTATTCCTATCCATCCAGACACTATGCTTCTTGAATAAAATTCACAGTTATTTTTTGAAAAAACTGTATTTTCTATTTTCATTTTTATGTAATACAAGGTCTTTTTTTTTTTTTTTTTTTTTGCGGTACGCGGGCCTCTCACCGCTGTGGCCTCTCCCGCCACGGAGCACAGGCTCCAGACGCGCAGGCACAGCGGCCATGGCCCACGGGCCCAGCCGCTCCGCGGCACGTGGGATCCTCCCGGACCGGGGCACGAACCCACATCCCCTGCCTCGGCAGGCGGACTCCCAACCGCTGCGCCACCAGGGAAGCCCCAAGGTCATTTTAACAAGAAAAATCTCTTCAAAAATAGGGCTTTCTCGAAATTGAGCTATTTGTAGTGAGGTGGATGGACCTAGAGTCTGTCATACAGAGTGAAGTAAGTCAGAAAGAGAAAATCAAATACCATATGCTAACACATATATATGGAATCTAAAAAAAAAAAATGGTCATGAAGAACCTAGGGGCAAGATGGGAATAAAGATGCAGACCTACTAGGGAATGGACTGGAGGATACGGGGAGGGGGAAGGGTAAGCTGGAACAAAGTGAGAGAGTGGCATGGACATACATACACTACCAAACATAAAATAGATAGCTAGTGGGAAGCAGCCGCATAGCACAGGGAGCTCAGCTCCGTGCTTTGTGACCACCTAGAGGGGTAGGAGAGGGAGGGTGTGTGGGAGGGAGGGAGATGCAAGAGGGAAGAGATATGGAGACATATGTATATGTATAACTGATTCACTTTGTTATAAAGCAGAAACTAACACACCATTGTAAAGCAATTATACTCCAATAAAGATGTTAAAAAATAAAATAAAGTTGAAAACTTCAAAAAAAAATAAAGCTTTCTAAAACTGTAGATGAACACCTGAAATGTTCAGATTTAAATTCTGCACCCTATATTTTTAGATTTTGTTTGATTATTTTTTTCTTTTTTTTTAACAAAGTGAATCAGCTGTATGCGTACATATAACCCTATATCCCCTCCCTCTTGCGTCTCCCTCCCCCCCACCCTATCCCATCCCTCTAGGTGGTCACAAAGCACTGAGCTGATCTCCCTGTGCTATGCAGCTGCTTCCCGCTAGCTATCTGTTTTACATTTGGTAGTGTATATATGTCCATGCCACTCTCTCACTTCATCCCAGCTTACCTTTCCCCCTCCCCGTGTTCTCAAGTCCATTCTCTATGTCTGCATCTTTATTCCTGTCCTGCCCCTAGGTTCATTAGAACCTTTTTTTTTTTTACATTCCATATATATGTGTTAGCATACGGCATTTGTTTTTCTCCTTCTGACTTACTTCACTCTGTATGACAGACTCAGTCCATCCACTTCACTACAAATAACTCAGTTTTGTTTCTTTTGATGGCTGAATAATATTCCATTGTATATATGTGCCACATCTCCTTTATCCATTCCTTTGTCGATGGACACTTAGGTTGCTTCCATGTCCTGGCTACTGAAAATAGTTCTGCAGTGAACATTGTGGTATATGACTCTTTTTGAATTATGGTTTTCTCAGGGTATATGCCCATTAGTGGGATTGCTGGGTCATATGGTAGTTCTATTTGTAGTTTTTTAAGGAACCTCCATACTGTTCTCCATAGTGGCTGTATCAATTTACATTCCCACCAACAGTGCAAGAGGGTTCCCTTTTCTTCAGAACGGTGTGAGGTGGTACCTCATTGTACTTTTGATTTACATTACTCTAATGATTAGTGATGTTGACCATCCTTTCATGTGTTTGTTGGCCATCTGTATATCTTCTTTGGAGAAATGTCTATTTAGGTCTTCTGCCCATTTTTGGATTGGGTTGTTTGTTTTTTTGATATTGACCTGCATGTGTTGCATGTAAATTTTAGAGATGAATCCTTTGTCAATTGCTTCATTGGCAAATATTTTCTCCCAATCTGAGGGTTGTCTTTTTGTCTTGTTTATGGTTTCCTTTGCTGTGCAAAAGCTTTTAGGTCCCATGTGTTTATTTTTGTTTTTATTTCCATTTATTTCCATTTCTCTAGGAGGTGGGTCAAAAAAGATCTTGCTGTGATTTATGTCATAGAGTGTTCTGCCTATGTTTTCCTCTAAGAGTTTTATAGTGTCTGGCCTTACATTTAGGTCTTTAAGCCATTTTGAGTTTATTTTTGTGTATGGTGTTAGGAAGTGTTCTAATTTCATTGTTTTACCTATAGCTGTCCAGTTTTTCCCACCAATTATTGAAGAGGCTGTATTTTCTCCATTGTATACTCTTGCCTCCTTTATCAAAGATAAGGTGACCATATGTGCGTGGGTTTATCTCTGGGCTTTCTATCCTGTTCCATTGATCTGTATGTCTGCTTTTGTGCCAGTACCATACTGTCTTGAATACTGTAGCTTTGTAGTATAGTCTGAAGTCTGGGAGCCTAATTCCTCCAGCTCCGTTTTTCTTTCTCAAGATTGCTTTGGCTATTTGGGGTCTTTTGTGTTTCCAACAAATTGTAAAATTTTTTGTTCCAGTTCTGTGAAAAATGCCATTGGTAGTTTGATATGGATTGCATTGAATCTGTACATTGCTTTAGGTAGTATAGTCATATTCACAATTTTGATTCTCCCAATCCAAGAACATGGTATATCTTTTCATCTGTTTCTATCATTGTTAATTTCTTTCATCAGTGTCTTATAGTTTTCTGCATGCAGGTTTTCTGTCTCCTTAGGTAGGTTTATTCCTGAGTATTTCATACTTTTTGTTGCAATGGTAAATGAGAGTGTTTCCTTAATTTGTCTTTCAGATTTTTCATCATTAGTGTATAGGAATGCAAGAATTTTCTGTGCATTAATTTTGTATCCTGCTACTTTACCAAATTCATTGATTAGCTCTAGTAGTTTTCTGGTAGCATCTTTAGGATTCTCTATGTATAGTATCATGTCATCTGCAAACAGTGACAGTTTTACTTCTTTTCTGATTTGGATTCCTTTTATTTCTTTTTCTTCTCTGATTGCTGTGGCTAAAACTTCCAAAACTATGTTGAATAATAGTGGTGAGAGTGGGCAACCTTGTCTTGTTCCTGATCTCAGAGGAGATGGTTTCAGTTTTTCACCATTGAGAATGATGTTGGCTGTGGGTTTTTCATATATGACCTTTATTATGTTAAGGTAGGTTCCCTCTGTGCCTACTTTCTGGAGATTTTTTATAATGGATGTTGAATTTTGTCAAAAGATTTTTCTGCATTTATTGAGATGATCATTATGTTTTTTTTCCTTCAATTGGTTAATATGGTGTATCACATGACTGATTTGTGTATATTGAAGAATCCTTGCATTACTGGGATAAACCCACTTGATCATGGTGTATGATCCTTTTAATGTGCTGTTGGATTCTATTTTCTAGTATTTTGTTTAGTATTTTTGCATCTCTGTTCATCAGTGATATTGGCCTTGTTTTCTTTCCTTGTGACATCTTTGTCTGGTTTTGATATCAGGGTGATGGTGGCCTCGTAGAATGAGTTTAGGAGTGTTCTTCCCTCTGTTATATTTTGGAAGAGTTTGAGAAAGATAAGTGTTAGCTCTTCTCTAAATGTTTGATAGAATTCACCAGTGAAGCCATCTGGTGCTGGGCTTTTGTTTGTTGGAAGATTTTTAATCACAGTTTCAATTTTAGTGCTTGCGATTGGTCTGTGTATATTTTGTATTTCATCCTGGTTCAGTCTCAGAAGTTTGTGCTTTTCTATGAATTTGTCCATTCTATTGGCATATAGTTGCTTGTAGTATTCTCTCATGATCCTTTGTATTTCTGCAGTGTCAGCTGTTACTTCTCCTTTTTCATTTCTAAATCTGTTGATTTGAGTCTTCTCCCTTTTTTTCTGGATGAGTCTGGCTAAGGGTTTATCAATTTTGTTTATCTTCTCAAGAACCAGCTTTTAGTTTTTTTGATCTTTGCTATTGTTTCCTTCATTTTTCATTTATTTCTGATCTGAACTTTATAATTTCTTTCCATCTGCTAGCTTTGGGGTTTTTTTGTTCTTCTTTCTCTAATTGCTTTAGGTGTAAAGTTAGGTTGTTTATTTGAGATGTTTCTTGTTTCTTGAGGTAGGAATTTATTGCTACAAGCTTTCCTCTTAGAACTGCTTTTGCTGCATCCTATAGGTTTTGGGTCGTCATGTATTCATTGTCATTTGTTTCTAGGTATTTTGTTATTTCTTCTTTGATTTCTTCAGTGATCTCTTGGTTATTTAAGAATATATTGTTTAGCCTCCATGTGTTTCTATTTTTTACAGTTTTTTTCCTGTAATTGTTATCTAGTCTCATAGCGTTGTGGTCAGAAAAGATACTTGATACAATTTCAGTCTTCTTAAATTTAACAAGGCTTGATTTGTGACCCAAGATATAGTCTGTCCTGGAGAATATTTCATGTGCACTTGAGAAGAAATTGTATTCTGTTGTTTTCGGATGGAATGTCCTATAAACATCAATTAAGTCCATCTTGTTTAATGTGTCATTTAAAGCTTGTGTTTCCTCATTTATTTTCATTTTGGATGATTTGTCCATTGGTGAAAGTGGGGTTTTAAAGTCCCCTACTGTGATTGTGTCACTGTCGATTTCCCCTTTTATGGCTGTTAGCATTTGCTGTATGTATTGAAGTGCTCCTATGTTGAGTGCATAAATATTTACAATTGTTATATCTTCTTCTTGGATTGATCCCTTGATCATTCTGCAGTGACCTTCTTTGTCTCTTGTAATAGTCTTTATTTTAAAGTCTCTTTTGTCTGATATAAGAATTGATACTCCAGCTTTCTTTTGATTTCCATTTGCATGGAATATCTTTTTCCATCCCCTCACTTTCAGTCTGTATGTGTCCCTAAGGCTGAAGTGGGTCTCTTGTAGACAGCATATGTACCAGTTTTGTGTTTGTATCCATTCAGCCAGTCTACGTCTTTTGGTCGGAGCATAATCCATTTACATTTAAGGTAATTATCAATATGTATGTTCCTATTACCATTTTCTTAATTGTTTGGGGTTTGTTATTGTAGGTCTTTTCCTTTTCTTGTTTCCTGCCTAGAGAAGTTCCTTTAGCATTTGTTGTAAAGCTGGTTTGGTGATTCTGAATCCTCTTAACTTTTGCTTGTCTGTAAAGGTTTTAATTTCTCCGTCAAATATGAATGAGATCCTTGCTGGGCAGAATAATCTTGGTTGTAGCCTTTTCCCTTTTATCACTTTAAATCTGTCCTGCCACTCCCTTCTGGCTTGCAGAGTTTCTGCTGAAAGATCAGCTGTTAACCTCATGGGGATTCCCTTGTATGTTATTTGTTGCTTTTCCCTTGCTGCTTTTAATATTTGTTCTTTCTATTTAATTTTTGATAGTTTGATTAATATATGTCTTGGGATGTTTCTTCTTGGATTTATCCTGTATGGGAGTTCTGTGCTTCCTGGACTCGATTGACTATTTCCTTTCCCATGTTAGGGAGGTTTTCAACTATGATCTCTTCAGATATTTTCTCAGTACCTTTCTTTTTCTCTTCTTCTTCTGGGACCCCTATAATTTGAATATTGGTGCATTTAATATTGTTCCAGAGTTCTCTGAGACTGTCCTCAATTCTTTTCATTCTTTTTTCTTTATTCTGCTCCCTGGCAGTTATTTCCACCATTTTATCTTCCAGCTCACTTATCTGTTCTTCTCCCTCAGTTATTCTGCTATTGATTCCTTATAGAGTATTTTTAACTTCAGTTATTGTGTTGTTCATCACTGTTTGTTTGCACTTTACTTCTTCTAGATCCTTCTTAAACATTTCTTGTATTTTCTCTATTCTGTTTCTGAGATTTTTGATTATCTTTACTATCATTACTCTGGATTCTTTTTCAGGTAGGTTGCCTATTTTGTCTTCATTTATTTGGTCTTGTAGGCTTTTGCCTTGCTCTTTCGTCTGTAACATTTTTTTGTCATTTCATTTTTTTTTTTTTTTGATGGGTGGTGCTGTATTCCTGTGTTACTGGTTGTTTGGCCTGAGGCATCCAGCACTGGAGTTTGCAGGCAGTTGGATAAAGGTAGGTCTTGGTGCTGAGATTAGGCCCTCCAGGAGGCCTCACTCTGATTAATATTCCCTGGTGTCTGAGGTTCTCTGTTAGTCCAGTCGTTTGGACTCAGAGCTCCCACAGCAGGAGCTTGGGCCTGACCTCCAGCCGAGCAACCAAGATCCCACAAGCTGCATGGTGTGGTACACACACACACACACAAAAGAAAGAAAAAAAGGAGCAGTACAATATCAAAGAATAAAAAACAAAATAAAATTAGAAAGGTCAAAAATATATTAGGAAAACTAGAAACATAATTGAAACAACTGCAACAACGTACAATAAAACCACAAGAGAAAAAAAAAGGGGGTTTGTGGGGAACAAGCCAAAAGGAGAGAATAAAGTATAAAGAATAAAATAAAATTAGAAAAATAAAAGATTTATTAGGGAAAATATAAATGAATCAATAAGAATGAATCAACAAGGTAAAACAGAGCCCCAATGTAAAAGAGGAAAAAAGAAAAAAAAAGCCTTGCCTATGGGTGTGGAGTTTAGGTAGGGGGTGGAACTTAGGCAGTGGTGGGGTTTAGGGTGGGACAAGATCTAGGCGGGGGGGGGGGGTGACGTTTGAGCGTGGGGCGGGGCCTCTGCTTAGGACCTGCGTGGAAGGGAAGAGGCAGCACGTTGGAAGGAGGGCCTCTGGAGTGTGGAGTTCTGGAGTTTGGAGGTAGGGCCCTGGGTGAGGGTGTGTGGGTGGGGTTTAGGCCCAGTGCGTTGGAGGGCATCTCAGAGGGGGTCTCTGAGTGTAGAGGTGGGGCCCTGGGTGGGGGTGTAGGGGTAGGGCTTCGGCTCTGCGTGGCAGGAGGGAGGCTCCAAGGGCAGAGGATTAGGCCTGGGAGCTAAGTGGACAGGGAAGGCATTGGCCACGTTCCATTCTGTTCTGTTCCTCTGTGCCCCTCCCCCATCACCCCCAGGGTCTCCCCCATCGCTGCTGGACCCCTAACCGTGGGTGGGTCCTGCTGGGTGTAGGAACTCCTCCCCTCCCCCAGCCGCCCCTCAGGAGTGCTGTTCCCGCAGGTCCGGCCTTTACTTTTGCTCCCCCTTCCCTCCCACTCCCTCAGGACCCACGCAGCTGGAGGGGGCCTAGGTGGGCAGAGGATCACGCCTGGCATCTCAGCAGGTTCCTGGGGGCCCAGGTGGGCAGGGGAAACCTGGCCACGCTCCCTTTTGATCCTCTGCCCTCCCAGTCGTCCCCCAATTTCCCCCTTCGGGTGTGGGATCCTTTCCCCTCCCCAGCCTCCCCTCAGGGTCGCCAGTCCTGTCCCGCCTCCACTTCTCCTCCCCTCACTCCCCCCACACTCCACGTCCTACCTGGTCGCTGGAGGTTCCTCCCGTCCCCTTAGGTGTCCATGGTCCCCCACTGGTGCCTGGTAGGTGCCCTAGTTGTGCGGAGACGAGAATTCCGCTTCCTCCTAGTCCACCGTCTTGACTCCGCCCCTGATTATTTTCTAATATATTCTCTCTGTAGTTCTTATTTCTCTTTTTTTACTTTAAAACATTCTCAAACTAACAGAAGATTTGCAAGTATAGCACAAACTATTTTTTTCCCCAAACCACTTGAAAGTTAGTTGTTGACCTGATGCCCCAATTCTTGGGTGTATCATGCCAAAAAGAACATTCTCTTAGGTAACCACAGTCTAATCATTGAAACAGGAAAATTAACATGGATATATTGCTACCATCTAATTTGCAGGCTCCCATTCAAATTTTATCAATTATCTAAATAATGGCTTCATAGCAAAAGAATCCGGTTTAGAATCATGTCTTGTGTCTTGCGGGTCATTTCTCATTGTCTCCTTCAGTCCGAACAGAGCCTTATTCTTCCTATGACTGTCATGATCTTGGCATTTAAAGAGATATTATTATTCCTTTATTTAACAGAATTTTCCTCGATTTGCATTAGTTTCATGTTTCCTCGTGATTCAATTTAGGTAATGCATCTTGATAGGAATATCACAGCAGTGATGCTGTGTTCTAATTGGATCTTATTAGATTGTGGACGATGTTAATTTTTACCGTGACTGATGATGTTCACTTTGATTAACTGGCTAAGTTGGTGTCTGCCAGAATGTATCTATATACATACATGTATGAGCATAAGTATACATACACATATATGCATAAGTATACATACATATACACACATGTGTATATACACACACACACACACATATATATTCATTTACATCTATGTATTTAATTCTCTATCTGCTGAAAACCATGAGTTCTCCCTGGTAGCTCTACTACCATAGGTTTATTCTAGTTTCTGAGTCTCCATATTTTAACTCCCTCATTTGACAGTAAGGCTCCCATTATCCTTAATATAATTACATATTTGATCAATATGTAATGAATCTCCCTTGTCTGCTGCCACTCCCTCTCCTGCACAGATTCCTCAGGGTCCTGTTCAGACTCTCACTCCCCATGCAAGGCTGCCCCACTCAGGCTCCAACACCCCATGCTGTGAAATCCTTCCCCGCTGATGTCCTTCTCACCCTGCTGGAGTTGTCCACACTCCCCACAGCCATGCCCAGCGCGGAAGCCTATCTTGTACCACCCGAGACAATGGCTTTCGGCTACATTTTCAAGAAGGAAAGGGAAGGGAAAGGGAAGAATAAATTGGATCCTGTTTTTATGCCATAATTTTCAAACCTTTTTTCAAGTGTCTAAAAAATAATCTAAAATATGGATTTACAGCAATCAAATATGCTTTTGTCAATTAAAAAATAAAAATAATATCTTTCCTCATGACCTGACTACATTAATATATATATTTATCTAAAATAAAAACAAATCACTAAACAGATTTTTTGAAATTTAATGTTTTGATTGCATTCTTTTGTCTTTCGAAAGAGTGTGGCTTTAAAGCAACATTACATTAAAAGTTTTTTAGAGTCATTTTCATGAACACTTGGGTTATTTTTTGTCTCTGTTTATTTGCTCTAGATTTGCCTGGTGAACAATTTTTCCCCAACATGAGTAACAATAATGTAACTGCCAAGGCTTTGCATTGTACTTTGCCATTTTGCCTTTGTCCATCTCTGAGCTTAAAAGCCATGTTCTGTTTCTTTAAGAGGCATCTAAAAGAAGGCATGCTGCTGAAAACATCTGCGACTACTGTCATTTGCTTTTCAGGCCAACGATGGCTAAGGCAGTGAACAATTTTAAAGCACAATTTGCCATATGGATGCTACAGCAGTTATTTGCTCTGTTGCTAAACATAGCAGTATATTAGATGGATATAACAGTTTTTTGGTTTGGCACAGAGAAGTACCAGATTGACCAATGACTGCTAAACAGGTGCTCTCTGTAATGGCAATAGAAGGTTTACAATCCTCTCTGAGCTTCATTCCCTACAAAATTTTTGAATATATAATATATATTAATAGTGAGGGTAGAAAGACTACTCCAAGACTGCTCCCCTGATCTGACACGGATCAGAATCTTAAAGTGTAGAATATACTGCCTTATAAACTGTATCCACTTCATTCCTTGTACGCTATCTCCACCGTGACTGTCCTTGGTCAGGGCCATTGTATTTCCCATCTAAACTGTTAAAATAAATTCCTGCTTTCTCTATGTTTAAGCTTTTGATATCCATTCAACCATTCGCCATGTTGTGTTGGTTTACTACACTCTCATGAACAAGAATCTGTAAAGACTCCTTCATGTTCATAAAGTAAATTCCAAATACCTTGGTATTACATTGAAGAAATTCTATGATCTAGCCCAAGACTATCTTTAAAAACAGTAGACTTTATTTCCAAATTGCTTCATACCTTAATATATTTTAAATTTCTTTAAAATAAAATAAATTCTATATATGTGTATGTATTATATATATATATATATATATATATATATATACACACACACGTCTCATGTGAGTATATATCTTATATGTGTATCTTTCAAGTGAGTGCTCCATTTTTCAAATTTGAAATTAAAGTTTGGTGCCTGAATCCATTCACCTTTCTTTATGCTGAAGAAGAGAATACATACAAATAAGTAGTAAAATGGAAACTAAATAGCACTTTTGTATGTCCTAATAACCAGGCGAGGAACACATCTGATAACTGATGGATTAGACAGTAAAGATTAGGACAGGCTGACTTTCTGCCCTTAGCAAGAGTTTTCTGCACCTGGTGGGAGGCATTGGAGAAGCAAGCACTGGAGTCTGGTTCATACAGTGTGAGGCATCATGTTCCCAGCTGCTTGTGAAAGCCTTAAGTAGCCCCCTCTCCTGGGACCATTGCTCTTCTACGGAAACATGTCATTTTAGGGAGAAAACAAATGCATCAGAGGAGTCCTCCTCCTAGCACAGTACTTCATACTGTTCCCTTTCAGAACCTTTCTGGAACCATTAGGATGTGCTGTACAGCACCTGCTCCCAAGGGACCCTGAAATGCATCAGAACAGACATTACTAACTTCAGGTCACTGAAGCCTACGCTGAATTTTCACCTTCATCCTATTTTTCACCAATATTATCTGTAATTCTATGCATAATGATTAAATTTAGAAGATGAGACTAAAAAATAAAAATTCTGCCCCTTGCTGAATTAAAATAAGAAATTCATCCCCCCACTTTTATTTATTCCAATTTCAGCCAAAGAGATCATAGGCAGTTCTGTAGCAGCAGCTGCTTACAGGGCCGTGTTTCCCCAAACATGGATGTACCTCTAGCTTCATTTTACTGGAAGATGAATTAGCCCAATACTAAAACATTTGCGTTTTCCCTCCTCCAATGGATTGGAGTGAATAAAGCATGACAGAATTTATCTTGAGGGAAAAGATATTCCCCAGATTCATGTTGCTGTTCACAGCAAAAGAAAATAGCAGAATTTTAGAGTTCTCAAGAAGAAAGAGAATAGCCTAGAGAATATCAAAGATTGGCTTTTAGTTTTTCAAGATTCCAGTCAGGCTGTGTATATATTTTAGAATTCACCACCTTAGACTTATATTAAGTAAAAAAATAAAAATAAAAAAAAAAAAATATATATATATATATATACATACACACACACACACACACACACACATATATATATATGTATCTTCTAACAGTTAATTGTGACTTCATACTTCTCTTATGGTGGGATAAAATAATCGTGGAGTACAATACCTGTGCTTTCTCTTCTCTTACATGGTGACAAGACATTTCTATCATCCTACACATTTTTTAAAAATTGTTAATATTTAGAAATAACATTTTGAAAAAAAGTTTTTAAAGTTAAAAAAGAAACCCTTTCTACTAGTAATAACTAATTATAGCACCTCCAGGATTCAGAACTTTTATGAGGTTTTCTTAAATGTCCATCCTTTATATTTCAAACAATGTAGCCTCTATATCTGTTTGAATGTTATGTTCTAGGCATCTCGACACAGTAGAATTTGGGCTCCTTCTTAGTACATAACAGCCACCATGTTTTGTTAGCAGGTTGACCAAATTTATAATAGTCAACTCGCTTATTAAAATGAATAGCTTTGCATTTTTAACGTTCTAAGTCCTCTGACTCCCGTCTCTCATTTTCTCCATCTCTAATAAAACCCCAATTCACTTTAGTCCTATGGTCTAATGGCCACAGCTGTTTCCTACTCTGGAATTTCTTATGTTGCACATCTGAATTATGTAGGGAGCTTTTAAAAATACCAGTGCCTTGGTTGCATGTCATACCAACTAAATTAGAAGGTAAGAATCATGTATCAATCTTTTTTAAAGATCACCAGATGATTTCCATGTACATAGAATTCATAGGCCTATGGATAGACTTTATTTTTAAATAATTTTTTGTACCTCATTCTGGCAAGATAAATGCTATCAGAAAATGAGTAGAAAAACAAAGATGAAACTTGTGCACCAGTAACTAAGTAAATGTAAATTAAAACCTTGAGGGGCTTCCCTGGTGGCGCAGTGGTTGTGAGTCCGCCTGCCGATGCAGAGGACATGGGTCCGTGCCCCGGTCTGGGAAGATCCCACATGCCGCGGAGCGGCTGGGCGAAGATCCCACATGCCGCGGAGCGGCTGGGCCCGTGAGCCATGGCCGCTGAGCCTGCGCGTCCGGAGCCTGTGCTCCGCAACGGGAGAGGCCACAACGGTGAGAGGCCTGCCTACCGCAAAAAAAAAACAAAACAAAAAAACAAAAAACCTTGAGTGATAAGCTATTTTAACTAATGAAGCCGTTTTTATAAAGAATAAAAATATTGGTACAAAGAGAACATCCCTTTTATCTTGACAAAGGATCAGGAATCAGAATGGCTTTGGACCTTTCAACAGCAATACTAGAAAATAGAAGCTAATGAAGAAATGTCTTTAAAATTCAGAAGAAAAAACAATTTCCAGCCTAAAATGTGGTACCAAATCTAGGTGTTAATTAAGTGTGAGGGCATAAAAAAGAACATTTGTAAACAAGCAAGTTCTGAAAAGCTTCACATCCTTATGCACCATTTCTCAAAAAATTACTGAAGGACATGTTCCACTAAAATGAAGAAATGGGCCAAGAAAGAAGAAGGAATGGGAACCACGAAAAGAGGTCCCTCAAAGGAGAAGGATGAGCATCTCCAGTAGGAGGACTATGGGAAAGCATAAGATGATGGCTATGCTCCAGGACAACAAATCTAGAATGGAGTAAGCCTGATGGAAGAGAAAGTTAATAGAGTATCTGATGAGTCTGATACGGAAACAGTTTAGACATTTCAGAACTTGTGCATAAGTTAATGATACCTATGGAGGAAACTGTGAAATATATAAAACAATCATCGACCTCAGGAACATGTTCTGCAGGAAAGAGTGATCATAGTATATTATATGGTTAGTTGGAGGTAACATTTACCTTGTCATAATAAAGTAGAAAGTGAATAGTGATCTAACAACAGTGACAGTGTAGCTGTATTTGGGTAATGGGAGGACAGAAAAAAGGGGTAAGGTAGCAGGGGTGGGAATAAGGTGTCAAAGAAAATGAAATCCTTACCTTCTGCTGTGGCCGTCAGAACATATGTCTAAAATGAAAACATCTAAAGGAGTAAAATAAACTTATTGTTCAGAGAAATCGAGGTAAACACCCAAAGAGGTTTTTTTTTTTTTTTTTTTTTTTTTTTTTTTTTTGTGGTACGAGGGCCTCTCACTGTTGTGGCCTCTCCCATTGCGGAGCACAGGCTCCGGACGCGCAGGCTCAGCGGCCATGGCTCACGGGCCCAGCCGCTCCACAGCATGTGGGATCTTCGCGGACCGGGGCACAAACCTGTGTCCCCTGCATCCTTAGGCGGACTCTTAACCACTGTGCCACCAGGGAAGCCCCCAGGGAAGCCCCTAAAGAGTTGTTTAAATGAGTTGAAGTGATCATCTCCAGGGAGGGATTAAATGGGGGTATAGGGGAAGGGGCTGCTGTCTTTCTTTGTAGCAAACCTTGTAAAATTAAGTGACTCAATTATGTTCATGTAAAAACAAACAAAATAAATTAGGCTTAGATATCAGCTTTTGCGTGTGATTTTATCTGACTAGCTTAGGCAGAGATTAACTGAGTTATTTTAACCCCTACCACACAATATTTCAGTGTTTTTTACTTGTATAGCTATCAAGTCTAATGACAAAGCTTTGTAGCCAGATAATGAAATGCTTTGAATTCTTTTTTTTTTCTAACTACAAATTAGAGGCATGGAGCTACTTGAAAATATTTTAGATCAGTATCTAAACAGCCTTTCTGTTTTAATCTCTTTTTCAGGCTCTCCAGTTAATGTCACATGCAACATATTCATAAACAGCTTTGGTTCGATCGCCGAGACAACCATGGTAAGTAGGCATGTTGACTTCGTAATGAATTTCACACTGGGGTAATTTGCAATCATGTTCATGGCAATTTTTCTGCTGGTATTATATAATTGAAAGCCAAAATTCATATAGTGAGATTTTAAAAGATAAACTTAATAGTATAATTAAATTACAATCAACTGCAGGCAATGTTTCATTTAGAGATGGTAAGTGAAAACAAGATTGATTTTTCTCATTTCAGTAACTAAATATTAGATCTCAAAACTAAAACTTTACCTTATGAATTATTTATTTATTGTCAATGTTCTTTAATAAGCAGACATAAACATAGGAGTAAATAATGCCACATTTAATTATTTTGTATACTTATAAATGTGTTTATAATGTTATTTTAAGTATTCTGATTACCTTTCCAAATGAATATATTTGATCAAATATCATAAATATTTTGCAAATTGTGGTATATGCTTTAATTTAACTAAACTCACTGAACTGAGACTTCATCACTGTGTAATTGAGAACATTTTACATAATCAAGTTATTAAAGCTAAAATATTATCATTTCCAAACCAAATGTATTCTGTTTCGAATTTTATAACTTTCTCTAAAGATCATGTTGTATATTTTCTTTGCCTTATAGTTTTCATTGTACATTTTAGCTAAAATAAAATAGACATATGAACCACTGAATATCTGTAAGATTGTCTAGCTGGAACTTTTAATTAATTAATTTTATTTTTTATTATTTTTAGGAACTTTTTTTAAAAAATTGAAACTATGTATTGTGGTTCTTAAATTACCTAGAATTATACTCCATTCCTAAATTTAGCAAGTATAATGTGCATTAATTTTCAAAGTTGATTTTACCTAAAATAAGATATGAAAAGCTTAAAGATTTATGAGCTTCTAAAGCCATTATTAAGTAAGAGAATTATTCTTATTTTACATATATCAGAATGACTTGATAACGAATTTTCTAAGGAAAAATCCAATATGTAAATTATTATGTGGGAGGCTGTGTAGATTTGTGTGTGTGTGTGTGTGTGTGTGTGTGTGTAGAGGATCTTTCTCAACAGGAATAGACTTTATTCAGGCACCACTTTTTTTAAATGCTCTTTTCCTCATGTATGCAATATTTAGTCATTTAGCAGCATCTCTGTGGTTCTATTCAAACTCAGTATACTATAATTACAATAAAAGCCTCAGTGGAGAAGAACTGAACTCATTTTGGGGGCATTATATAGAATTATCTTCACTGCAGTATATAAATTAACACTAATGTATGTACCTGTGTGTAAACATAGAGAAAATGACATGACTTGCTAGCGTAAGCACAGTGTGGCTCTGGTGCAATTTTGACCCTGAAGTCACTATAATCCTGTTTCAGAAGTTGACATATTCTGGATTCTGGTTGAATATCTGGTCCTGATTCTTGTTTTTTTAGGATGCTCATATGACTTTTATTTATTTATTCTGGTCCTGATTTATCTCCTGTATTTATACAGACCCAATTCAAATCATATTTATAGAAAAAGGAATCTCTACTGGATTTTTTTCTACCTAGACCTCCCAAATTATATTTCTAGCCCTGACAATTTCATTTTAATTGCTACTATACAACACTGTATCATCCTGAAAACCTGGACATATGCTTATACTTTCTCTTTTGCAAGATCACTTCCATGAAACAGTTTCAACAGCAATAGTTGGAAAGGTTTCTAGCCTGACTTGTCTTTGTGGGGTAGAGGAAGGGATTTGGAAAAAAGAGAAGACATGGTCGGATTTCCTCATTAAAACCTCAAAGATTGTCATGTTCCTGAAGGTTGCTGCTTTTTATGACATAGTTCATCACACTACCACTAAGTGCTTATAACACACACTCCATAGGATGATGACTACAGCTGCTAAATTTCTTACCTTTAATAATTTTAGACAGACTTCCTTTGCAGAATAATATTATGCCAAAAGCTTGCAGAATATTTCAAATACACCCTCCCAGGGACCTCACTCAGTTTTATTTCCCTTCTCCAGCATAGAAATCCTTTCCATTCCTTCATCTTCCATCATAATGTATCCTTTTGAAATCATTTTTAGCATCTATCACTTGCTTCTTCAGAGTCACAAGCAGCATCAATGAACATTAATCAAACACCCCAGAGGTAAAGTATTATAAAATTAACTAAGTCAACCTTGATATCTTTCTTTTTAACCTTCCAAACTCATAAACATGTGACATTATTCCTGTTCACATAATCAGATTCAATATTTGTAAAAAATTTTACTGGTATCAGATAGAATAGCTGCAATATGGTGTCCATCTACATAGGCATAGAGAAAATTAGATTATTATTTTTTTAATCTTAAGAATCAAAATATTTTGCTACCACTTGATTACTCTGATGTATTTTATTCATAGTTTCCACCATCACAGCTCTGCAACTAAACTTTACCCCATTGTTTTACTTGCCATAGTATTAAGTTAATTTATTTTTACAAAATCTTTCATTTATTTTTCTAACATTCACATTTTTTTTACGAATATACTTTATTTTGTTCTTACAATACAAATAACTGAATTCAACTGAAGCAATGTATTAAATTGAGAGGATGGAATTTCAAATTACTTGCAATCATTAATGGATATCTTTGCATCTGAGAATTCATATCTAAAATAAAAGTGAATAATTCTCCCAATCTTTATGTCTTTGCTGAACAGAGATCTTAACCATGCTCAGTGTCTTCGTTGACCAACTATATTATGCTCCCTCTACTGGTCTAGTTTCTAACCTATTGTATCTCTCTCCATTTTAAAATAAGCTTTAGTCCCATTTGAGGTAATTATTTGATTCTTGAGAAAATAACTCTAGTAGATATTCTACTTTAGCCATTTTTTGAAAATTAAGTTAATTTGAATCTTTAACATATTTTGCATCTTCTTCTTGCACTAACTTTGTTTTTCTTAATATTTATGTGCATTTTTTCCCCAGTAGCTTAAGCTTAAATTTCTTTTTAGCTGTTAAGCTCATCCTTTCCCAGTGTTTGTCTAATTAACTTAATGTAGTGCCAACCATTCTCACTTGAGTACAATTTTATTATTCTTGACATATAGTCATCAAGAATTTTCTAAGTATGTTGTGGAAATGCTAAACTTCCCTATTTCCCTCACATTTGAATCATACGTCATTATATATAATGGGGTTCTCTAAGGATTTGTTCAGCCTCCATTACCCTAAGTTCACATTCTTCTTCAGCAGATAATGATTCAACAACTGTTGGAAACCACAGTTCTTAAAAAGATTAAATTAAAAATAAAAACTGGTTTACCATCATCAGTCACTCTTCCATTTTGCAACGTGGCCTTGGTGAGAGAGGTGCGTCTATCCTGTCTTTTAAAATGGTGGTGACAAAAGGAACATAATTTTTTTTATTGTTACAATGAGGTGAAGCTTAATATCTCCACATTAAGTGACTCTCAGTAATCGTACTCCTGCGACCCTGTGGTGTGTTGTGGATAAGGATTATATTCTGGGGTGACAGCATTTGTAAGTTGGACTTTTTAAATTCATATATACCTAAGTAGCAGTTAGGGTGTGTATATAGAGCAGTATTTCAAAGTGGATATATTGTTGTAACGTGCTATCTTCAGCAAACAGATGGCTCTCCATCTTGTTACACATATGCTGGAGAGAGAATTGCTCTGCTGTGTGCCTTAAGTCAATATTTACTCAATGAACCATGACTTTTCACCAGAGCCCACAGAATAAATTATTTTTACAAAATGAAAACAATAAAGGTAGGGAGAGATCTTCAAGATGGCGGAGGAGTAAGACGCGGAGATCACCGCCTCCCCACGGATACACCAGAAATACAGCTACACGTGGAACAACTCCTACAGAACACCTACTGAACGCTGGCAGAAGAACTCAGACTTCCCAAAAGGCAAGAAACTCCCCACGTACCTGGGTAGGGCAAAAGGAAGAAGAATAAACAGACAAAAGAATAGAAACAGGACCTGCATCTCTGGGAGAGAGCTGTGAAGGAGGAAAAGTTTCTACACACTAGGAGCCCCTTCACTGGTGGAGACGGGGGGTAATGGGAGGGAAGCTTCGGAGCCACGGAAGAGAGCGCAGCAACAGGGGTGTGGAGGGCAAAGCAGAGAGATTCCTGCACGGAGGATCGGTGCCGACCGGCACTCACCAGCCCGAGAGGCTTGTCTGCTCACCCACAAGGGTGGTTGGGGGCTGGGAGCTGAAGCTTGGGCTTCGGAGGTCAGATCCCAGGGAGAGGACTGGAGTTGGCTGCGTGAACACAGCCTTAAGGGGGCTAGTGCACCACGGCTAGCCGGGAGGGAGTCCGCGAAAAAGTCTGGACCTGCCTAAGAGGCAAGAGACCATTGTTTCGGGGTGAGTGAGGAGAGGGGATTCAGAGCACCGCCTAAACGAGCTCCAGAGACGGGTGCGAGCCACGGCTAACAGCGTGGACCCCAGAGACGGGCATGAGACGCTAAGGCTGCTGCTGCCGCCACCAAGAAGCCTGTGTGCGAGCACAGGTCACTCTCCACACCTCCCCTCCCGGAGCCTGTGCAGCCCGCCACTGCCAGGGTCCCGTGATCCAGGGACAACTTCCCCGGGAGAATGCACAGCGCGCCTCGGGCTGGTGCAACGTCACGCCGGCCTCTGCCGCTGCAGACTCGCGCCCCGCATTCCATGCCCCTCCCTCCCCCCGGCCTGAGTGAGCCAGAGACCCCGCATCAGCGGCTCCTTTAACCCCATCCTGTCTGGGTGGGGGGAACAGATGCCCTCAGGCAACCTACACGCAGAGGCGGGGCCAAACCCAAAGCTGAACCCCAGGAGCTGTGCGAACAAAGAAGAGAAAGGGAAATTTCTCCCAGCAGCCTCAGGAGCAGTGGATTAAATCTCCACAATCAACTTGATGTACCCTGCATCTCTGGAATACATGAATAGACAACGAATCATCCCAATATTGAGGCAGTGAACTTTGGAAGCAACTGTAGACTTGGGGTTTGCTTTCTGCATCTAATTTGTTTTTGGTTTTATGTTTATCTCAGTTTCGTATTTACAGTTTATTATCACTGGTAGATTTGTTTATTGATTTGGTTGCTCTCTTCCTTTTTAAAAAAAAATATATTTTTTTCCTTTTTCTCTTTTTCTGAGTGTGCATGGGTATGCTTCTTTGTGTGATTTTGTTTGTATAGCTTTGCTTTTACCATTTGTCCTAGGGTTCTGTCTGTCCTTTTGGTTTTTTTTTTTTTTTTTAGTATAGTTTTTAGCACTGGTTATCATTGGTGGATTTGTTTTTTGGTTTGGTTTCTTTCTTCTTTCTTTTCTTCTGTCTTTTTTATTACTTTTTAGTTTTTTAATTTTTTTAAATTTTTTATTTTAATAACTTTCTTTTCCCTTTTCCTTCTTTCTTCCTTTCTTCCTTTCTTTTTTTCTCCCTTTTCTTCTGAGCCATGTGGCAGACAGTGTCTTGGTGCTCTGGCCGGGTGTCAGGCCTGTGCCTCTGAGGTGGGAGACCCGAGTTCAGGACATTGGTCCACCAGAGACCTCTCAGCTCCATGTAATACCAAACGGCGAAAGGTCTCCCAGAGATCTCCATCTCAACGCCAAGATCCAGCTCCACTCAATGACCAGCAAGCTACAGTGCTGGACACCCCATGCCAAACAACTAGCAAGACAGGAACACAGCACCATCCATTAGCAGAGAGGCTGCCTAAAATCATAATAAGGCCACAGACACCCCAAAACACACCACCAGGCGTGGACCTGCCCACCAGAAAGACAAGATCCAGCCTCATCCACCAGAACACAGGCACTAGTCCCCTCCACCAGGAAGCCTACACAACCCACTGAACCAACCTTAGCCAGTGGGGGCAGACACCAAAAACAACGGGAACTACAAACCTGCAGCCTGCAAAAAGGAGACCCCAAACACAGTAAGTTAAGCAAAATGAGAAGACAGAGAAACACACAGCAGATGAAGGAGCAAGGCAAAAACCCACCAGACCTAACAAATGAAGAGGAAATAGGCAGTCTACCTGAAAAAGAATTCAGAGTAATGATAGCAAAGGTGATCCAAAATCTTGGAAATAGAATGGAGAAAATACAAGAAACGATTAACAAGGACCTAGAAGAACTAAAGAGCAAACAAACAATGATGAACAACACAATAAATGAAATTAAAAATTCTCTAGATGGAATCAGTAGCAGAATAACTGAGGCAGAAGAACGGATAAGTGACCTGGAAGATAAAATAGTGGAAATAACTACTGCAGATCAGAATAAAGAAAAAAGAATGAAAAGAATTGAGGACACTCTCAGAGACCTCTGGGACAACATTAAACGTACCAACATTGGAATTATAGGGGTCCCAGGAGCAGAAGAGAAAAAGAAAGGGACTGAGAAAATATTTGAAGAGATTATAGTTGTAAACTTCCCTAATATGGGAAAGGAAATAGTCAATCAAGTCCCACTTGGGTTTTAATTGCTTCTTATCATGTACTTCCTTGATTAATAGTGAGGTTATGCATTTTCCTTGAATGATTTTTAGCCATTCTGGTGTCCTTTTTGTGAAATGCCTCTGTGTTGCTTCCCCATTTATATTTGTTTACTTTTATTATACACACACAAAATAACCCTCCCACACACACACACATACATGTATTATTCTGAAGGTGAATACTTTGTCATTGCATGCATTATTTATACATTCCAAGACACCATAAACACATTGAAAAGAGCAGAATGGGTATTTTAAAATACCCATTCTGCTCTTTTCAATGTGTTTATGGTGTCTTGGAATGTATAAATAATTTAAAATTTCATTTACAAAATCTAACCTTGTTTTACTTACTGGTTTGTGCTTCTTTGTCTTAGCAAATCCTTCTTTCACCCAAATTCATAAAGACATTTTCTTATATTTTCTTCTAAAATTTTTTTGCTTTTCCTCTCTAGGTTTTAGTTAACCTGGAATTTTGTGTAGTTCTATATGTTTGTATGATGTTCAGGATGCATTAATTTTTATTTGTTTCACACCTGAATAATTATTTTCAATAATTTGTAACTATACCTCTGACATATATATTCCTAAATTGAATGAGTCTATTTCAAAGTTCTCAGTTCTGTGCCAGTGATCAATTTGTTTATGCCTGTACCAATGACACATTTTTTAATATAGGTTTAAATTGGACTTGATATTTAATACTTCCCAAACAGACACTTTATTTTTTTTTCAAAGTATTCTTAACTATTCTTCGAAGTTTGCTTCTTCATTTAAATTTTAGAATCTTGTCAATTCCACAAAATAAACTTGAATATGCAGTGTTGAAAGAATTATCATCTTAAAATATTGTCTTCCCGTCCGTGAATACAATATATCTCGCCCTTTACTTAAATATTATTTAATATCTTTCAACAAAGGCATATAACTTTTCAAAAATTTCTTACGTATCTGTTAAATTTGACAATTTCCACCTTATTTTTTAAATATATTTTTAAAATTACAACATTTTAGTAATATTTTCTAACTCTTCATTGATGACATATAAGAACATGATTGTTTTCACATTGCCCTAATATACGTACTCTCACTTCAGGCCTAATACTTTATAACTCCTTCCTGCAATCATATTGTCTAGGAATATTAGCATGTTAATTCCTTCCTTTCAGTCTTTATAAGCTTTGTATCTTTTTCTTGTCTTGCTGTTTTAGCAAAAACTGTGCTGAGTGAAATTTATTTTGTTCCTGACTTTAAAGGAAATACTTCTAAAATAAACATGGTATTTGCTTGAGTTTGGTGTAGATATCCTTTATCAGATTTTAAAGTTCCCACTCACCACACTGTCTGCAGAACATGGAAATCATTAAATACAAAACCAACCAGAAACAGGTATTAAGTCTTCTAATCTATGAACACATTGTAATGATTTGTCTTCCACAGGTCCTTTCACCTACATTTTTCAGAAGTTGTCATATATTTTGTTAAATTTATTTCTAAGTATTGATGTATGGTTATGACTGTTATATTTTAAAATTTTTAAAATAATTTTTATTCTACAATAGTTTTAGATCCACAAAAAGCTTGCAAAGTTAGTACAGAGTGTTCCCTTATAACCTCCTGCCCAGTTTTCCCTATTATTAACATCTCACATTAGTATGATGTGTTTGCCACAACTAATGAACAAATATTTGATACAGTATTATGAACTAAAGTCTCTACATTTTTAGGATTTCCTTAGTAATTACTAATGTCTTTTTTCTGTCTCAGAATCTATCTAGGCTCATACATTGTATTTATTTGTCATGTCTCCCTTACACTTTCCTTGTTTGTGATGCCTTAACAATTTTGAGTACTGATCAGGTATTTTGTAGAATGTCTCTCAGTTGAAGATTTTTATTTGACTAGACTGGGATCATGAGATTTTTGAAGGAGGACCAGAGAGGTAAAGTGCCATTCTCATCACTTCATATTAAAGCCACGCATTATCAGCTAGGGTAGTGTGTTAAGCTTGATCACATGGTCAAGGTAAGTGTTTGTCAGATTACTCCATTGTAAATTGACCCCTTTTTTTCATCTTCTTCATACTGTATTCTTTGGAAAGAAGTCACTGTGACTATTCCCACACTTAAGGGTAGGGGAGAGTTATGCTCCACCTCCTTTATGGGGTCATATCTATGCATTATTTGGGATTCTTTGATAAAGGACATTTATTTATTCCTTTCCATTTATTTATTTGTTCAATAATTTATTTATATCAGTATGTATTTTGGGTTGTAATTCAGTGCTACGCTATATATTTTGTTGTACAAATTGTTCTAGTTTTGGCCAGTGGGTTGGCTCATCTTGTTGGCTCCTGTGTCCCTTTGATATATCTGCATCATTTTGGTTTTTGTGTGCTTCCTTGGATTCTGCCAGTATAGGATATTCCAGGCTCATCTTGTGTATTTCCTGCCCTAGAATCAGCAATTTCTCCAAGGACCCTCAGTTCCTTTTATTAGAGAATGGTACTAGAAACCCAGATCTTGGTACTAAGTGTGCTCATTGATGCTGAAGTGTCATTGCTTCTAGGCCCTTTCAGCAGACAGAGCTCGGAAATGTGTGTGTGTGTGTGTATGTGTGTGTAAATGTTATAATTAAAAACTTTTTCCAATTGTTTCTATGAATCTTTAGACAGACAATATATTTTGGAATATTGTCATATATTCTAAGAACTTGGTAACAAGTAGCTCTAGTAGTTTGCCAGTTTCATTGCGTTTTCTGTGAATATTTTCATGCAAACTGTTAAGATGGTTGTACATCTTCCTTTCCAATCTTTATGCTTTATATCTCTCTTCCTTTCCCTGTCCTTCTCCTTTTCCTCCTTGTCCTCTCTTCATTTCCCCTCCTATCTTACTGCACTAGTTCACAACACCTGTACAACGCTGAAACAAATGGATGGAGAATGGCCACCTTTGTCTTCTTTTCTGATATTGGTTAAGAAGCATGCAATATTTCACAGTTAAGAAGAGTAATACCTTTAGGTTTCTCCTAAATGATCTTTATCAGATTGAGGAAGTTTTCTTCCGTTAATTGGATGCTGAGGGGTTTTTTTGTTGTTGTTGTTGTTTAATTAATTTTTACTGGAGTATAGTTGCCTTACAATGTTGTGTTAGCTATTTTTTAATCATGAAGAGGCATTGAATTTTACTCAGTACTGTCTCAGCATTCATTGAAATGATTGACTTCTCTCCTTCATTCTGTTCATGTTATGGACCATATACAAATAAATTAAATATGGGTTGGTTTTCAAATAGTAAATCATCTTGCATTCCTTGGATAAACCGCATTTGATCACAATTGATTACCTTTTTATATATTGCTGGATTTAATTTTTTAATATTTGGTTTGCCATGTCCACTCTGAATACTGAACTATAATTTTCTTTTTCTACAATGTTAAGAGCAGAGTGTGGTAAAAATATTATGATAGTTCAAAAAATTAGGAAGTGTTCCTTCTTCCTCTACTCTCTAAAATAGTTTGTGTAAAACCAGTGTTATTTCTTCCATAAGTATTTAGTAAAACTCACCAATTATGCTTTCTGGGTCAGTCATTTTACTTGTTGAAAAGTTTCAAATCATAGATCTCATTCTTTGAACAAATATAGGACTATTCAGTTTTTCTATTGTGTACATTTTGCAAAAGTTTTGTTTTTCAAGGAATTTGTCCATTTCCTTAAAATTTTCAAATTATTGACATAAACATTTACAATACCTCATCCTTTCATCTGAGGGATATTTGTAATGACTGCGTTTTCATTCCTCTTGTTGTAATTTAATTTTAGCTCCTTTTTTTTCTTCATTAGCTTACATATGGATTTTTATTCTGCAAGGGATTTTCACTGCTTTCTGAATCTATGATTAATATTAATCTTCTTCTAAGAATAATACTTCTCCACTTTTATTTCTCCATTTGTTCTTTCTGTGAACCCTACTACACTGGATATTCTATACCTCATTCCCTCCATCAGAGTTTCTAGCTTTTATATTTCTCCTCTGCATATTCCCTGTCTTTAAGAATTGTCATTGATAAGTAAATTATAGGGAATTCATATGAGTCTCAAATAACCTGTGATTTCATGTGAATCCATTTTAGATTCCTTCGGTGCAAATAACAACTTACATAAAGGCAATTCATTCACACATTATGATGATGATTTTTTTATGCTACTTTATTTGGCTCTGTTAGGAAGGCATTTAACTCCTTGTACTGCTCCATCGAATAGACCTCATTGACATCCTATTATTTTAACCAAATGTACTTTTACGTTCTATTTATCTTTTCCTTTTTAATATTTTGTTTAACTCTATGGGCATTTATTTAAAATTTTTTGATAATAGGCTCCATGGAGCAGCAGTCCACTCTGATAAATTCATCATTATATCATTAATAACTAGGATAATCTTAGCACAAAGTAGCTCTTAAATATGTATTGTTGAATATACACATACACACACACATATATGTATGTATATTCTTTGTTGGCCCATATATATATAGGCTAACCAAAAGTATTGTTTCTGAAAAGAGAACTTTGCTATTGTGTACTTGACACACGTGGATAATCTTATTTTTACTGCTTTGCAGCATGATCTGTTTTTGCCTTCTGAGTCTTTGTCACCACCTTAAATTGGTGCTACAGTTGCTAAAATAGGAGCTAAGTAACTATTGTACACAAGTTAATGTGGGCTTATATTGTGCAAATGAACTTGGCTTTTTAATTCAAATCTTCCCGTGGGATTTTAAAATCTGTCCTCAAAAAGTGTTTTTTGCAGCTGTATTGATGGAGAGATAAATTCATTACGAATGCTAAAATTTTGTGTGGGTAGTTCTCTATGATAAGAAATTAGAGCTATTATATAGTGCTTATGGTAACTGAAGAATAATGTTTAAAACTCAGAAATATTAAGATGCAATTATTTCAGGTATCAGTTAGGTTTCACAGTAATGTTTCCTTCATGACATTTGGGAAGAAATGTGTGTAATTTGAAGTCCATTTTTTCTGTCCTTTTGTAACCTTTTCCTCACATGAGACATGGGTCCTTTGTATCTATTGCCAAAGAATTCACTTCTTGTAAAAGAACTTACTTTATGAGTGCCATAATGGTATTCAGTGACTAGCTCTGTCTAATTCATATTTCTAAATTTAATAACGTTAATATAACATATGATTAGATAGATGCTATTTCACTGACTTTCAGAATAACCCCAAAGCATCTTGCTATCTTTTCCACATTATATCTGTTAACATCTTATCCTCTCTGTCTTATTTTTCTTACTTTGAGTCATAGGCAAAGCCTCACCAAATATAACGGCAACATTGGTCTGAAAGATTTTTAATTTCAAGCATGAGTAACCAGTGACTGGCAGCATGAATGTGTTCTGCACTCTCATTTATAAGCATGAATCAGAAACAGGGCATATTTATGGAAGAGGTTGCAGAAAGATAGGTATGCGTGAAGGTTACACATCCTGGTGACCCCGTCAGAAACAGGAATAAATCTCTGCCTGGTGTAGTCATCCTCAACGCCATCCTTATAATCACTGTGTCTCAAAAAGAGACAGTCTGCAGATCTTGTTCACCCAGATAAATTTTCTTATAAAGGGTATAACAAAGAGTACAATTGTCTAGTTGTGCTACAGTGTTGTTAAAACAAACACAACGTTTGAAAGCACATTTCCAATTCTATGGGGGGAAAGTGCCAGAAAGAAACTGATGACAAGAAAACAGAAAGAAAACTCTATGCGGGGGCGGGGGAGGGGTAGTTGTCGCGCACATATTTTGCAACTTCTCTCCTTTATTTGAATATATATCTTTGTAGAGTTTCCTTTTACTCTGGCTGAGTAGATTGAAAAATTGTATTTTGTTTAAGCATGTGAAATATTTGAGGTGGGGAAAAAATGAAGAAGATTCTAGGGGTAAATGTAGTATCAAAGATGTATGCACTTGGGCTTCCCTGGTGGCGCAGTGGTTGAGAGTCCGCCTGCCGATGCAGGGGACACGGATTCGTGCCCCGGTCCGGGAGGATCCCACGTGCCGCGGAGCGGCTGGGCCCGTGAGCCATGGCCGCTGAGCCTGCGCGTCCGGAGCCTGTGCTCCTCAACGGGAGAGGCCACAGCAGTGAGAGGCAAAAAAAAAAAAAAAAAAAGATGTATACATTTAATTTAACTCTGGTCTCTCTACCTTACTGTAAACCTAATTTGTAATGGAAAGTGACTATTATTTGCATGGGGTCCTCTCTAGAGGAAGACACTTTTTAGAATTCACTGTTACCAGATCAATTAAGCACTTTTGTTGGCCTAGGTACCTAACAAGACGTAGAAATGATCTGAGAGCCCATAAACAGTTCAGAGCAATGGTGTTCCTCTTCAGAGCCTTTATCATCATGAACCTTTTTCTAAGAGAATTTGATTTTCTGAAAGAATACACGCCAAAATGTCATCTCAACCTCTAAATACAAAATGGGCAGCGAGATGGGGAATTGTGTTCTCTAAGATGATTGGCGTAGTCGTAATTTGTTACTTAGTCATGGATTTCGCATGTAAATTAATGTTAAGTACTTGGCAATCAATTTAAATTGCAAATAGCTCTTCAGCTGTGATGCTGAATCTCCGACAGATGAGTGAGTTAAGGTTAACACTGACATTCTCTAGACCAGTTAGACGACACATTTCTGTTGCTGGAATGAAACTAACAGCCTAATTTAAAAAAAACAACAAGCCAACTAACTATGCTTCAGGTGGGCTTCAGACAGTCCAGATTGACAGGGACCTGGGGCCATGCCGCAAGTGTCCTATCAAATACACCAGATCAGGCAACAGAGTCAGGTAACTCATGTTGCTGGGCAGTCAGTTAGAAAATGGAAAATTCCCACTCAACATTGATGTGTATAGATCCCCCAAATGAGTTTAGTACTTCAAGATTTGGTTTTTAAAATACAAGGGAAATCGTTTGCTCTCAATCTCGTCAAGGAGGCTTGATAATGGACTATTTGTACTACGGGAGAAGAAACACAGATTGATTAGCACATATGTATTACTATAATCTGCACCAACTTTTAGAAAACCTTCTTAGTAGTTTCTTGGAACATTGCCAACACTCCAGAGACTAGCTAAAGCATAAAACAAATAATCCTGCCACAAAGGTGTATTAAGAAGTTTAATTCACAGAAATGAACTTATAACATATATCAACATTAAGAAGATAAAGTGCAAATATTCACAATCTGTCCTGGGCCGCCATCATCTGCAAAACCCATTTAATTTTTCTGTAGATGATAATGAAGTCTTATTTTTCATCTTAGGGTAGGGAAGACATGTGGGAGTGCTTGCTTCTTCCTTAAATCTCCCAGCCCAACTGGGACTCTTCTTTTCTTGGAATTAGTGAAGAATTCCCCTTACTTTATCCTACTGAGCTCTTATCTCCCTGTCTCTCCACTGGACTTGCCTCCATTCTCTTTTTTTTTTTTTTATTATTAGTTTCTGCTTTATAACAAAGTGAATCAGTCATACATATACATCTGTTCCCACATCCCTTCCCTCTTGCGTCTCCCTCTCTCCCACCCTCCCTATCCCACCCCTCCAGGTGGTCACAAAGCACCTAGCTGATCTCCCTGTGCTATGCGGCTGCTTTCCACTAGCTATCTACCTTACGTTTGGTAGTGTATATATGTCCATGCCTCTCTTTCACTTTGTCACAGCTTACCCTCCCCCCTCCCCATATCCTCAAGTCTATTCTCAAGTAGGTCTGTGTCTTTATTCCTGTTTTACCCCTAGGTTCTTCATGACATTTTTTTTCTTAAATTCCATATATATGTGTTAGCATACGGTATTTGTCTTTCTCTTTCTGACTTACTTCACTCTGTATGACAGACTCTAGGTCTATCCACCTCATTACAAATAGCTCAGTTTCGTTTCTTTTTATGGCTGAGTAATATTCCATTGTATATATGTGCCACATCTTCTTTATCCATTCATCCGATGATGGACACTTAGGTTGTTTCCATCTCCGGGCTATTGTGAATAGAGCTGCAATGAACATTTTGGTACATGTCTCTTTTTGAATCACCAAAATTTATAAGCAGCTCATGCAGCTCAATAGCAAAAAAACAAACAACCCAATCCAAAAATGGGCAGAAGACTTAAATAGGCATTTCTCCAAAGAAGATATACAGACTGCCAACAAACACATGAAAGAATGCTCAACATCATTAATCATTAGAGAAATGCAAATCAAAACTACAATGAGATATCATCTCACACCAGTCAGAATGGCCATCATCAAGAAATCTAGAAACAATAAATGCTGGAGAGGGTGTGGAGAAAAGGGAACACTCTTGCACTGCTGGTGGGAATGTGAATTGGTACAGCCACTATGGAGAACAGTATGGAGGTTCCTTAAAAAACTACAAATACAACTACCATATGACCCAGCAATCCCACTACTAGGCATATACCCTGAGAAAGCCTCCATTCTCTTTAATGGTGTTGGGCAGTGGTGTTGTTTCACTTCCAGACTTCCAGGAAGTCGGGCACATGACTCTCCCCCAGAGGTAATAAGGGAGCAGCCAGATCCCTCTCCAAGCTGATGAGATGAAATTTAACCCCTTTCCTTGGTGGAAGTTATTTTGTCTGCTTTAGGTTGTTCTTTCACTGGGTTTCTCTTTCCTAGAGCCATTTCTTATCTGCATCTGGTCTTCCCATGGTTTCTGCTCATCCCATCTTTCAATAATCATTGGCCACTCTAACATAACCTGTATTATATGCTTGTTATATACACATCCCAAGAAGCAGCTACTAAAAAGGCTAAAACTTCAGATTCTGAATGTATTTTACTCTTTATCATATTTTAACGAGCTATAAAGATAATTACTGTTCCTCACCCATGCACTATAATTAAATGTGATTAATCAAAACTTGACAGCAGACAAAAAGAAATGAATATGCTCTGTATCATTTTTTCTCTTTATTTTTTTCTAAGGCAGTGTTTCTCAACCTTTTTTCCCCACTATGCCTCCTTAAGGAGACTTTTTAGACATCTTTTCCCCTAATTGTCCTCCCCAGGAAATTTTAATAATTCAGATATACTGTATATCTGTTTATATACTTTGTGTATATATCTGGATTATACATAAAAAGAGTAAGTTTTTTTCACCCACTAAACCAATTTTTGTTCCCTTGGGAGCAATATTGTCTTCATTGAGAATGTGTTCTCTAAAGTATGTATTCACGGGGGTGCCCATGAGTGCACTGCCCAAGGCTAATATTTATCTCCTAGTTGCTTGGTGGATATGGAACAGCAGAAGAAAATGGGGCAGAAACACCGGGGATTCTGAGGGGGAATGGATACATTTTTATGCCACTAGCTGTTTACAAAACTGTTAATACATATGGACTGGAGGCCAAACTATAGTCTCCCTTTTATTAATGTATGAATTTCTTCTTCTTTCAAGGTTATTTTTCAAACATGATATGTGTGCTTGCACACACACACCCCTTTACAGATTGTAAATACATTCAGATTTGTTTCAAATTTACTTTCTATGACTGACACAAGGGCCCAATTTATTTCCTTTTCTGCTTCTGTGATGATTTTGTGTTTTGACTTCACTTATATAAACATCACTGCATCATATCTTTCACTATTTTATAAAATTGTTCTCAAAATATTTTCCATGGAGTGCATCCCTCATGCCTGCTCCAGTGGCAACAGATCTTTGTGAAACACACATGGTACTTATGACATATAATGTTACTATCATGGCTTAGCTAGAGGAAGGTTCTAGAAAAGCGTGATTTACTCAAAAATAAATCGATCGATAGATAGATAGATAGATAAGCTTCTCTTTTTCCTTGTTAAGGTGCTATAAGAGTAATTTTTACTAGGAAGACACTGTACCATAGTAGATCTCTGAGGAGAAAGTTCTTTTTTTTATTGATTTTTTTATTGGAGTCTAGTTGATTTACAACGTTGTGTTAGTTTCTTCTATTCAGCAAAGTGAATCAGTTATACATACACATATATCCACTCTTTTTTTTAGATTCTTTTCCCATATAGACCATTACAGAGTACTGAGTAGAGTTCCCTGTGCTTATACAGCAGGTTCTTATTAGTTATCTGTTTTACATATAGTCGTGTGTCAATCCCAGTCTCTCACTTTATCCCTCCCCCACCTGCCCCCCAAGTAACCATAAATTTGTTTTTTACATCTGTGACTCTATTTCTCTTTTGTAAATAGATGTGGTACATATATACAATGGAATATTACTCAGCCATAAAAAAAGAATGAAATAATGCCATTTGCAGCAACATGGATGGACCTAGGGATTGACATACTGAGGGAAGTAAGTCAGGCAGAGAAAGACAAATATCATATGATATCACTTACACGTGGAATCTAAGAAAATGGTACAAATGAAGTTATTTATAAAACAGAAATAGAGTCACAGAGGGGAAAGTGCTTCATGACTCACTTTTAAGAATGGCCTGAAAACTTCCTTAAGAACTTGAAGATCAACCCACTTATTAGTAAAGCCTCAGCAGAGAGATGCCCAGGGCCCAGTCATGGGCCCCTGTCCTCCTCTCCCTTCCACCCCCATTAACCAGAATGGGGCTTATGGTTCATCTTGTCAACAGCTTGATGCTGGTCCCAGATGCCATGTTTCACATTCCACATATTTTCATTCACAGTGCTTGGAGTAAACTGTTACTCTCAGCCTCGCCTCTGACCCTCCTCCCACGTCTTGTCTCCCTCCTTAACGTGCCCATGGTTCCCTCTACAAGCCCTGTTTCCCGATTAACAGCTTTCTTCTTCCTACTCCTACCTGCTCCTCTGCTGCTGCCTCCCCACCACACACAAACACACCCTTGCCCATGAAGAGTAGCTGCATTTTCTTGATGTTACCAAAGGAGGGCTTTCTCCATTACTTCCGTCACCTGTGAAGAGCAGGCCACTCAGCCTCCATCACTCATGAAGCCCAGGTCAGGGAGTATCTCAGTGTCCTCCTTACTTCTTTATTCCACTTCCCGACCCTTCCTCTTCAATTTGGCTTTGAACCTACTATCTTCAACCATCCACACTCCTTCCCTGCATAGGCTTGTCACACACCAGGGCTGTGGTCACTCTACTCATGCATTTAAGACTTTGGCAGCCGGTACTCCATCTCCAGGTCAGCCTTAGTTCTAAGTAGGTGGAGCATCCAACCTCTCCATGCCCCTGAGCTCACCTTCAATAAACATCTTTTTTACTTAACTTCCATCACCCATCGCTATGGATGACCAGCAGTTGGTCAAAACATGAAATTTCCTCCAAAGTTGGAACAAATTCAAAAATCTCAAGCTTTGATGTTAATTTCAGATCTCTTTGTCTCCTGTCTTTTGGCACCGAATTGCATAAAAACAAAACACACTCTAGTTATTTTATGTGGAAATGGATACAGTGCAAAGATAAAGAGAGTTATAAAAGTGTTGGAAGTGTTGGTAGGTTGATTACCGCTCAAAATTTGCATTCTCATGGTTACCTAATGAATAGGGCAAAACATCATACTCAAATGTGGTATATGCTGTTGCCATAATTCAAAAAGGCCCAGTCAGTATTGTTTCTCTTTCTTAGGGGGAAGGAAAAAGCTTGTCCTTCATTTTTAAAGAGTTATCCAGTCATGCTCCAATCCCTCTATGCCCTAAAACGTTGCTGAAGTCTCCTGGGGCTTATCTCCTATGCTCTGGCTCTTCTAAAGGCACCTGCTATTTTCTACTTACCTATTCTAACAGCATGATATCTTCAATATAGCCAAACAGTGGGATGTCTTGTGAAACTGGGTGATCAATGTCCTCATAGACAATTATGGCACTAGGCTGCAGAATTGGATCCCTTTCTTCTTTGCAAAGTAGCAGAGATATCTATACCAGATGAAAGCTAATGATCCTGATGTTCTCTGCTTTAGGATATAGAAAACTGTATTTAATGCATCAGTCATAAACCAGGTGCTGGTGACAGTACTATTGGTTTGCTGCAATAAAGGGATTACACATGGAACAACAGCTGTAACTGAAGAATAGCTGAATGAAGTTAAAATAGTCCATCATCATTTTTCAAGATTCAAGTGTCTGCTGCATAGGCCAAAAGGAAAGTTGTATGGAGATGTGAAGGGAATCACTACCCCACCATCATGGCAAGTCTTTGAAGGAGCCACTCATTTCATTGGCTCTCCCAGGAATTCAACACTACTCTTCATTTGCTGTATTGAGAAGAAAAGGGCTTCAGAGAATTCCATGTGAGTCTTCTCATCTTAATAATTCTTACTTCACAGGTCAAAGAGATTATGTGAGGATTCTGCAGTTGGTGGGGTTTTATATATATAAACTCTCCAGCCATTCATTTAGGAAATGGGAACATAAAACAGAATGGATTCACAGAATCATTGAAACCAAAGTGAGATAAGTTCTCGTCAAAATTTTTTTTTTTTTTGATGTTGGGGGTAGGAGTTTATTAATTTATTTATTTTTGCTGTGTTGGGTCTTCGTTTCTGTGCGAGGGCTTTCTCTAGCTGTGGCAAGTGGGGGCCACTCTTCATCGCAGTGCGCGGGCCTTTCACTATCGCGGCCTCTCGTTGCGGAGCACAGGCTCCAGACGCGCAGGCTCAGTAGTTGTGGCTCACGGGCCTAGTTGCTCCGCGGCATGTGGGATCCTCCCAGCCCAGGGCTCGAACCCGTGTCCCCTGCATTAGCAGGCAGATTCTCAACCACTGCGCCACCAGGGAAGCCCCAAAATTTAATTACTATCTAACTCTCCCATAACCTTCCACTCTGACCAGTTGACAATAGTAGTATTTCGTATGTCCAGGAACTGGGATTAACTAAGATCTGTGGTCTAACATTTTCAGAAGGATTGATCTTTGTAATTCCTGTTTCTCAGCATGCAGTCACAATACATTGCTTCTGAGTCCTGTAGGAAGAAACACAGCATGCATTTGTGATGTACTGAGGGTCCTTCTCCAAAGGAGCTTGACTCTGTGAACTCACGTCTTCTAATTAAATGAAGTTTGTGTCTCTTGGTAACCTGAGTAAATTCTCTGTTTGTCAGCCCTAGAGTTCTTTCGATTATTCAGAACAAGTAGGATCTTCCTTAAAGAGTTACCCATATATTTCAAGCTTATTGACCCCATGATCAACCACCTACCATCAAAGATCACTGTGGTTCACATGTTCTGAATAGGCACTCCAACTCTGCTCCAGTTATGGGAACTATGTCTATTTTGCCTCTGGGATTAAATAAGTAATGCTAAGTGATATTTGTCACCCTGGCAACTATCTCACCACTAAAGTCTAGGAGCACATTCCAGTGGCAATATCTCACGATGGCAATTGTTTTCAAAGGACAACCATCGCAGTGCTTTTTAAAAAGATGCTTTTCTGTCACTCTCCAGTGTATTTTTCAAAGCCTTGGTAAATAAGCCCTCTCAGGGTACTGAGCTGGGAGGAGTGAATAAACTGGTCACACATTTTAAATCCATTTCTATGTCTCTTATTTCCTAAGTCTTTGGATATCTTCTGTCATTGACTAACAAATGAATAGTATACCAACCTCATTCTGCACATGTCCCTGCTGGTTCCAGCTTTCAGTTAACCAAATCAGCAAGCAACTGGAACAACTCCTAGCTCCCTGAGCTAACACATTAAATCCAGAATCTCAGTAAATGCGCCCAGATCAATAAATTTAACCAATTCTAAAATTTCATTTCATACTCCATGGTCTAGTACGCTCAGAATCCATTCCACATATAAATATTTATGCACATATAAATTAGGAACATCTAGCAATGCCTTGGGGTGTAAAACTTCTCCTCCTGGCATTGCCTGTAACTGGCTCACTGGCTACTTTCTGAGATCTAATCCTAGCTATAAGTCTGGGGGCAACGATGGTTGGTTGAGGTAGAGTACAGTGAGAACAGGCATACCCCTCATCACACTGGCCAGAAGAAGAAGCTTTTGCAAACACAGGAGCAGTGGAGTTTTGCTGCTCAGGATACTTGGAGGTTTCCAAATCTTCCTAATGTTTACCATTCTAATGCTTGAAGCTTCACCCCTTCCCAGTCAAGGCCCTCACATTCACATATGTCACCCTGCAAAGAAGTGGATCGAAAGTGCTTTCTGGTTTAGTAATCCACAGATTCATCCTTTGCATCTAGTTCTCAGCCATACAATCTTCAGCCAGGAAGCTACAGAAGATAAGACACTCTGTGAAGAAAATTATGAGAAATCTCTGGCTCTCCAGCCATGCCTTCACCTAAGGATTTAAATTCCTGAACTGAATATTTTTTTCTTTAAACTCCCAGTACAATTAGAAGCAAGCAGCCCCACTTCTCTTTCCTTGAATCCTATGGCCTTACATTTTTCATACACTTCACTTTGGATGGTCCTGGTTAAAACTTTCAGTTCATTTTCCGACTGGTTTCCATGCACTATTAGTGTCCTCTTGTTTCTGTGGTTGAAGTAAGCATGGTCTTTAAAGACAAACAGGCCAATTGAAGAGTCCGTGGTTTCCATTCTTGCAACTTACTTCTGGTGACAAATACTGGTCCAGTTGGTGTTCAGTGGCTGTAACAGGAACTACTTCACAGAAAGGGATTTACTCCTGGGAATCAGATGCCTATAAAATTCCTGGAAAGTGGAAGAAGAATTATACTACAGATTTTGCTTGTCAGCAAAGCTGCTGTCAAGATGATGAATCAGAAGGAAGATGAATTAGGAGGTTCCAGGATCACACTGTCTGGTAAAATATAGGATTCAGGAAACCATCACAGTAACCAAGCCACCATGAACTACTAGATATGCACTGTTGACCCAATTCAACAAGAATGAAACTAGTGACAAAAAATGGGGACTCCACTGATACCACTGCAGAAAAAGTCAATGCTATCACAACCCCAGAAACTCAGAATGAGAAGGTTGTGGTCAAGCCAAGAAGTGCACCTGAATGGTGAGACATAAGTGACGTCAAGATCGCTAATTTTATGTTTTAATTTTTTTTGGTTTGTTTATTTATTTTTTTTGGCTGCACCATGTGGCTTCTTGCAGGATCATAGTTTTCCCAACCAGAGACTGAACCTGGGACCTCGCAGTGAAAGGGCTGAGTCCCAACCTCTGGACTGCCAGGGAATTCCCAATATGACTAATTTTAAATGAAATAAGCCAGACATAGAAAAACAAATACTGTATGAAATACTGTGTGATCACACTCTTATGTAGAATCTTAAAAAAAAAAAGCTGAATTCATAAAAGCAGTGAGTAAAATGGTGGCTACCAGGAGTAGGCAGTGGCGGAAATGCAGAGATATTCATCAAAGGGTCTGAATTGCAGTTGTATAGGATGAATAAGTCTAGAGGTCTCTTGTACAGCACGATGACTATCGTTAATAATACCATATTGAACACTTGAAAGATGCTAAGAGAGTAGATTTTAGGTGTTCTCGTCACAAAAAAAGTTAACATCTCCATGTAACTTCTGTGAAGAGATATGTTAATTAGCTTGACTGAAGTAATCATTTCTTTATGTATATGTATATACATGCTGCACATAATGTTGTACACCTTAAATACATACAGTTTTTGTTAATATCTGTCTACCTGTCTAAAGATCCCTCACTTTAATATTCTATCTTTCTGGTGTCTGCAGCACAGGCAGATGCATTAGAAGAAGGGCTAAATGGAGGTTGAGTGCGGGTCTTCCACGCAGACCACAACTGTAGTCAAACTTCCAAACCTGTCCTCCCATTCTGAACAGAGGACCTTTCCTGTGTCTTCACAGAAAAAGTAGAAACCAGCACCCAAAACCCCTTTATCTACCTGCCACCAAACCTAAGAGCTAGCCTGTATCCACACCAATGTTCCTGATAATATATTGAGGCATATTTCCCTCCTTTCACATAAGACTGATTCCCAATTTCTTCTAGATCAAATCCTGAAGTCATTTGAATTCCAGGACCACTTTCAATGTCTTATCAATGCATTATGTTCTTGCCTTCTTTGTGTCCTCCCTTAAACATTTCAATTTGCTAATTGTCTTCTTAAAGTTAAACCTTTCCCTGGATGACGTATCCACTTCTAGCTGTTCCCATATTTCTCTGCTTCCTTTGACAGCTGAATTACTTCAAGTGGTTGTACAAGATCCCATTCTCCAATTCCTTATCTAGTACTCTTTCCTCAATCTGGCTTCTCACCAATCACTTCACTAAAACTCCTATTTCCAGTGTATTCAATAACCACAATAAATTGCTTAATTCTTGACTTTGTTGACCTCTTTGCAAACTGGCCACTATTGATCATGCTGTTCTTCCTGAAAACTCTCTTGCCTTGGTTTCCTGCTTTTCTAACTCTGACCACTACTTCCCAAATAAATGTATCACCTTTTCTTCCTTCTGTTTTCCGAATGCTGGTCATTCTCAGGGTTCAATCACAGGCCCTTTCCTTGCTATATTCATCCTCTCTATGTGAGTTACTCCTCTCCCTTGGCTTTAATTGCCATCCACACATGTAGTGGTAATTTTTATCTCAGTAGCTGTAGCCTGTCTCTACGTGAAAGGGATGGGAAAACAAAGAACAAACATAAATAACTTTGGAACAGAGTATTTGAACTAGCCTGTACATATGCTATAATAGCAAAGATTAAATGAATTGTACACAGATACTGCACTTTAGTTAATAAGTTTTTCTCAAATATCTGAGCTGTGTATCTTCTGCAATTGCACAAAACCCTGAAGATCACTGTGTCCAAATCTGCTTTTTCTCCTGAGTTGGCTATCTCATTGCGTTGGCCGGAAAACTGAGGATCCATTTCTTCCTCTCTCATACCCCAATATCTAATGAATCACAAAGTCTCAGTAACCCACTTCCCCAATATTTCTTCAAATCTGTTGCTTTTCCACCACTCTAGAGATCATCTATCACTGCCATGACAGTCACATCCACAGCAACTAACTGGGCGCCTGCTATACTGCCAGTCCAGCCTCTACCCTGAAGCTACCGGGATCGTTCAAAATTCAAATAAGATCCTGTCATTTTTCCGCTCCTTCATTGGTTCCCAATTATTTGCTCTTAGAGAAAAATTCAAATGCCTTTGACCTGCTGTAGCCTATATAACCTGTCCCACCCCATCTCTCTCTCCATCCCAACTCCTAACCCACTCTGCATTCCGGATAAACCATGGAACGTTCACCTTTTCCAGGCGCCATATTTTATCTTGCCTCTCTTCCTTTGCATTTCTGGTCCTTCCTCAGCTATTCTTCCCTCTACTGCTACCCCTACCACCTCACTGTCTAATTTTCTCATATTTACCTCTTAGGTCACATGGCCATTCCTGAGTTCAGAAGGCAGGGATGTATAGTTCTGCTTCAGGGAAAGAGCCACAAAGAGAAAAGCAAGAATATTGGGTGACTAATGATAGAACATATCACAATAGGACCCATAGCATGTGTAGTTTGGTTATGAGTATGTAAAATAGAAATTCTGAACGTAATTGAGGTAGACCTAACTTCTTCAACCTTAAGGCTCCATTCTTCCTGTGAGTTCACTTGTCATTCTAAGGTGCTGTCACTTTAAAAACACACCATTGTTTGAATAAGAGTTCTTCGACTTAAAATTATGGAAATACTGACTTAAGTGTAAACATCTATTGTATGAAACATCCAAATTTCAGAAATAACAAAAAGTCTTTAAAATGCCCTAGGGATCTCTGGGAATAATTTTGTATAGCTCTGACTTATAGAGCTATGGTAAGGTTTTAACTCAGCAAAAACAGAGAAATGATTGAAATCAGCCAGGATTTGGGGTGGGCAGACCCCAAACATAATGCAAACAGTAACAAATAAACTTCACTGTAGCTTCACTGTGAATAAACATGGCAGACACCACCTTAACTAAATAATCCAGCTTCATATCACCAATAATGAGGTATGTCAACATCGTCTGCCCCTGATGGGATATACTTAGAAGAAAATAGTATCCTTTCAGCGATATTCTTGTTACAAATGAACAATACCAATCTAACTGTGAGACAACATCACAAAAACTCAAATCGAGGGACCTTCTATAAAATCACTGGCCAGGGTTTTTCAAAAGCGTCAAGGATATGAAAGACAAAAAAGGCTGAGGGACTGTCACAGATTGGAGCTAGTGAACAGCTAAATGCAATGTGAGATCTTGCATCGGACCTTAGGCCAAGCTAAAAAAGACATTAGAGGGAAAACTTGTGAAATTTAAAATAGGTTTGTAGGTAAGTTGATAGTGTCATATCAATGTTAATTTTCTGGTTCCAAACACTATACTATTGTCATATAAGATATTAACATTAGGAGAAGCTGGGTCAGGAGGATACAGGAACTCTCTACTATTTGTGTAAGTCAGCAAGTCTAAAATTAGAATGGAGGAAATACCATATTTCTGTATTTCCCAAAGAAATGCTTTTGTTCCACAACATATTTGGAGGTTTGTGTAATCACACAGGTGGTTCTTTCTTGCTGCTGTGAAATGAGAAGGGCAAAGTAAAACAAAAGAGCCACAGCTTGGGCCTTCAGTCATCTGCCATCTCTCTTCTGTGGCATCATCCCTTCCCATCAGCTCCACTCCTTAGGATAAAGATTGGGTTTCATAAGGACCAGGGTATCTTAAGAAGAGGAATGATGTATTCACAGAAATTCTCTTCTAGTACTTTATGTCCTTCTGGGAAAGGTGATGAAATGGCTGTAAGAGCTGTCCTTTGTCTGCTGTGATCATGGCAACTTTACAACTTGCAAATGACATATTGCTAGTCTGAATTTCTACCTTTTTCTTTCTCTTCTCTTGAAACAGAGAGGAAAAAGCAAACATTTCAAACAAAAGGGTAGATACTTTACCTTCTTAAATTTCTGCATCAGTTGAAGCAGTATCTTGCCCCCTAAAAGCCCAGTGGCTATTGGATTCGAAATGCAATATAGTTCTGTAATCCTCTTTCTTTTCTGGGGATTCTATTTCTTATTACCTATTAAGGCTAAATTGTTTGCTCTTGACAATTTTTAGTACAACAGTTATTGTGGAATATATTATAAAACTTAATTCATTCTGACCAACTCAGTATTCGAAGCAAGATTTACTGCTCTTACTCTTCAAATCAGATTTCTCAAAATATTTCATATATATTAAAAACACTGAACAATACATTCTCTTAGCCCCAAATGACTTAGATATGCCCCTGGTCAATATGAATGCAAATATGACTCAATTTTGGCTTGTCAGTCCTAACAAAAAATATTTCTTAAAATTTAAAAATATTTCCTTCATATTTTTCTCTTTTAAAAACACAATCGCTGAGCTGTATTATGTTTTCTCATACTTGTTTTTTTTAAATTTTAGTTTTACAAAAACATGTTATGAAATTTCTAGATCATGCCAATTATGATGTGTGTTGAAAAAAGAAAAATTTTATTTATTTGGATCAAAGCTGAACAAAACTCAGAGGTGAGCAAATAATCTCTTACCTCATGCAGTGTTAGATCTCTTCTACCTAGGTTCTGCATCATAAAAAGATATCATTCTTGTAGTTTTAAAGTAATATTTTATTAAATTCAAAATACAGAATACCCTTGTTATATGGCCCTCCCTAGTTTTTTTTCTACATATCCTTTAATTATGATGTATTTGTGATTTTTAGGCTATAAATGGGAACAAGAAATCTCTGTTTTAAAAATACTTTATGTGATCCTTCTACTCGTGAGAAAGTTGTCTAAGTCAGAAAAAAGAAAAGTAGTCAATCTGCTGTTTTTAAGAACAAGTCTGATTAATTTATAAATTTTATTTAATAATATTTAAAAAATATTTTACTACTATGACTTAAAGCAGTGATATATCTGTGAGGTATGCATGTTGGAGAGAAATACAGGCCAGCTTTTCCTTTCACCTGTTGTGGTCTTTTCATTGTAATGATTTTCCATCCATTGCCCTGATACCTTATGGTAGACGATTTGCAAAGATCACTGCCATAACTTTCCATACCTCTTTGCATACTTCTTTGAAATGTGAATTTCCTGCTCCTTTCATCAAAAGGGAGAATGAATCTTATTTTTCTTCTCTTTGAACCTGGATTGGTTTTGTCACTTGCTTTAATCAAAAAGAATGTGGCAAAAGTGACACTGCAGTTTGCTGACCCTGAACCTCAAGAGGCATTGCAGCTTCCTTCTCCCTCCTAGAACCTGGAGACCACTGAGTCAAGACTTTTCTAGCCCAATAAACAATAAGAAACCATGTGATGCAGAACCAAGGTGCTTAAGTCAACAGTCAGCAACTGTTAGACATGTGATTGAGGCATCTTAGACCAACCAGCCCCAGTTGCAGCCAAATGACTATAGAATTGCAACAGAAGAATCCCCAGAGGATCTTAGTCCATTTTTCAGATCCCCAGAATTGTGAACAAATAAAATGATTTTATGCCATTAAGATTCAGGTGGTCTTCTACACAGCAAAAAGAATTGATTCAATATTTGAACTCTAAATACAGTTATTTGCACTGCTTTTACATTTAGAATAGAGGCTAGATGTACCTATAAGTTACAATGGATCTTACAGGTATTTGGGCATCTGGCTTTGTAAGAGTCATTATAATGTAATGGGCTTGCTACTATGCTTCAGGTTAGGGTAACCATAGAAACTATGCTCCAAATAGGGAAAATTTGAGAATAAAAAGAGGAACTAAAATAATGAAATTTTACTCTGAAACAAAATGCCTAATGGCCAATCTTGGCCAATCTCCAAATCAACAAACAGCTAGTCGAGAGTTATCTGGATTGCTCAGAAGGAAAACATCATTCTAAATATAATTTAATTTCATCTTGAACATTTAATATTTAGCTCACTAAAACTTTTCCAAAGTGGAACATTTTTCTTTTAATATTCAACCTCTACCATTTCATAGTAAATAATATACAGTATAAGCCCTCATGAATCAAAAGATTTCCAAAGGTCATAAGGAGTTTTTTCAGAAAAACCACTGAAAATTTAAATATCAATTAAAATATAAAAGTGTTATATTTTAAGCCTCAGTGTTAACAATTTAAAAATATTGAAGACATTTATTAGAATAATTTGTTTACATGACCAATTTTTCTACTGAGGGCAAATGTAAAAGCACACAAAATAAAATTCCTTTGCCAATAATATGCATTCCTTTGTTTTTATTTATTAAACTATGTCTTTTCCCAAATCCCAGCTGTGTTAAAAGTTCATTAAAATTATGAAGGGAAGTGTGAACATTGTTGCAAAATAATAGATTAAATTTAAAAATTATGTTAGTGTATAACTAAAAAATCTGTATTTAAACTGGGAATACCTTAAGGTAAAGAAAGGATTTGCATAATTTATTTACTTTAGTAATGTTTGATGTTATATAGGTTCAGAATAAATCTTCCTTTGTTGGTCTGTTTTGTAACATTAATCCCAAATTACAGATGGTAGTAAATTAAGACCTGATTGGCGGGAAGCTATGCTCTGTTAGTGTCAGACTCTGCTATCATACTCAATATTAATGATATGATATCAGTATCACTGAAAAATACTTGTAATGCAAGGTGAGGCTGTTAGTCATTTACAAGATTAAATATATTCCTGAAAATTTATACACAAGGCAGATTTTAATCAGTATTTTTTTCAATTACAAATTTTATTTAAGGTATCTAGTTTCAAGCCTGAAAGTAATCATTCAATTAATAATACTTATTGTTTTCATCTTTTATGTTGTTGTGGATTTTGATTATATACATATATATATATATGGCATATATGGCATATATATGGCATTCTCTTCTAAAAACACATCTTTAAAATTATATCACCTTGCATGTATAATTATCTCAATGAGACCCTTCAAGTTTCTGTAAATTAAACAGATGATGTCTATGTATTTTTAAATACACTTTAAAAACACCCATATAATAAACCTTGGGAATATTATGCTAAGTGAAAGAAGCCAGATACAAAAGGCCATATATTGTATAATTCCATTAATATGAAATATTCAGAGTAGGCCTATCTGTAGAGATAGAAAACAGATGGGCAGTCACCAGGGGCTGGAGGGAAGGGGGAATGAGAAGTGACCACTTAATGGACACAGAGTTTCCTTTTAAGTGATGAAAATTATCTGGACCTAGAAAGTGGGATGGTTGCACTATATTGTGAATGTACTAAAAGTCACTGATGGTAAATGTTATATGTATTTGACCACAATTTAAATTAAAGGAAAAGACACAAAATATAACACAGTTCACATCTGACATTCAAGGAAACACTAGTTGGAAAATCTTCAAAAAATTATTATTATGTGGTGCTATTATCCATCTTTTAAACTGTGAAGTGTCTCTCAGCTATCCTCAGAAAAGTTTTCTTCCTAATAGTGGGTCCTTAGAATTTCTTGATTTGAGGAGCTCTTGTAGTGTTGATTGACCATAGGATGTTCTGAAGACCAAATAATAGTTAATTTTCCAAGAGACTTTGCGCTTTTTGTGATCCAAATCATACATTCCAGTAGTGGAACAATTACTTACTGGAAGTCCAAAAAATAAATAATAAGCAGATCACTGCCCACATGTCATTCAATATACAAATTGAAAATTAATAAGTGCTATGTGTAAAGGATTAGGTTCGTTTTAACGTGTCAGTTATGTGATTAGCATTAAGTAGAAATAAACAAGTGAGCACATTCTACGTTGGGTATGCATTTTGATACAAACTTGGGGTCATGAATGGAAGTGGTAGTGACAGAATTTCCACGTCTATGCTGCTTCAACCACAAGAAACATATAAACTTCCTCTTCCTACTTGGTATAATATAAAACGGAGTGAACAGACGTTATGAAATGATTTGGGCAGAAAGATGAGGCAGGAAATGGTGCCATTTTTTCCCCCCTACCTATAGGTTTGTTGGCAAAACTTGCAGTGAAGGAGAGAAAGCATTCCACCTGACTGTTTAGCCCAGTTTGTGGGACGCCTGAGCCCTGGGCAAACAATTTGCAGACACAGGGCAATCGAGTAGGAAGGCAAGTGAGCGCCGGAGGCAGAAGGGCATCGCTGGACGGATGGAGCCTGTGGAGCTAGGAGCACGTTAAGGCAGAGGATCATTGTTACCTTACAACCGAAGAGCAACATAAATTACTGGTTTTCATTGAAAGGAAGCAGCTACTGGAAGTAGTGGCTTTGTGTCGTCTTTATCTCTAAAGCCCGGCACGCCCAAACTGGATGAACTATACTAATTGGAATAAACCTCCATCAACTTCGGAAGAATGGTCCCATGGACTAAGCTTCCCTCACCAGAATTTCTACCCTTGGAGTGTAAGCACAGGCAGTGTTCTAAATGAATGTAGCCTTTTATTGTTTTTGCCAGTGGTTTAATTTTCAATCTCGCTATCGTCGGCATGTTTGTGTGCCCCACAAATTCATACGTTGAAACCCCAAGGTGATGGTAGTAGTAGGTAGGACCTTTGGGTGGAACACTTGTGAGTGGGATCAGTGCCCTTATAAAGAGATCCCCCAGAGCCCCTAGCCCTTTCCGCCATGTGGGGACACAGTGAGAAGTCTGCAACCAGAAAGAGGGCCTTCACCCTGTTGCTGGCACCCTAAGCTCAGACTTCCAGCCTCCAGAACTATGAGAAATAAATTTTTGTTGTTTATAAGCCACCCGGTCTATGGTATTTTGTTATAGTAGCCTGAACAAACTAAGACAAATCTTACATCTAAACAGAGGTTACTGAATGAATAACATAGAGTGTTAGTTCACTCACTCAACACACATGTTCTGATCAATCGTGATAAATCATATGAATTTATATAACTATTTCCTTTAAATACCATTTTTTTTTTGGCTCAGTTGGGTCTTAATTGCTGCGTGAGGGCTCTCTCTAGTTGCCGTGAGTGGGGGCTGCTCTTCGTTGCGGTGCACGGGCTTCTCATTGCGGTGGCTTCTCTTGTTGTGGAGCACAGGATCTAGGCACGCGGGCTTCAGTAGTTGTGGCACATGGGCTCAGTAGTTGTGGCGCACGGGCTTAGTTGCTCCGCGGCATGTGGGATCTTCCCGGACCAGGGCTCAAACCCGTGTCCCCTGATTGGCAGGATGATTCTTAACCACTGCGCCACAAGGGGCGTCCCAAATACCATTCTTATAAGAAAAAAGCTCTCAACTTCTGAAAAACAGGGATTGATTTTATGTTTCATTTTCCATTTATCTTTGAAAGTCGACTCAGTTCTTGGGAATTCTTAACTTTATGTTTCCAGCTTTGGTACATAATTAAGTTTCCTCAAAAATTATAATTTTAAATAATTCTGCCCTTTTCTAGAGAATAATTAAACATACAGATAATGAAGATGTCAAGGGGAGATTTGAAATAATCTTTCTGAACCTCTAAATTGTTCTTATAAAACTGCTTTCTTCCCTGTTGGTGTAGTGAGAATGGAAAATGGGCTTTCCCAAGGGGCTGTTATTTCAGAATCAGTGGACCCAGACGACCACCGTCCTTGTGGTGGGGTTTGTAGAGCAGATGGTAGGAGCAACAAGGGCTGACATTACGAGTAATAACTCCGCCATTGACTATTGTGTTCTGCACTTTGTGAAGCACAGCAACATATGTTGTACAGTACTTCGGAGTGAGAAAATCTTATAACATTAAACCAGCGAAACATTTTTTAGGAAGTTTGCACTTTATCCTTGTTTCTTTGAGCAAGGAAATTTATTTTCTGATCATTTTGAAATTAGGATCTCTGAGTAGTACTCCTACAAACAGGAAGCATTCTGAGTTATTTTTTCCCATTTGTCTGTAAATCCAGTGATTTTTGCCTTAAATGTTCTACCCTCTTGAATGACTAGCAAAACAAAAAACAAAAAAAACTATTGTTCTAGAAACTTTTTCAAAAAATGAGAATGAGAATGTATGCAAATCAATTTTAAGAGGTATATGTATCCATTTCCTATTGCTGCTGTAACAAATTGCCACACACTTAGTGGCTTAAAACTGCAAAAGATGTATTTTCTTACAATTCTGGAGGTCAGAACTGCAAAATGGCTTTTACTGGGCTAAAATCAAGGTGTCTGCAAGGCATAACAAGATGCTAATAAAAACGTGTTATAAATCATAAAATATATTGCACAAAGTATATAAATGGCAAAACACTACAGTGTGTAGGGTATTTCCCATGAATGAATAGGGTGGTTCCAATGAGCATTTCCAGTGATTAATTTCATATTCAGACATAATATTTTGGTATGTAATTACATAAATAATATATGTAAATGACAAGGTATAATTTAATAACACAAACGCTGTTGAAATCACCACCTAATTTCAAAACTAAAATATTACCGATATTAAACATACCTGTATAATCCATCAAATCCCATTCTCCTAATATCTCCCTAGGTAACCACTGTCAACTATTTTGTGTTTATAATTCCTTTGCCCTCAAAATTTTATTTGAGAGAGGGAAAGAGAAATAGATGGATAAATGAGAGAGAGAGAGAGAGAGGGATCGCTTGGTTTTGAATTTTATGAAAATGGTGCTATAACATATTTTCGACACTTTTTTTTTTTACTAAATTGAACATTTCTAAGATTTATCCTCATTGCAAATATAGTGTTAATTCATTTTCACAGCTATATGGTATCTGATTTTGTTGACATAATGTATTATACATTTTCCTGCCAATGAATGTTTGGATTGGTTCCAGTTTTGGTTTTGTTTTGCTTTTGTTTCTCACTATCACTAATAGTGCTGCTATAAATATTTTGTATATGTCACCTGGTGCACATGTGGAAGGGTTTCTTTAAGATTTATACTTAGAATTAAAATTTTTGTATCTTGAGTATTCACATATCAAATTTATAATACAATGTCAATTTTTCCCACTTTTTCTATTTTCAGCTGCAGTATATAAGCTATCATTTTGCTCCATATCCTTGCCAAATTGCGTCTCATCAAACTTCTTATTTTTAATAACCCAGTGGGTATAAAATGCTACCTCAATATCTTAATTAGCACATCTTTGTTTACCAGTGAGTTTGAACATTTTTTCACATATTTGTTGGACATTTGTGGTCTGTGCCCAGTGAAACACGTCTTCTTCTTTTGACTATATTCTACTCAGTTTTTTGTCTTTTTCTCATCCATTGGTATGAGATTTTTTATAGCCTGGCAATAGCCAATTGTCAGTTATACCTGTGTGGCAAATATCTTTTTCCACTGTGGTTTGTTTTTCCATTTTCCTTAAGTGGCCTGTTGATGAATAGAATTTCTTAATTTTGACATCATAGAATTTATTAAAGAATCTACCCTACTTCAAGGCCATAGAATACTCTGCTATATCTTCTATTTTTAAAAATTTTCCTATTATACTTGAAGTTTTACCCAAACTTGCTTTCTTGAGTGGTGTCACATTGGGATAGAATGTGAACTTTTTGTCATATACAGAAACATATATTAAGCACCTAACGCTAATCTGCAAACTACTTCCTTTATATATCAAATAAGGGTTGTTTTCAGTTTTGTCCCATTGGTCAGTTTATCTTTGCACCAATATCATAATGTCTTACAGCATTTTAGTCATTTTAAGTATCTATTACAGGAAGTCACTCTACTTTTGTTCTCCTTTTATAAGCATGCCTTGGCTATTCCTGAAGCTTATAATTTGTGTGGTTAATATAAATATATATTAAAGATTTGCTTGTCAATTTCCTCAAAAAATTTCTTGGACTTTGACAAAAATTGCACTAAATCTAACAACTAATTTGGAAACAATTGCTCTCTTTATAATATTTTTTGTATAATCATGGCATCTCTCTCCACTTAAGTACTTATGCTGTCAAGAAATTATAAAATGTTCTGCATAAAAGCCTTTAACATAGTTTGGATGTATTTCTACATATGATTTTAGTCTTAGTATATGATATTGTCTTTCCAATTTTTCAGTTCGTTTAAACCCCATAAATTATGCTTTCATAGCAACGTTTTTATATAGAGGAAGACTAGTTAAATTTATATCCACTTTAATCAGTTTCTCATCATTTCTGTTTGCATTTCGGAACAGGATTCTGTGGCTTTTTTTTTTTCTGTCTTTCTGAAGTAAATTGATTAGAAGTCCACTTTATAAATGTTCAAGATTAAGCTGTGTATTTTTCATTAATAACTTTCTTTCATCTTCAGTTTTGAAAGATTATATTACTGAGTACACTATTCAAAGTTCACTGTAATTTTCTCTTAGTATTTTGAGTAAATTGACCCATTATATTGTGAATTTCATCACTGATGTTGAGAAGTCTGCTGCCAGTCTAAGTATTTTCCAGTATAGGTGATAAGTACTTACTGTACACATGCCATGCAATTAATCTAGCTAAAGTCTATAATTAAATGATTTTTAATTATAGACTTAACTGCGCAACCAGTTGCGCAACCATCATTGCAAATATTTTTGGACATTTATCACTACCTAACATCCATGTCACTCCCTGTTTCCCCTCAACTAGGAATCTACTTTCTGTCTCCATAGGTTTGTCTGATGTGGACATTTTCTATAAATGGAATCATATAATACATGGTCTTTTGTAACTGGCCTCTTTAGCATAATATTTCACTCATGTTGTAGCATGTGTCAGTACTCCATTCCTTTTTGATGAATGAATAAATGAAATGTGATATTCCACACAATGAAATATTATTTGGCAATAGAAAGGTAATTTTTTTAAAAGGTATTTTCTTTTCCTTTGCTCTTCTGCAGCTTTCATATAATGTGTTCATATAAACTTATTTTTACATACCTTTATTGATGTATTTTGAGTTCTCTGAATCCGAGCATTAGTTTCTTATGTTTGTTCTGAAAATCCTTGTCATTTTCTCTGACTATTGGCTTTCTCTACTCTAATTCATCCTTCTGGGATCCTAATTAGATGCAGATTGCTTTATGTTTTTCCATTTTATCCTTAAAGACTCAACTTTAAAAAAAATTTTTCTTTCTCCATTTCTCCCACTATTTTAATCTGGGATATTTCTTTAGCTGTACATTCTGTTCAATTCTCATTTCAACTGATTCTTATATGCTTTTACATATTCATTAAACTTTTAATTTCAACAATTATATTTTCATTTCATTTATTATTCAATTTGCTTATTTAAAAAATATCTCTGGTATTATAGCTTCCTATTATCAAGTTTATCTTTTATTTCTTTAAATACATTTTGCATGTATATTTCCTATTCTTGATCTGGTATTTCCATTGCAGTCCATGTCTGCTCATGTCTGGTTTCTTTTGTCTTTAGTTAAAATATTGTCATTGTTATGAGCTCATATTTGTTTGAACCTAATCTATGATAATGTTGAGGGTCTAATTAATTAATTCTCAGTCACAAGTTCTGTTTTTCTACCTTGTGGTGGCCCAAGGCTCCGTCTCCCAGTTCAGGCATTTGTGTTTGTTTCTCATTCCTTTGGCTTTAGCTCACTCTTATTTTTGTTACTCTTTTTGTCTTTGAAGAATCCTCTTCTTGTCTTGTAAGACAGCAATACTTTTAAGAAGTATATGTATTTTGTACCTTCATCCAGAAAATAATTTGCAGTCGTAGTGCCCTATATATATATATCTTTAAGACTTATTTTTTCACACTCTTTATTTTATTTTTTAGAAAAATAAGACTCTAACACCAGGTGAAAATCAGCAAAGCTCTTATTTTCATAGTGTCTTCCTTCCACATTCCCTGCTTTTATTCATGATGTGTTCCATCTCCTTGTCTTACCTAGACTGTTTGCCTCCAGATGATAGACACAATGCATAATTCAACTTTATAACCCTTAGAATATTACCTGCTCCACAGAAGGTGCTCAGTAAATATCCAATGAAGTAAATAATAAATTATAATATTTAAGATTCAGCCAAATTCCTATATTAATCATACAAAAATCTAGTGGTTACTGGATTTTCTGTCCAGTATTTTACAGGACACGTTTTATTATGGCCCCAATATTTGCCCAGCTAAATTTTATTTCATTTTGAAAATGAAGCCCAATTAGATTTTCCACAGGAAGTCTTCCCCAATCTCTCCACCTTGGTCCCTATTAGCTAGCCCTTCTTTGTGTTTCCCTAGCTTGCTGTACATGCCTCCAACATAGCAATTATAATGTGAAAAAAATTATCTGTTTACAGGCTATCTTCTACAATATAGTGAGCAATTGGAGAGCAGAGATTATCACTCACTATTGAATTATCAACACTAAACTAAATTCCAGGTTGACAATATATGATAAAATAAGCATTTGCTGCATAATGCTAAATAACTTTGAGAATAATATTGATCTTTTAATCTTTTTAATTTGAATAAATTCTGTTGAGTTTTTAGCTAAAATAAATATAATCTAGCTCAACTTTTCAATAGACACGTGCTCCAATATATGTATATACCATTAGGTATTCACATCTTACTTTTTACAGACAGTAAATGAATAATGATATACTGGGGCAAAATTTATATCAAGTTAAAAATCACATGACTCTCAAATAAATTTCCAATAATTTAATAAGGTTAAGTACCACTTCCTAACAATAGCTTCAACAGTATCATCAACAACTTTAAAAATAGGGGTAGAAACTGAATTCTTTAACCTGGGAAAGAGCATCTTTTTCAAAAGATTAATTAGTATACTGAATGTTGAATTCGTAAAACCATTCTCATTAGATCAAATTATAAATAAGAAAGGCAGTGATAATTGCCACTACAAACCCCATTTTAGATGAAAATTTTTACAATCAACTGGAAAGCATTCAAGTGGTCCAGAAAAAATACTGTACTTGGTGGTTATTGTTGTGCTATTTTGTGATGATTATTTTTACAGTGCCATTTTCAAAGAGTCTTGTTTTAGACATATTACCTTCTGATTATATGCCTGGCACATTCTTTTTTAGAAATACTTTATACTCCTAATTCTTGCTCAGATTTATTGAGACATAAAGCAAAAAAATATATTTGGTTATTGAAAATAAATGAACACATTTCAGTTTGTCACAAATTGCATAATTCCATATGCACTAGACCCTATTCAATCATATGAAAAAGTATTTGTGTAAGAAAAGTGCATCCTATAGCCACTGGAATGATGATTAAGAGGATTACCAGGAAGTGCATAAAATACATTAAGTGAAATGAAAGATGCAAAAGAGCAGGTATGATAAATTTCAACTGTGTGAAAATGTGTAGGAAGAAAAGAAAACAAAGGTATTAAGATATCAACAGTGGCAGCATTGTAGATATATATTTTCTTTGATCTGTAACAATACAATGTAAAAACACTTGCCCACAACAACAAAATAATAATTTGGCAGCAGGTTTTAAAGAGGCAGAGGGGGCAGGAGTGCTGCACGCAGGTGTGTGAGTGAAGGGGAGAAGGAGAGAGGGAGGGAAAGAGAGGGAGACAGAGACACAGAAACAGAAAGGAGTAGAGAAGGAAGGAGAGGAAAGGGCAGAAAAGTGCAGAAATAAGGGAGTGAGAAGGCAGGGAGAAAAGGAAGGGGGAAGGGTTTGGGGGTGGGCTTAGCTACTGGATTAGAAATTGCCTGGAAACACTAAGGAATTGAAAAATTAACTGAATTATGGACCAAAGAAAAGAGAAGTACTTAACTTTCTTTGTTAACTTTAGGTGATTATTTCTTTCTATTTTTTTCTAATTGGTCATTTCAGTTCATTTCTAGCAATCCTATGCTTCCCTGTGAGGCAAAAGATGAAAATAATATTCTATATGTCATTTTAGCTGATACATAGGGTTGTGCTCTCTACTAAATTTGGTCTCCCACCAGGGTACCCCTATGGACAAATGACAATGTGGCAACAATTCGATTTCATCTGGGAACACTCAGTTTTAGTGCTTGTAGTTTCCCACCAGCGAGCACGTTGATCGGTAAATCCCCAAATTCCTTACCAAAAGACCCCACCCTAAACCACATAAACCAGAATCTGTGTTAGTTTATAAGATGTTTGGTTTACATACAAGGCAATCATGAATGGCAGTGTATTACACAGTCAGTATATCGTTAAAACGCTGAAATCAGAACTTGTGGTCTGGATTATAGCTCTTCCATTTATTAGCTCTGTAACCCCGTTGAAGTTACTTAATGTGTCTTTGCTCCGTTCTCCACATCTGTGAAGCTAAGCACACCTAATAATCACACCTGCCTCACAGATTTGCTATGAGAATAGTAGAAGTAACCCATGAAGCACCTAGCATAACATCTGGCACAAAGTGAAACGTGAACAGCTGTATTTGCTACGATGGAAAAGGGCCTTATATACTCAAACAAATTTAATATGTAGATGTATGTATGTTTATATATAAAGAGGGAGGGGGGCAATTGATTAAAGACAAAATATAAAAATGCAGAAATGTTGAAATACAGAAGTCAATGATGAGCTTATCATAATAGTTCTGCAAATTTTCAAAGATATTATTTACCAGATTTCAACATTACAATTATCTGTCCCATATTCTTCTATGGCAAATTCAACTATCCCAGATTCAAATCAAAATGCCCTAGTACTTCAAAACTAATTTAGAAACAGAAAATGCAAGCAAATTTCTATCTAATATGGCTTCTAATTTTGGGGGTCTAACATTTAATGAGTGTGGTTCTAAGTACTTTATGTGAATCAATCCAGTGTTAATAAGAACTCTATCAGAGGATGTGCTGTTATAATCATCCCTATTTCACAGTTGAACAAACAAGGTGCAGGGAGATTAGAAAGCTATTCACTGTGAGAGCTGACATTTGATCCTAAGAAGACTTACTTCTGAGCCTGGTATATTATAATATTATAATCATTATAATATTCACCTAATAGAATTATTATTTATTTATACCTCATAATGTAAGAATTTCAAATACTAGGTCAGAAAATGTAGTGTGGTTCTATTATTTACTGTGTGACATACAGATGGAATTTAAACCACATTTTAATGGATACTTATTTTAGAATCCAAACATGATATATAATTTTACTTGGTCAACAAAATATTTTCCTACACAATTAATTTAAAGTGATTAGAATAGCATGATACACTCTATTCTAATAATAATAATAAAATTTGACTTCCAAAATGTCAAAATTAGTCTTTCTATATTATGAAATAATGATTACATTTCTATCACTGTTGTACAAGATTAATAATACACTATATAACATTTAAAATAACTCATTAATTGTGTAACATGCAAAATGATGAAAAAATAAAATTAACTTCTGAAGGGTTTGCAAAAATGTATATTACTACAAAAGAAGTTTCTAGGGAAAAAGAATCATTAATGTCTCTGTTCTAAAATATTATGATTCCATACACGTAAATGTCAATTCAGCTGCCTTATAAGACTTATGAATGAATTCAATACATGGGTAGATTTTAGAAATGTGAGATACAAATATTGATTTCATTCTCATGATGTATTATCTCATATTTATTATTGTCTTCTTTTTTTACTCACATATAAGCTTTCTACATTTTCACCCTTATAGAAGCATAGCTAGGGTTAACAGGGAAGATTCCTTTAATAAAACACTTACACCTGAAACTAACACAACACTGTTAATTAAAATAATAAATAAATAAATAAATAAATAAATAAATAAAACAGAAACCTCCCCCCAAAACAAACAAACAAACAAAAACACTTAATCTTTAAGTATGTCCAAGGAATGACTGAATTTTTAATCTGGCTTTAGTAAGTCCACTTGACATTTTTTTTCATACGCTGCATACACATCCATTTGTCTCTGTTTTGCAAAGCTGTTTCCTTCTTTGGTCCATGGCCTTTTATTATAAGCAAGTTATTTCAACTTGAGTTACAAGGACTTCTTTTAGAGTGGTATTATTTGAATGTTTTTTTTTTTTTTTTTTTTTTTTTTGCGGTACGCGGGCCTCTCACTGTTGTGGCCTCTCCCGTTGCGGAGCACAGGCTCCGGATGCGCAGGCTCAGCGGCCATGGCTCACGGGCCCAGCTGCTCCGCAGCATGTGGGATCTTCCCAGACCGGGGCACGAACCCGCGTCCCCTGCATCGGCAGGCGGACTCTCAACCACTGCGCCACCAGGGAAGCCCTTGAATGTTTTTTATACCCTTTTCTTTGCACATTTTCACTTATGATCAGGATTCAGAAATAATATAATTGGTTGCTGAGCACAGATGGGATACATTGGCTATGAGGAGGTGAGCTTAAAAGTTTATTTTTGAAAAGTGGAATTTGTTTGATAGGGAAGCTTCCCATTACAATGTTCATTTGCAGGCAGGTCAAAACCCAAATTGTGAGGACTGTTGAAACCTAAGTTTCTGGGTTTTCAGGAAATGGTCATTTTTCAGTTTTGCTTTGAACCTTGGCTCTAAACCAAAGACCTCAACATGTTTGTAAACAAAGATAGTCCTGCTTATTCACAAAAAGAGCACAATGGATACAGGATAACATTCGGCCTTGGTGACAGATGACAGTTGATGTTTTCCTTGTGTTATTTAGAAACAGAAACTGAAGGCTACTTGATGTCTTTTTTCAGCTCATTCTTGGAGCAAAAAGTGTTCCTGGAAGATCTGAGACTGTGTCTATAAAGTTTATCACTAAACCAATAACATAAAGATGAGGAGAGTCTACCAAATTTTATCACATAGGCTGCAGCTTAGAAGGACTTTTATTTTAGCATCACAGCGTGTTCTCAATCAATAAATTTGTTACAGCATAAAAATACTTCATCTTTAAAAATATGTCTTAAGAATCAGTCCAAAAGGAAATTCTTTACGAGTCAGTTATTTTTCCTGGCAGGTATCATTATAACTTGTCTTGCTTTAGTCCTCCCTAGAGGTCAGGCAGAGGGAAACTGACTTTAGTCCAATCATTGATGTGTTTGGTGGTAGTTAGGGTGGATGCACAGATTACAGAACATCGAGGGATGCAGGACCTGGCCACCAGCCATGGAGCTGTGCTTCTTGGGGCTCTGAACCCTAGTCTAGGAGAGGATGACCCGTCCTTGGCTGGTAGAAGCTTGTTCATGTATCCCCGTTTATAAGTTCTGCAGATCCTCGAGGCTGATGAGATTTCCACATTATCGTGAGCTTTGTGGTAGAAAGCTGAAGTGACCTCTGCTCCATTGTCACTTTGGAAAATACATGGGGCACCTAGCAAGCAGAAAAAATACTATCTGGTATGTAACCTTAGTTACAGTTAGAAGACAGGGATCTCAGTGCACAACTAATGATCAAGGCCACATATACATTTGTAACATTCACTACAAACTCTGAATCTGACCTCCTTGCAAGATAACCACTCTACGGGTCTGATATTACGGAAGCATTCTTTGTGATTGCTTGGTCACTCTATTCTGACTACTGGTAATTTGGTATTCAAGGAATGAAAAAATAGACGAAAACTGATATTCAGTTTCTCTGAATATCTCCAGCCCTGGCTATTTTTTGTGGAAATGAAGCTTTCTTAAAATGTTCACTTTACTTATAATGAAGTCTGCATGTTTATTTGCTCGTTTCAAAAGTCTAAGGGGAAAATTGTATTTGTAACATCAGAGATAGTACTTATACTCATATACTGTGTACAAATACCACACATACACATAGCTGTCAATCTTTGTCACTCTATACATTAGTCCGGAAATTGTGAGCAAGACTTTGAAATCACTGACTCTCCTTTTAACTTAATTATGAAAGGTCTAATTGGGAGATCTCTTAAGTCAAATCTTAAAGGATTTGTCACTTTGGAAAACACATGGGACACCTAGCAAAAGGTTTCATCCCTTATTATTTGAAAACCACCTTTTATTTTTACCAAATCACCAATTTCATAGAACTTACATATTATACTAAAGATGAGAAAATGTGCCTTTATTGTAAAGAAGTACATATGTTCATTTTTAGGAAATAGACAGCTTTCAAGAAAATTTCACTAAATGCATTCTGGATGCTAATGGATACCTACTAAAAGAAATGGTTCTAGAAAATAAATGCAAATCTGAAAATATTTTATTCTGAGCGTTTAATAGCAATCCAATATTTTATTCTGACAAGCCAGGAGAGTAAAATCTTAATGGAACAGCAAAATACAAGCATGATAAAATTGTGCTCTTCTGTGGCCTTTTCTTTGGAGGCACATAGATCACAAAAAACCTGGACAAATCCTCAGAACCAGAGTGACTCTTGGTGGTAACAAGTGAGGACTGAGGGTTATGGAAAGCTCACAAGGATGTCAGTGGCTTTTGCTATAATTCAGAGAAGCCCGAAGACTAACACATACAAGTCTAAATATTTTAAACCAGGCTTTTTTCACCCTTTCTTTCGTCACAGGATTACAGAGTGAATATCTTTCTTCGTCAGAAATGGAACGATCCTCGACTTGCATATAGTGAATATCCTGATGACTCCTTAGACCTAGACCCTTCCATGTTGGACTCCATTTGGAAACCTGATTTGTTCTTTGCCAATGAAAAGGGAGCCAACTTTCATGAAGTCACTACAGACAACAAATTGTTAAGAATTTTCAAGAATGGGAATGTTCTTTATTCAATAAGGTGAGCCATAGGCTTAAATCCCTGATTTCAGTGAAACAGGGTAGCAGGGTTTTTTTAGTTTTTAGTGAGTGTTTTAAAATTTTTGAGTAAGTGCTTTCATTGTTCCACTTAAGTTCCCACTATACCATTTCCCAAATATAGTTAATCAACAGTAAGACACCAAGTTCCAGATCCAAGAACTATATGAGTAACTCTTGGAAATCCACTTTTTAAACAAATGGCCCAGGTTCTTACATCAGCCAAGTTAGTGGGTGGTTTAAAGGCAAATTGAACGTAGCCTGAATCATATGTTGTGATTGTATTTTTATGTATGCATACTTCCTTTAAATATTTATACGTGAAGAAATATTTAAGTTTTCTTGTCTTGGATCCATTTCCCATAAATTATTTATCAGGTGTATGTATTTTTTAAGATGTCCTTGAGCTTCTGTGGTCATCCTTTAGAAAAAGATCTTATTTACATTTTAGTTATTTATTATACATTTCTCAGAAGACCATGTAGCCTTTTAAAGCTAATATCAAAACATAACAATAATACCAAAATATAAACACAAAAAATAACATTTCTTGACAGTTGAACTTTAGAACTCATTCAGCTTTGGCTGTTCATTTAATAGCAAACAGGTATAAATTCAGTAAATAGCTATACTAATCTACTTGATGACTTGTGTGCCATCTGAAAACTATTCTAAACATTCTAAAATAAAATGGTTATCTTAAATTTTCCATAGTTATTTTTATCACTTAGTTCAATTTAAAAAAAAACCCAGGAAGTTAGGACCAGAATTCATGTCATATTTCTTAGAAGATACAATATGCTCTATTTATTGCAATAGGCAACTGCTTCAAAAATATTTGTATCACCAGTAACATGTTTTAAAGGTATCAAGGTAAACTTAATATTGGAGCTGTAGCCTGAATATTAATCCCTTAGATTTTACCTCTCTATTTCCCTTTTGTTAACTTTTCTTCTCATCAGGAATGGGTATATTTGATTTTGAATTCATCTGCTCAATATCAGGGATAGTTGCTATTTTTGCCAGGTAATAGTATAAAATAGAAATAACAGGAATGAAAATTTAATCTTAGTAGCTTAGTGATTTTGAAAACTTTTTTCTACAAAGTGGTTTTGTAAATAATGCTAATGTCTTTATCCCAGTATATTATATCTGTTTTGCATATTTTTCTATTCCATATGAACAAATTTCCTTTCAATACATTTATCATTTCCTAAGAATGACAAGGTGACATCACTCTATTGTGAATTGACACTTTCATCAGATTTCTGAAAACTAGCTAATATGTGTTAATATAATCCTGAATCATTAATTGTTGCATAATACATAAAGGAAGATTTCAGGTCTCATTCACTAATTAAGCCCTGTGCTCCCATATGAATGAATAGCTTAATGGTGAAACCTAGGTCTAAGCAAGAGAATTTTGAACGTTTTTGGAAAATTACTAAAAAGCATAAGTATCAAAAGATAGTGGGAAGATGGAGCAGATGTAGTTTTCCCTATTTCTTCTGCCAAGTACAACTGAAAACCCTAGACACTATGTATATCACAAACTTGGGGAGACTCCCAATGGTAGACATAATAACATTGACTGAGTAAGGACCTTGGAACCCAAGAAACAACATGGAAGTGAATTCGTGGGATAATTTTTTCTTTACAAATCTTAGACTGGGATATGAACTGGACTTCTACCTCTACCTGGAAGGAATAAGGTAGCACCCACACCCCCTTGCCCTGACAGAGCAGTGTCAGAGAAAACCAGTGCAAACAGAAAGTTTAAATAAGATCCAGAGTCTCATAAAATATTATAAACATGTCTAGCCTTCAACCAAATATCATTCACCATACAAAGAACCGGAAAGTCCTGAAACTGAATGAAAAAAGACAATCAACAGATGCCAACAACAAGATGATGAGGTTGTTAAAATTATCGACAGACGTTAAAATGGCCATGACGAAAATGATTCAGTGAACACTTACAAATATGCTTGAAACTGACAAAAAAAAAAAAATAGAAAGCCTCAGCAAAGAAATAGAAGGTATAAAGTGGAACCAAATAAAAATTTTAGGACTGAAAAATACAATAGTTAAAATAAAAACCTAGTGGATAGGCTCAGTAGAAAAATGGAGAGGACAAAGATTCAGTGAACCCTAAGAATAGTAAAAAAATTACCCACTCTGAACAACAGAGAAATGATAGATTGGGGGCCAGGGGAGGACAGAGCCTCAGGGACCTCTGGCAGTATAACAAAAGTCTAACGTTCGTGTCATCAGAGTCTCAGATGGAGAGGGAGAATAGGGTATAGAGCTACAAAAACTACTGGAGGAATTAATGACTGAAACTTGCATACATTTTGCAAAAGGCATAAACCTGCAGATTCAAGATATTGAATTAAATCCCAAAGATATTCATACCAAGTCACATCATACACAAACTTCTGAAAACTAAATAAAAATCCTGAAAACATCCAGAGAATAACAACAGCTTATCTATAGGGGAAAAATAATTGAAATGATAAAAAATTTCTCATCAGAAATGATAAAAACCAGAAAGAAGTGACACATATTTTTCAATTGCTGAAAGAAAGGAATTGTCATCCTAGAATCTTGTGCCCAGTGAAAATATCCTTCAGAAATGAAGGGGAAATTGAGACCTTCTTGGATAAAGGAAAACTAAGAGAATTTGTCACAAGTAGACCTCCCCTGAAAGTATAGCTAAAGGAAGTTTTCTAAACAGAAAGGAAATAATAAAAGAAGAAACGTTGGAACGTCAAGAGGAAGAAAGGAAACTGTCATCAGAAATATGAGCAAATATAATAGACTTTTCTTCTCCTCTTAAGTTTTCTAAATTATATTTGACAGCTGAAGCAAAAATTATAATATTGATGTAAGGGAAAATGAAAAATAAATAATAAAACATTTTTAATAAACATATTGGCAGAAATTAACAAGATGTAATAGTCAGCATTGTCTAATACCCTTTTGTAGGCATATGACTTGAAATTAACTGTTTGGGAAGATGATTTCTTAGTATATATAAACATACAAAATACACTTATCCTTCAACTCAACAATTCTGCTTCTAGGAATTTACATTACTTATGTGTTCACATGTACACAAGACACATTTACAAAGATGCCCGCTGCATCACTGAAATAGCAACAAAAGAAAAGACCCTATATATTCACAAAGGAGAACAAGGCAGAACACAATGATAGCCCAACATCAAGGAGTACCCTGCGTGAGATAGACCTAAATGTATTCATAAGAAAAAGCCTCCAAAATATCTTTAAGGTTAGAAATGTTTCATGCTTATTTTTGTTTAAAACATTCTATATATGTAAGCCTAGAAGTGTATGGAAAGGTACACGTATATCTAACTCCACACAAGAAGTGCAGAAGGATGCCCACAATTGGTTAAGAATAGCCAGTTATGGAAATGAGCTGTAAAGCTTGGGTAGAAATAAAGATGAACTACAGATTTCACTATATGTAAGTTAATATTGTTTGACTTTTTCAGTAAGAGTTATATATTACTTATGAATTAAATACATATGTTTTAAGCGACAGAGGCTTTTAACCTGAAGTCACGACCCTTGACTCCTCTGTGATGTGGATTTCTGATGGCTATCAGGGGATCCATGCCAGGTGTAAACAAAGCAAATTTACCTCCTTTCCTGCTAATTTGAAAATTAACTTTGTGAAAGGTATAATTTATTTTTAATTGTAAGGTACCTTTTCATTTCAGACAGATTTTGGGTGTCATAGGTTGCAAGAATATATCACCAGGTAGCATGTGATAATCATTCTGCAAAATAATAGTGTCTAGAAGATTTCCATTGATAGAATTGAAATACAATGTGTGTGTATATTCTATTGTATCCTATATGATTATGGCTATTTAGTTGTTTATATCAAGTCATTGCACTTGGAAAATGGTGCCATCCATTATGAATTTCCCACATTTCTTCTAATATTTTGAGAAAAGTTATAGAATAATTCAGAATTGCATTTTTCATCTTTTAGTATGAGTTCAGATGAAACCGATGATGTCTCTTGGCCCCTGGTTTTTGTTTGCTCTCTCCTGGCTCACATGATCAAAGACTAAATTCATTTTTTTGTGAGTTGTTTTTGGAAATCTCACAGGACTTTGAAATTTTGAAATGGCAAACAGTTTCTTTGTTAACAAAAGTTGTGCTAGGAAAAAAAATCTTGTTCAGTTTACAAATGGAGCATCTGTGATGTTTCATGAGAGGTCTGCTTTCCTGCCTGTTCAAAGAAAGAAGCAAAATATCCTGGCAAACCTGACCTATTGAACTTATCCATTTCTCACTACTTCCTTCTTTTTTTTGTACACATTTATTTCTTCATTTTCTCTGCCTTAAAATTCTTCATATTTCCTAACACCTTGGTGATAGCATTTTAGCTTAATCTGTGATTACTTGAACTACCATTAGGAGGCCAATTTACTTCAATTGATAATCATCTGGAGACAGTATAATTTGTAATTATACTTTTTGAAATCTCTTTTCTCCTTTTAAAATGTTTTTCTAATTATTTTTTAAAATTAATTTTTATTGGTGCATGGTTGCTTTACAATGTTGTGTTAGCCTCCACTGCACAACAAAATGTATCAGCCGTACACATACAGATATCCTCTCCCTTTTGGACTTCCTTCCCATTTAGGTTACCACAGTGCACTAGGTGAGTTCCCTGTGCTATACAGCATGTTCCCATCAGTTGTCCATTTTATACATAGTATCAATAATGGATATGTGTCAATCCCAGTCTCCCAATTCCTCCCACCCCACCCCTTTCCCCCTTGGTATCCATACATTTGTTCTCTGCGTCTGTGTCTCTATTTCTGCTTTGCAACTAAGATCATCTATACCATTTTTCTAGATTCCACATATATGCATTAATATACGATATTTGCTTTTCTCTTTCTGACTTACTTCACTCTGTATGACACTCTCTATGTCCATCCACATCTCTACAAATGACCCAATTTCTTTCCTTTTTATGGCTGATGTACTTCCTTCTTAAAGCCACTAAAACAAAGAAATAAACTGAATAAGGAATGAAATGACATTAACACACAGGAAGATGAAAATAATGGGAAAGAAAACAGTGACAGATGAGTGATGACAAGATATGTTAGGAAACTTGAAAATGAATGCACTTGTGAAAACTGACTTCACAGAGATAACCAAAACCTAAGCCGAAGTGGGGGAATGCAAAAGGAAGAAAATAATATCCTCAAACTTTTAGAAATTTGAGGCAGGTAGGACTTCAGAAAATGGGGTCTAGGGGACTTCCCTGGTGGTCCAGTGTGCAAGACTCCACACTCCCAATGCAGGGCGCCTGGTTGGGGAACTAGATCCTGCATGCGTTCCGCAACTAAGAAGCCCACATGCTGCAACTAAGAAGCCCACGTGCTGCAACTAAGACCTGGCACAGCCTAAATAAATAAATAAGAAAATGGGGGCTAGAAAGGAGATAAAGAAAGAGAGTTGATGTAACCTAAGCAGGAATGACGGTGAGTCCTTTATCCTGATTTTCTTGCCTGTGTTCTTCAGACTAGGATCTAACTTTTTGCCTTCTGAACTGGGCAGAAAGCAGGAGGACAGAAAACCTCCACAAGTTGGGCCAAAAACTTCTGGGGAGTAGGGACTCCAGGCACAACTGGCATCTGTGGTGAAGCATCACCCCAAGAAAATGAGGGTTCTGTGAGTTCTGCACACTGAATGGTGATATTCCTATTCCCCCTAAAATGCCCAAGAGGAAAGATGTACAGACAATTGGGGAACCACCAGTGAAAAATCTGGGCAGCCATCCTAAGGTGAAGACCATTACTCAGTGAATCATCTGCTGTTAGTTGCACTCCAAATAGCTTTTAGTACCTCATTCTTCAATATAAACAGATATTGGAGGACATCCTGCAATAGGACCAGTAATGAAAAAAGAAGCAGAGGCCAGAATACACATGCAGAGGAAATAAAGAGCAAAGAGAAGAAAATTAAAGAAACAAAGAAATGACTCAAGGGAAAATTCAGGGAGCAGAAAAGGCCATAAAGAAAAAAAAAATCTCTGGACAGATGATGCAACAGCAGGCATGAAATAAGAGACATTTAGGAAAGGAGAAACGGAGTCATTCAGAGCATAGAAAGTGCAAATAGTAAACCAAAGTGGAAAAAACATCAATCAAATATTTGTTCTTGCAAAGAACAAATGAAGTGAAGAAATCTGCCAAGAAGTAGAATCAAGATATTAAGAAATAGGAAATCAGAAGGAAAGGATATGAAAATCAGAGTATCAATATCTGACCAGAAAGGAAGATGAGAAAAAGAAACAAGATTTCTATGAAAAGCAAGGAATTGATCCATTGCCTGCTCTGTTTAATCACTGGGAGGGATTTGGTTCTGAAAGGGAGTTTGTTGAGTGTGAAGTAATAGTAGGGAATAGAAACGGAAGAGATGATTAAAATGAGACAATTGTTAACACTAGGGAAAACAAAATTCTATCTAAGCACTGTAATTACAGCAAATGACTAAGCTTCACCATCAACAGTAATTACATATTCACAACATGTAAACACTGCATATTAATTTAACCATTAATGTTTACATAACTGAATTTCAAATTCTGCTGGAGAGTTGTGTACACAGAGTGTGGTATAACGGCAGTAAATTCTTATTTTCCTTTGTAGCAATTTAATAGACACCTTCACAAATTTTAAAAATCAAGCATAACATGATAGCAATTTAAATATGTGAATGTAAGTTGCAGACACATATCTAAAGAAGGCTGCCTCTGAGGAGCTGGAAATGAACTGGGGATAGGGATGGGCAGGGCAAAGGTACAGCTGATTTTGGTATGTTTTATGTAACTGTCTGAACTTCTAAATGATATCCATGAATTATACTGATATTTTTTAAATGAAGTGCTTTTCAAGTGAGGGTGTTGGGGTGAGACACATGACTCTAGATCGTCAAGTTTGGGATTTGATTTTATTCTACTTATAAAGTTAGCCTATTATGCATCATATGTATGTATGTATAACATGTTACGGGAAAACCTGAACAAACTTTTTGGTCGACCCAATATTTCATGAGTGCTGACTGCAGACACAGGACTCCAGCACCATTATTCCTTATTGCCAGCAAGCAGCAGGAGCCTCAGGGTCTTTGCTCAAATTCCCCATCATCCTCAGGTCTCGTGGGAACAATACATCAGGCTCAGGTGGGCACAACACGCCTGCGTGTCTGCCTCACAGCTGTGGAACACTGAGTGTGGGGAATCCACTGCTTTTATAGCAAGCTGTAAGCAAATCTTCTCTTTGTCCAGTGGAATGTTATCTCATCTCTCAAAATAAGCAGCTACACAAACAGCCATGAGAAATGTCTCAGGTGAAAGTATTGTCAGGGCCTTACTGTCTTGGTAGACCCAGCAGGAGGTAAATCTGTGATTTACTAGCTGTGATTTGGGGCAGGTCTCTTTACCTATGAAAGGCTCATTTTTCTTACATGCATGATGGGGAAAATACTAATCACCTTGAGCCTGAAATAATCTATGTAAAACACTCAGGATAGTGCCAGGTGTACAATTAGCACTAAAGATTTTAATTTTTATCTTTCCAAAGAGAAAACAAAACCCAAAAAAGCTTAAGTTCTGGTCTTTTCCAGAATCCATAAATTAGCAAATTTGAGGACTCTTGCAAATTATCAATCTATCTAAGTCTTGGTTTTATCAACTGAAAATGGGGATGGTAACATCCTATCCACAAGATAATGGAAACACATCACGGGCAGTTAAATATTATCTGCTGCTTCATTTACTGATACTACTAATATGTACCAGGACATCCAACCCTACTACTTACAGTGCAGAAGCATTATTGCATTGACCGTCAAATAAATACCAGGAAGAAATTTTACATCAAAAATACCATACATGGCGAGTTGTCAAAGATCATTACACAATTTCAACTTTTACTTAAGCTAAATACAACCACTTTCTTTGAAATTCAGTTGTGAAAAGAATTAAAGTTTCCTTGTACAATATGTACTTATTTTTTGAACTTTGCCACATAAATTTTTTCAAAGACAAGGCAAACTGATTTCAACAGATGCTTTTTAAGAGGCTGTTTATTCAAAGGAAATCAATTTACAATGCCATAAAATATATGTTGTAAGGAGATTTCTGCATATGTGTGCTTATATATATTTTTTCTGAAGAGGTCCACAGCTTCTATCAGCTTCCTGAAGGGACCATCAACAATACTGAGTTTGCACTGTGCTGGGTTAATGAGCTTTATGATCGTCTCTATCATCGGATGACAACAAAACTCCAATTAGAACGCTAGTACCAATGTTCCTTCTAGTGCTCCAACAATCTCATCTCTCCTGAGAATTATGTACTCTGTAGAATTATTCATGATAAAATATCAAATCACTCAAGCAAATATGTAAAATCCATGGGCAAATTCCTTATATTTTCTAAAGTTAACTGATTTTGGGGGGAAGAATCATTTATGTATCTTTTACTTTAAATTTAATAATGAATAGTGTGTGAAATGTATCATTTCTTGTGTTATAGAAATATATATTTTTAAAGTCATATTAATTAGATAACTCATTTTCATGAAAAATGTTCTGATGCCTTTGAAAGGCAGTAGACTTAAAAGTTAAGGGCATAGAATGGACAGCTAGACCCCCAGAGCATCTAATTCAGCTCTATCAATTTCTGCTTTGTAATATCAGGTGAGTTAACCTCTTAATAGCCTCATCTCTAAATAAAGGTAATGTAGCTTACCTGTCTTATAAATTCATGTTAAGAAATAAATGAGTTGAGACAGATAGAAAGTATTTAAAATCGTGCCTACCACATAGTAAGTAAAAGCTGTATTACCTAGTATGATATTACAGATAATACTTCAAAGCTGGTGGCTAAGAGGCAATTGTCCTTATAACACTAAATTTATAAATATTAAAAACTATTAAAATACTTATCTTTTGCATAAGGAACTTAAGGTGGAGTCAGAAAGCCTTTTTTAATACTTCAATTAATGGTTGAGATAGACAGCATACTCTGGGCAATGTTTGTTTGAAAATGGGTAATACCTTGATTTTAATGAGGTGAATTGTTTGTCATAGATAATAGTCATCTTTTTTTAACATTACTGCTTCACTAAGCCAAGAATTTTTAAGGGGAAAATTAAAAAAACGCACATCCTGTTTGTGTGTCTTGTCTCAGAAAAGAGAACTCTGTGTCCTCTCTTACACAAGAAGATATTTCCAAAACAGGAGAATGCGATTAATTACCTCTTGATTTAGTTTTCTTTTGATGTGGTCAGGACAAATCTTTAATTTATATGTAATGTTTTGATAAAGAAATTCAGGATCACAGTCACCAAGGCGACACATTTTTTTCATCCGTGTGCTGTTAAAGAAGCAATTGTATTGTACCTTAAACAAAAAGAAAGTCAATAAATAGACTTTTTCAGGATATGAGTTATGACAGAAGTTCTACAAACAGTGTTTTTCTTTGCCAAATAATTCCTTCCGGGGTCTTTTTTTTTTTTTAAGAATTATGTAATGTCTCTTTTTTTACGCCAGAAAAACAGCTAGGATATGAATTTGACATCACAAGCATGGTGAGATCTGGAAAAGATTCTGAGAATGCTATTTACTTCCATACAAAAGGTCACAGAATTAATTCTCTAAGCCAACATTTGAAATTGGCTGGCCAGAGAGCCTTGGATGTTTGGAAAATTAATGGGTGTACGTTCAAAATGTATTTGCTCAGACATTTCTAATAAACCCTTTTATAAGACAGAGAACATTGTGTCCAGCTGATTTTACAATTGCCTTTTGAAGAGAGAACTTTGCAAATGGACAAGATCACTCCTACAGGATCACTTAACCTAGCTGAGTTAGGAGAAAACTGCTTTTGAAGAATAAATTCTGTGAATTATTTTAGTGTGCTCTGGACTCTGACTTGAATGAATTGTCAGATGATCCCCTGGGACTCTTAAAAATCCAGCAGCTTCACATCTGTCCGTTTATGTCTCTCAAATGATGTCACTGGGGCCCCACCAAGAGTATTCAATGTCAAACATACATCATTATAACTTTATGTCTATGGGCTACATAAAAATGTCACTTTGGAGGATGTGGTTACATTTAGTGGAGCTGATGGCTATTTTTTGTTCAAGCTTTAAATAGTTTCTTATCAGTGATTTAATTCAGTCATCTTTGTGTGCATCCTGTATAATTTGGGGGAGGAGAAGATGGGGAAGTCTGGGGTTGGGAGAATGTACTTGTAATCCTTAATAACTAATGTTGATTTAGTGTTTACTATGTGTCAAGCACTCAGCTGAGCGTTTTACATGTATTAACTCATGTATTGGTCACAACACATCTCCAGAGTAAGTACTATTATTATCTTCCTTTTGGAGATGTGAAAACTGAAATAGAGTGAAATGAAGTGATCTGAGACCATAAACTCTATGGTCACAGAGTTTATGTGAATGACTCAGCCTAGGTGCCCACTAATATATTGCATTTCAATGGGAAAACTTTCAATAAAAGGGGCTGGCTGGAGAGTTCTCCGGAAAGAACTTCATTTGAATAAACTTAGGTTTGTTTGGATCTGGGCCTCTTTTTCTCACGTCCAGAAACTACAAATTCTTGGTAATCCTTGAAGATATCTCAGTTTTATACTTTTCAAAGAAGAAGACATTCAAGAGTAGTGAATTATCTGGAATGCCGACATACTAATGCTTTCTGGAAGGGGGAAAAGTGGGTGGAACGCTGGGGTGGCCATCAGGTCATCCCACTTTTGGGGAAGCCATATCAGAAGTTCAATTGTTGAGCATGGAACTGTGTCCCACGTACTGGAGAGGGCTGTTTCGTGGCCCTGATAAGATCTGGTGAAATGCTCTAATTCCATGACAGGGAAGCCCTCTCTAATACCGAGAATTTTGGGGACCTCCAGGTTCTGAGTGTTTTACTCTGGGTGTTCACTGAGAAGTTCTTCAGTGTAGTTACAAAGACGATGAAAATTGTCAGACAAACTGCTCCCCTGCACCCAGCCTTTTGCACACTTATACTCCAAACCCTGGATCTCCTTCCCTCTTCAGGGGTGCTGTCCCAGTGATTTGGGAGAAGTGTGTCTCTGGCCTTTGGTATTCGTTTTATAAAACTCACACTCAATTATCTTTTTTAAGGGTCTCAGACACCTCTAGTCCTCTCTGAAGGAAAACATAAATAGATAAATAAATAAACGTGATTGCACATTTATATATACAGCTTTTCTTTCCCCCCAGACCAGATTGATGTAAAAGGATACCATTGTCTTGCAGTAAATAACATACCCAAGCTGGAGCAAATTTTATTTGAGTAGATGTTAGTCATTGCCAAAGCAACATGGTTTTCCAATTGTACCTTGAACAATAGAATATTAATATGATATTATAAATTTCTTTTAAAATTTATTACTTTGAATTCTTTCAGATTGACATTAACGCTCTCCTGTCCAATGGATCTCAAGAATTTTCCAATGGATGTACAAACCTGTACTATGCAAATGGAAAGCTGTAAGTAGGAACAACTTCCTTTTTCTGAATACTTTAAAAAAAGAGAGTAGATGTATATTTGATGGGTTATATAGATAATTTATTTTGTCATTGTTTTTGTCTAACATTTACTAAATGGGCATGTTATCCTCTACATAGTATGGAAAGAAATGATGTCTATCAGCACATGCACTCTATACTGTGATAAAGAAGTAAATTCAGGACTAGAAATACCAGTTTTTAAGCTTGAAAAACAGCTATTCTCTCTATACAAATCAAAGATAAAAAGGATGATAACCATTAAAGACAAACTACCATTCTTTTTAATGGAGTGTCTGCTGTAGTCCAAGCATTTTGAATATATTATTTCTCATACAACAAAGATGTTGTTATCCCCATGTTTCCACATATGCAAATGGTCACTTTGAGGGATTTTGCCCCAATTTATGGAGGTGGTAACAACGAACCATCTGGCTTCAAAGGCTATGCTTGCTCTGAACCGTTTTGTTGACCCCTCAGTATTTACTCAGAGAGTACACTGCTGGCTGTGTTGTGTGTTATCTCTGGAGAAAAGACATTTCTCACACTTTATCAGAGATTTATCCAAGATTATAGGCGTTTCTTTAAATTTCTTCTTTCAAAGTGGATCCGTGTGCATCACGGATTAAATGTTAACACACGAAAACTTAAGGTCCTTCTGTTTTTCTGCACTTATCTATAGAATCAGCCCAAAGTTAATTGGTTTTCAGTGTTTAATGCCATACAGAAAGAAAACATTATGCAATATTTTTCTTGTTATGCTATGTTATATCAAGAAAAAAAATGTCTGACATATTCCTTGAGAAAAAATTTGCAGGTGGCTCTTCAGCCTTGCAGGCCTCAGAGGCCAGGTCTGTAGTGCGGTGGAGCTGCCACTAGATGGCGGGCCTATGTCGTAGGGGGATGCAACCCGCCCTCCACATTTGGTGATTCTTATTAAAGTGACGAAGTGGAAATACCTGTTTCTCTGATAATATCGCCTTCTTGTTAAATTCAAATGCGTTACTTTTATACGTAGTTCTTAAATATTAATCATACTCATGGACAAATTACTAAATTAAGTGAAAGGAAAATAAAAATCTAGTTTTAGTTGGGGGAGCTATTTAGCAAAAAATGCGGGGTGGTGGTGGGGAGCAAGACAGGATTCCCAGCAGTGTGCATTTCTAATTGTTCCAGGAAGGCATTTTTTAAAATTAATTAATTAATTCGTTTATTTTTGGCTGCATTGGGTCTTCGTTGCTGCGCGCGGACTTTCTCTAGATGCCATCAGCGGGGGCTACTCTTCATCGCGGTGTGTGGGCTTCTCATTGCGGGGGCTTATCTTGTTGCGGAGCACGGGATCTAGGCGCAGTTGTGGCACGCAGGCTCAGTAGTTGTGGCTCGCGGGCTCAGTAGTTGTGGCGCTTGGGCACTAGAGTGCAGGCTCAGTAGTTGTGGCGCACGGGCTTGGTTTCTCCGTGGCATGTGGAATCCTCCCGTACCAGGGCTTGAACCCATATCCACTGCACTGGCAGGCGGATTCTTAACCACTGTGCCACCAGGGAAGTCCCCAGGAAGGCATTCTGAGGACAGGCTTCTTGGTTGCAAAATTAGGTACATGGGAGAGTATCAAGAAAAAAAAAATCGTATGAAAAATAGTCTAAGACACACTGGTTCCCTAATTACTAAACCAAGGATGCTGGATGTTATCCGATAGTGAGGAGCTATTCAAGATGTAGGAGCAAGAAAATGAGTTGGTCAATATTATGCTGTTCAAGATTCTCTCAGCCAGAGGAACCAAGGTTATTTAAGAAGGTTTCATAATATTCCAACAAAAAGAATAAAAGTAGGGACAAAAAGGAACAATGTGGAAGGTAGGAACAGTACAGGCTGATGCTGTAGAGAAGGCAAAATGTTATCTTTAACTCCTTCAGGCTGGGCCTGAAAATTAAATGGAGATAGGACAGATTAACAGAAGAAAAGGATACCCATTTATTTAATGTTAAGTTTTACGTAACATGGGGTCTGTCATAGGGAGATGACTAGTCAAGGAAGTGGCCAAACCTAAATGCTCTTATACCAGGTTGAACAAAGAGAAGCAATTGTGGAAAAGTAACTAGACTGTGTGGGGAAACTAAAGGAAGATGAGAATTATTTTAAAAAGGTCTGTGTGTACAGAATTCTCTTGGCTTTGATTCCTGGTACGGGGAGCACATCTGTCACGTGGGAGTTTTTATCTACAGTTTTCAGGAAGAAAAGGGGAGATTAGAATAGTCTTCTTGCATCTGCTGTTTTTCAGGTGCCTTTAGCTCAAAATAATCCTGCTGCTAAAGTGGCATATTCGGCGGGGCGCATATTCCACCATTCTTCATTCACTTCAGTACAAAGTGGTTGCAAAGGCTCTGGGAATGAGTGAGTCAGAGCTAAAGAGCTTCCGTAGGTAGAATCGTTTTGGAAATACTGACAGAGAAAGAAAACATAGAATAAGTAAATGTTGAAGGGAATATTGAAAAATCCAATCCTAATATATTTGAAGTTCAGGAAATGTAGGTATAAAGCCAAAGGGAAGAGTGAGACCTGAATACTATTAACAGCCATCTACAGAGTGGTTCAACCAAAGCAAAATTTTTAACGGAGAGAATGCACAGACAAAAACAAACACACAAAGAAGAGCCAACGCTTAACAAAGGCCTTCATTTCGAGGTTGTTGGAAGGAATTCCAGTCAAGGGGTTGTCATAGACAGCAAATTAAAATCGTAATCATGCAATCTCAAAAGAGAAGCGGCAGCTGAGGAGATCTGTTTAAGAGCATCAAGTGCTGTGAAATGGTGTTTGTTTTTTTAAGTACTTGAAAAAAGTCATTTTTATTGATGATAAAGACAAATGTGATTAGAATGATGAGGCTCAAAGCTGGATTCCAAAAAGTTTTAAGAAAAAGGGGGAACATGATGAGCAAGTGGTAGCAGTGAGTGAAATCCATAGTTCTATGAATGTTCATTATTACAGATGAGAGAGTACAGGGCCTAAGGACAGCTGGCTCACTGGACGTCGTTAGAGTAAGGAAAGCATCCTGGGCTATTTTGCAGCCACACATGCTCATGTAACAAGACCTTTCGTCTTCCTGCCTTTCCCAGAACATTTCCAATCCATCAAAAACCCAATGCAGGAAAGCAAAGCCTCTTGTTGCCTCCGCCTTCTTTCTTTTTTTTTCTTTTTTTTTGCGGTACGCGGGCCTCTCACTGTTGTGGCCTCTCCCGTTGCGGAGCACAGGCTCCGGACGTGCAGGCTCAGCAGCCATGGCTCACGGGCCCAGCTGCTCCGTGGCATGTGGGATCTTCCCAGAGCGGGGCACGAACCCGTGTCCCCCTGCATCAGCAGGCGGACTCTCAACCACTGCGCCACCAGGGAAACCCCGCCTTATTTCTTAATTTCTTTATCAAGAGTTGGTAGACTGTCTCAAGTATCCCTTTCATATTTCAGTCATTAAACACTTCCTGCCCCCTTATTAGAAATTAATTTAGCTCACAATAGAGATACTGTTTGTTAAACTCTTTTAACAGATGCTAAGAAAATCCTGCCAAAGTAAAAGCTACTGAAGTCAAATTCTTCAAGGTGTTTTTCTTAAACTGTTTTATTTATTTATTTATTTTTTAGCATCTTTATTGGACTATAATTGGTTTACAATGTTGTGTTAGTTGCTGCTGTATAACAAAGTAAATCAGCCATAGGCATACATATATTCCCATATCTACTCCCTCTTGCGTCTCCCTCCCACCCTCTCTATCCCACCCCTCTAGGTGGACACAAAGCCCTGAGCTGATCTCCCTGTGCTATGCGGCTGCTTCCCACTAGCTATCTATTTTACATTTCATGGTGTATATATGTCCATGCCACTCTCTCATTTCGTCCCAGCATACCCTTCCCCTTCCCCATGTCCTTAAGTCCATTCTCTATGTCTTCGTCTTTATTCCTGTCCTTTATCTTTAATGTACAGAGTCTATTCTCAGCTTTAATCTCTTGACAGCTTTGCAATTCTTCAGGACATTTCTGACGACCTTTTCTCAATTGGCTGTCGGCTCCCCAGTTGCTTCCTATCCAATTATATTTTTATATTTCCTTAATAATACATGTCACTAACTGAAATGATTTTTTAAATTTCTCTGTTTACATATTTATTGTATACCCCTCCCCCCCACTACATCTAACCTCCTTGAAGGACAGAGAAATTGTCTCTCCTGTTTATGGTTTATTATTCCCAGAAATTATGGTGAAAATTAAGATAATCTCTTTCTTTCTCTTAACTACAGTCAACCATGTGTGCATATCTTACATAGAGCAGTTAATGTGGCCCACTGTGATCATATTTACACCATGTATTCTTTAAAGACATCGTCAATTTGCTCCATAGAACAAGTGCCCTCTTTACCCACAGTAACTGGGAAGATGCCTTGAGGCTAACTCATTGTATTTTCCCAGGCTCTACTTTCAACTCATGCCATGATACCACTACGGTTTTCTGTAAGCTATGCTTTCCTCATTCTTCTTCTCTCCCAGACTTTCAGTAGTTTTTCTTTTTTAACTTTTAATTTTAATTGTGGTAAAATACATATACATAAAATTTACCATCTTAACCATTTTCAAATGTGCAGTTCAGTAGTGTTAAATATTTATATTCGCATTGTTGTGCAACCAATCTCCAGAACTTTCTCATCTTGTAAGACAAACTCTGTACCCATTAAACAACTCCAAATTTCCCCCTCCTTGCAGCCCCTGGGAACCACCATTCTATTTTCTATTTTATGGATTTGACTACACTAGAAACTTCACAAAAATGAATCATACGGTATTTGCCTTTTTGTGACTGCATTATTTCACTTAGCATAATACCCTCACGGTTCATCCATGTCGTAGCATGCATGAGAGTTTCCTTCTTTTTCAAGCGTGAATAATATTCCATTGTATGCCATGTTTTGCATGTGATATGCATGCAATTCATTCATCTGTTGATGGATACTTGGGTTGATTCCACCTTTTGGCCATTGCAAATAGCGCTGCTATGATCATGGGTGTACAACTATCTTTTCAAGACCCTGCTTTTAATTCTTTTGGCTATATATCCAGAAGTGGAATTTCTGGATCATGGGCTAATTCTATTTTTAATTTTTTGAGGAACTGCCCTCTCATTTTCCTTAGTGGCTGTAGTATATTCCCACCAACAGTGCACAAGTGTTCTAATTTCTCCCATCCTCACCAATACTTGTTATTATCTACATTTTTTGGTTGTAGCCATCCCAATGGGTGTGAGTGTCAGTAGTCCTTTTAGAACACCCAAGATCAGCTGTAATATAAAGCATGATGTCGTTTTTCTGGGATCCTGCTGTTAGTTATTTACTCTTCAGAGATGTCACCATTTTCCTTCTTTGTTACTTAATCCCCTCAATAACCACAGTTCCTTCAGCCCTCATATTTGCCACCTGCTTCAAATGATCTTTCCAGAGTATGCTTTTTCAGAACTTGGGTAGCCCCTTCCCCAGAGGGTGCCCCATGTCCAATTTCAATAATTCCTTAAACTATGCAGTGCCTTGATGTTACCTATGTAAGAGAACAAATTCAAGAAAATGCATTATAACTTTAAGTCTTTTATTATGAAACTATATAAACTATGTTGTTCTATTATTTTTTCAGAGACTCAGTTTTCTCTTTTGTAAGATAAGAGAACTATGTTAGATGACAACAAAGGTTCCCTCCAATCTAGGATTCCATAAATTCTTTAAATGTAGAAGACCATAAATCTGACATGTAACATTATAGACAGCATCTAGAAACCATGGTGTATCTGCAAAAAGGATCGAGGAAAGAAACAAACAGTAAACAAAAATAATTTCATGAATTATCTGTAATGAAAATCAAGAGGAAAACAAACCAAACTAAAACACAAGAAAATGAAAATATGAAAGAAAGAAAAAATTTATAATGAAACTTTGGAGAAAATCATTTATTTTTTTAAAGGAACTCAAGAGCGTGGTTAAAGAGTTGACATGAATAAAATGGGGAGATGGGCTTCAGAAGTATTTTAATACAATATTGAGGTCAAAACCCAGGAACTATGAGTGGTGATGGCAATGGCCATGGCTGACAAATTTACACTTTTTCCTCTGAGGCAGCTATGGTCATGGATCACTGTGAATGAACTCTTGCTAGTGTCGTAAGTATCCTGCTCAGATTCCAGGAGATTCTAAAGCCCCTTAAGGCATTTATAGAATGCTTAGTCAAATTTCTGGGATCACTGAAATCCCAAGTGACCTTGTGTTGCTTCACAAAATACCTCCATCTGTAGTTGCTGGTTCTTAGCAGTTTGTTGATTTCTCTGCGTTCTGCGTCCGAGTGGAAAGTCCAGATGCAAATCTGAAAAACGAAAAGGAAAACAAAAAACCCACTATCGAATTGTGAGCATTTGTCAGGAGTAAGGAGGATTCATACCATTTCCAGTCCCCAGGCCTGCTGGAGAACTGTTGATTTAAAATTATAATGATAATAGTTATAATGAATTCATAAATGTGAGGGGTTTCCGCAATATGCCCTTTATGTATTAATATGATACAAATATGCCATCAATAGAAGTTACAGTATTTTCTAGGAATAGTGACTTTTTTTCCCCCAAGTTAACAAAAGTCTCATCAATTTTTCTAACATTGCTCTTTTGAAACTGATGGAATATATCTGTGAGTAGTCTGGACACAGACCCTGCTGAAAGTTGCTCTGATGTAGTTAAGATTCTCATCTGTGATCAAACCTTCATCATCAGCCTGTCATGATCACTGTTTCTGTCATCTCCATTAGAAAATAGCCATGATATAATCCCCTGGATGCAAAAACTCTCTGTTCTTGGAGTTAGCTTTTCACATTTACCTGAAATAATCAGCATTTAGTTAGCAAGTTGTGATTTAGAACACAAAAATATCCTGGTAGTGTGAATTACAATAAAATTGAATAATTTAACAAAATTGTGTTAAATATCTAACAAATATTAATTGCCTAAAATAATAGAGAGATGATGCCAACTGAGTAGAGCTTTAAACTTCTGGTTCGTTTGTGATGAGCAATGTAAGACACGCACAACTTCAAATAGTAAAGCCCTCAACACTTCTTGTTCTGATGAGTCCAGCAAAAGGACATCCCATTTGGAAACATACTAACTTCGGTGAAATGTTATTACTGCAAGCTCTCACCACAGTATGTTAAGATTCCTATAAATTTACCTTTTGTGAGTCAATGCTGATTTTGCCACGTAATTTATTTGAGGTGAAACAGAATAACTTGAAGTTGTTCACTTTCCGTTATTCAGATAGTTTTCTGCACAAATGTCACTTTCATCTTAGGTATATTTGACGTTATAGGTGTCAACCTAAATAAAGAGGTAAGTGGAGGGAAGCTCAAATGACCAGAAATTGAGTTTATTCCAGAATAGCAGAGGAAATGCAATTCTGGAAATGCATGCTGTAGCAAGCTACTGGCATGTCCATTGAGGCTCTGAGGTGGACTCTACTTATTGGCAAGGAATGCAAAGAGGGGCAAGTCCAGACAGAGTCCAAGCAGGAAGTTCATTGGCTTGAGAACAGGGAGATGTTCTTGGACGTTTGCTGGTCAGGAGATGTCTCCATTTCTGTAAATCAGGCATTTACTGTCCTTAAGCTCCTTCCAGAGGGTTCGTGCATGAGATTCTCCATTTCATATCATCTGATTTCATTTCATTTTAGATTGAAATCCTTTACATATAGGCTTTTGTTGTGTATAAAATATCAGCTATCTTTTGCTTCAGTTGGTAATATTCTTCTTTGTTTAAAGTTTTAAAAATAAGTAAAAAGATACTTAAAACTAGAAAAAAATATATAAATGCCATGAGACAGAGGAACAATGTGGTTTATTTATATGGAAAATCGTAAAATAATAAATAATGAAGTGCAACATCTGCATTTCTATCATCCCGTTTTTCTTGCTCTATGTATGATATGTGAATTTCAATGTTTGAAATCTATTCATTACCATAATGCTAATTGTATTCTCTTGATTACTTCAATGAAAGTATTGTAGTGATAGACATTTTATAATATTTCACCTTGAAAAGAAATTGAACTAAAAAATTTATAAGTTTATTCTCTAGTGTTTATCCAGTCATGTTAAAATTTCTGCTGTTTTGTAATGACACTCTTCAAATCCTTCTGGAAATAAGACTTTGAATTGAGTTTTCTTGGTAATATCTTGTAGGACTTCTCTAGGACTAACCTAGTTTTTGGTTCTTGTAAAGGATTAGTTATACTGAAATATCAGGCATCAAAAAAACCTTGGACAAATCAAAAGATTATTATAGTGCCTTCCTGGTCTCTACTCAAACTTTAGACAGCATTTAGGTGTTGCAAACTTTCCTCATTAAAATGGGCTCAAGATCAGATCCTTTTCTGATTTTAGTTGAGATTTCTCACATGAACTTTAAAACACTGTACATTCAAGGTGTGGTAATTTTGTGAAGTTTTGAAAAATGTGAACAATGTTATCAGCATGATTGTCATTTGAAGAGACCAATTAGGAGTCACAAATTTTATTTCCACCATTATCCTGGGAGAGAGAGGGAGAAAGGTTACACTGACCGTCTATGATAAAGTCTTTTAGGTCTTCAGAGAGAAATGTAACCAAAGTACTAGTAGAATAATGGTGATAGGTTAGTTACACCAGAGAGTTTTAGAGAAAGTGTAAATACTAAGAAAATAATTTAGCGGGCCTAAGAACTTAAATGAAACCGCATGTAACAACCTGGTTTATGGTAATATTATTCAAGTTAAATGCACAAATTATAAATTACAGTGTTTTAGTTAAATACATTTTGACATGGCAGTTGTTCCTTGTCAGGTTAATAAAATTTACTGCAGTAATATCTCTCCTGGCGATAGACAGCCAGCACCCGCCAAGTGTGAGCATTTTCTTCCTTTTGTTTTTTAAATTCCACCTGTTCCTTAAGAACACAAGATTTGAAATCCCAGTCTCTTTCTCTCTCTCTCTTCCAACTGAGGAAGCTGGACCAAATATGATTCCAGTTCACTTTTAAAACTAAATGTGAATCTATAATTTACTAATAAATCTCAAACTTGTTTTGAACTTAAATATATGTGCAGCCCACATTTTCTCTTTAAATAAGTATTACTTTTACAATTTCCTCCTGGTATAAAGTATTGAGCAATAACCTATTATTTTTCTTCTGTAGTCTTTTTAACATCTTTATTGGAGTTAAAAAATGTTGTGTTAGTTTCTGCTGTATCACAAAGTGAATCAGCTATATGTATGTATATATCCCCATATCCCCTCCCTCTTGCATGTCCCTCCCACCCTCCCTATCCCACCCCTCTAGGTGGTCACAAAGCATGAGCTGATCTCCCTGTGCTATGCGGCTGCTTCCCACTAGCTATCTATTTTACATTTGGTAGTGTATATATGTCCATGCCACTCTCTCACTTGGTCCCAGCTTACCCTTCCCCCTCCCCGTGTCCTCAAGTCCATTCTCCACATGTGCATTTTTGTTCTGTCCTGCCTCTAGTTTCATCAGAACCGTTTTTTTTTTTTAGATTCCATATATATGTGTTAGCATATGGTATTTGTTTTGTTTTTCTCTTTCTGACTTTCTTCTGTAGTCTTTTAACCTATTTTTTTTAAATGACTGAAGATGACATTTTTTAAAGATGATAATGGAATACATTTGAGTGATGTGTTCAAAATCAGCAAATTTGTACTAGAAAATTTGAAGAATAGAAAAACAAAGAGGGACCTGCTTTAACCTTGACTCACGACTGTCCTCACGTGTGTTAACCCTTTTGGAGTTTGTCTCATGACCCTTTTTCCTTTACTCGTGTGTATGTGTGTGATTATGTATATATATGATTATATGTGACCAAATATGATTCCAGTTCACTTTTAGAACTAAACATGAATCTATAATTTACTAATAAATCTCAAACTTGTTTTGAACTTAAATGTATGCTCAGCCCACATTTTCTCTTTAAATAAGTATTACTTTTACGATTTCCTCCTGGTATAAAGTATACCTGATGACAGGGGTGACCATATAATTTATCATCAAAATGGGGACACTTAGGAGAATAAATGAAGGGCACCACATGTATTTAAATTTTTATATCTTTGTAATATATATTTAGTAACTGACATGATTTTTATATTAGTGGATGAGTATAGTTCTAGGTTTTTAAATATAATCCTTCCTAAATCAAACCAAACTAATTTGGAATCATCTTTAAAGCTGCAATTTTGGTACTAAATTTGAAATTGTTGACACCGTTAGTGGATCTTGCTATATAGACTATAATGGTTTTATTAAGGAAATAATCTGTATGCAGTTGAGATAGCTAAAGTACTTGATAATTTTAGAGCTTAATTATAGTTTTCTTTGTATTGAAATAGGTAACTAGTTCAGCCCATATATTTTTACAGATATTGTCTTTGTCTTTGTCTTGAGTACCTTTTATCAAAGGTAGAACCTTTTATCAAAGGTTGTTTTTATAGAACAAAACTCAGTCAAAATAGTTGCTTTTATTTAGGAATCTTTTAAAATTCTTCACCTAATTCACACGCTGGAAAATAGGCCTTCTGAATTCCATTGAATTTCAATATAAGTTATCCAATTAAAAACAAGCAGTCCATCAATATAATTTTCTCATAAGTTAAGATATTCCAAAGCACAGTTATTAAATAAATAAATAAATAAATAAATATTGTGCAGCATTTGAGACCTCACCGTTCTCCCTTACTATTGTAGGGATTAATCTCAATGTGTACCTGTTTAGAAACATCATATTTATAATTCCTACCTGATAAAGAGTTTCAGAATCTAAAATTCTGGTGCTCCATTCATAACATAATTTGATTAAATATTTCCAACTGATTTTGAACAAATGCAACCGAAATTTAGAGAACCTATTTACTGAGAGTTCAATACCATTACAGAATATATAAGTTCATTTTTAAAGTACTTTCAAATGTTCAAATTAAAAAAAAAAATCTGATGGCAAGCAGTAAATAGAGAAACGTGTTATGCCATGATGAAATATAATTTTTAATTCAACGTCAGCTTTGTCACACAGAGAATTATAGTTCACTTAACTCGACGTTCCTATAAAAATGTAAAATTTAACAACTATAACTTCTCTTCAATTGATGGAATGGAGCAGAGCTTATGGATGTAAAATAAATCATATATGCATCATTACTAATTTCAAGAATATTGCATCTCCATAGATTTTTCAATTTAGTGAGAACGTAATTTTTAACATGGTGATGAGTTCCAACAAATATTTTATTCAAGTCCATCACAAACAAGTGACATTTATTTTCAATGCTGAACTTTTTAAATGAATTTAACAGACTTTACAATAGAATTTACAGTGACATCACATACTTCATCCTCAACACATGTAATTCCAAAAGAATTAGATTTAAAAATCAAACTCGTTTAAAATCATTTTAACCAATTTTCTCTTTGAAGCAGGAAATGATACTGAAACAAAACTACCATCATTTAATTGCTTGCAAATTTCCTGTTATGTGCTTTTCCAAGAAAACCTGAAGTCAAAAAAGAGTGAAATTAATTCATAAAAATAATCATTCGATCTAAATAAAAATTCAGTTTTCATAGAGTGATACGTAAATGCTCCCCCTGCAAACACACTTTTCAAATGATCATCTTTGGGCAGTATTCCAAAAATGACTATCTTTTGAAATAGATGCTGATATGTTTTCAGCTCATTTGTGTCTTGTGGCTTTTATGTGGACAGTGCTATCCTTGTAGCCCCTTTCGTGAATGTTAAATATAAACAACATTTTGTTCAAGTTGCACCTTCACCATCAACTTTTTGTGTGAAATGGAAATTTGGTGCTTGCTTTTTCAGTAAATATTGAATTCTTTTAGCCATTGCTGCTAGGAGAGTTTATTACAAAATATGAGTGTTGCCAAATAATAAAATAAATGTTTGTAGGTTTTAAAGCATTCGGGTTACTTCCTATATGATCCTTAGCAGTGCTAAGCTAGTAGTACTAAGCAGTACTCAGCTTTCAGTTACAAGTAACATAATTTTCTGTGACGCTTAGGCACTTTGACACTTCACAGGTGTCCCAGGTTTGTACACCAAGTGCCCAGCAGGGGGAACAAAGGTGAAAACTACTGCCACTGCTGCGATCAGGAGTTAGCTGCCCTTAAAATGTTCGTTACTGAAGGGGCCTGATAAAGATAGAGGGACCATTGCTGAAGTGGGCTGTTTTACAGGTTTAACCTAATATTTCATACTCTATTATACTATGGGAGAATCTAGAAGTAAAATTGAAGAGATACCAAACCAATAATGATGTGTTTTAAAACAATGATTAATAATGATACCTAATCTAAAAATGAAGAATCTAGAACAACTGTTAAGTCAGAGAGGACATAGGGGGAAAAAAAAAGGTAATCTAGGGCTGTTTTGGCAAACCAAGATGTATGGTTAGAATTCTTATAACCAAGTGACTCCTTTACTAAGAGAAAGGAAGAAAAAGGGAAATCCTGAAAGACTGAATATTTTTTCTCTTAAGACACTACACTCAAAAAAACCCTCAGTCATCTTTTTTAAAAAAATAATTTATTTTATTTATTTATTTTGGCTGCTTTTGTTCGTTGCTGTGCACAGGCTACTCTTCGTTGCTGTGCTTGGGCTTCTCATTGTGGTGGCTTCTGTTGTTACGGAGCACGGGCTCTAGGCACGTGGACTTCAGTAGTTGTGGCATGCGGGCTCAGTAGTTGTGGCTCCTGGGGTCTAGCACTCAGGCTCAGTAGTTGTGGCACACAGGCTTAGTTGCCCTGCGGCATGTGGGATCTTCCCGGACCAGGGCTCAAACCCGTGTCCCCTGCATTGGCAGGCAGATTCTTAACCACTGTGCCACCAGGGGAGTCCCTGAGTCATCTTTAAGTCTACCCCAATCAGATGGGATGGAGGCATCATATTAAGATACAAACAGTTGTAAATAATTGAAAACAAACACCCCTCTATTTTTCACATCTGAGAATAGTAAATATTTAATTTAACACTGCTACACCTGAATAACTGTTACAGTCTTTCCTCTGGAAGACTTTATCTGATTCTCCTTCTGCTCCTGTACTCCAGCTTAGTTTAGACCCCTTTCTGCACTCACATAGAACTCTGCTTATTCTCTGTCAGACTCTTCACAATCTGTTAGTTTATCTGTTTTATTGTCAGCTGCCACTATTCTATGAGCACCTTGACTGGAGCCAGGTCATTCTGCAGTGCCAGCCGTTTACCTAGGTACTTACATAGGGTAGGAACTCAACAATTATTTATTAAATTAATGAACTAGTTAAATTAATTCCAGGGCAACATTTTGGTAATAAAATTTTTTCTTGTTGGTAATATTTGAATATTTTTAGAGATGAGATTTTTTAAAAATAGAGTTTTTAGAGCAGTTTAAGGTTCACAACAAAATTGATCAGAAATTGACAATTTCCCTTACACTTCCCTACCCACCCCGCACATGCACATCCTCTGCTAGTGTCAACACCCCACACCAGAGTGGTGCACTTATTACAATCCGTGGACCTACATTAGGGTTCACTCTTGGTGGTGTGCATTCTCTGAGTTTCGACAAATATGTAATGACACGTATTCCATTGTAGTATCGTACAGAATAGTTTCACTGCCCTAAATATCCTAAATACATTATTGTTGACTGTAGGTATGATGCGATACAGCTGATCTCTAGAGCTTATTCATCTTGTTTGACTAAAACTTTATGCTTGTTGAGTATTCTCATTTCCCCATCCCTCAGCCCCTGACAGTCACCATTCCATTCTTTAATTCTATGAATCTGATAATTTAAGATGCCTCATATAGGTGAAGTCATGCCGTATGTGTCTTTCTGTGACTGGCTTATTTCATTCGGCACAATATCCTTGAGCTTCATCCATGGTGCTGCAAAAACTAAAAATAAGACTACCATGTGATCCAGTAATCCTACTTCTGGGTATTTTTCACAAGAATTGAAATGAGGATCTTGAAGAAATACTAACACTACTGTGTTCACTGTAGCACTGTTCACAGTAGCCAAGATGTGGGAACAAGCTATATGTCCATTGACAGGTGAATGGACAAAAAATGTAATATATACATACAGTGGGGTACTATTCAGCCTTTAAAAAGCAGGAAATTCTATAATATGGGGGAAAAAACCCTTAGTTTCTGAAGGTGGTAGTTTCTTGAATCTTGGTTGCAATGTGAGATTGGAAACCATAGCAATGAACTCTTCTTTTTTTGTTGTTGAAGTATAATTGATTTACAATATGGTGGTAGTTTCAGGTGTATAGTAAAGTACAGCAAAATAATCTGAAAAAAATATGAATATATAACTAGATCACTTTGCTGTATATTTTTCAGTGAACTCTTCATGCTCTTGTAAATTAAAATCTGTTTGTGTCCTGAACGTTAAATGGATCTTTTGCCTATGCATGATTTTTAACATCATGCTTTGATCATTTGGAAAACATTAGCTTAATGAGTTATTCAGATATTCCAAACATTGACACGTAACATTATACAATATTGAAAAGTCACATCTGTTAATATCACCACTGAGCTCATCAAAAAATCTTTAAGTATTGGGAAAATAATTTTTCCAAAATTTAATGTTAAATAGATAGCTCAAAATCTACCATTGACAACAAATACTGTCAGTTGTTTCCCCCAACACGATAGGTTCACTCACTTCTTTTCTTTTCAAGAAAATGATTGGCCATATACCTAATCGTAATAACCGCAGTTTGCCAGTCTTTTTTTTTTCAAGTAAAAATGGTGTTTCGAGCAAAACCAGCTGGCTTACTCGCAAATCAATCACACCAGTGCTTTCCCTTAGAAGAACCATCGTGTTACAACGTGCAGCTGAAGTGCTTTATCCGTACTTCCCATTTTGATACACAGAATATTAAAAGGACATTTATATAAGGGTCAAAATTTACTAAGATTATAATTGTTATTGTTTCATCAAGGATTGAGGACATTCTTAAATAAAATGGCATTGTTTATACTGCAAGATACGGCAGTAAAGAATACAATAACCACTAGCACAGTTTGCAGCCACCACTTTTATTCTAAAGCACTAGAAGTTTTACTTACTGTGTTTTCACCATCTGGACCAATGTCAACACAATGAAAAAGGCAGATAATGTCTTATGAATATGAAAGCAGTTTGGATTTTGTGAATCCCATGAGAAGATTCTACTAGAGTAATGTTTCTAAAGGACAATTTTTGTCATGTTACTCCCCTGCTCAAAAGATTTCAATTGTTTATCATTGCCCACAGGGAATTTTAAAAAATCAAACTTTGCAACCTGGAGTGTAAATTTTACATAATCTTACATTAATTCATCTTTTCATTCCGTATGCTTCTTCATGCAAACTGGCTCTAGATAAAGTTATTGCTATTCCTATTATAAACCTTGGGAGTTTGGTTTATTTCAAACAATTATACTATTTCCTTTGCCTGAGTGCCTCACTGTCTCTCACGTTCTTTATATGCTGGTCTTGCCTTTCTTCAAGGTGCAACTCAAATGAGGCTTAAATGGCTATTATAGATCCCTCTTCTGAAAGCACATACATAGCACTTTGAACCTCCCCCATGCCACTTATTTTCTACCTGGTAATAGCACCTCACATCCCCTGAAACCCAGTAGGATGCCTTACATATGGTCTGTGCTGAATAAATACTTGTTGAAGAAACAAGTGTTTGCTTGCATTGAGTCATTTGTTTACACGTTTCCCTGCAGCTACCCTATGAGATTGTTGGCTGAAGGTAGGGTTAATGCTTTTGTTCCCTCAATGAAGTATTCCTTGTTTTGGAACTCATTATGGTACAAGGCCATTCAGCTCACAGCCTCAATCTCATTAGCCAGTCTCTTCACCTTGGCAATTCTCAGAATTGTATAAAGTTCTGCCAACCAAAAGCATAAGGATGCTAAAATACTGTGAACTGTGTAGAAAAGTACTGATTTTTTTAAAAGTTATGTTTGAAGGCTTATTGAGGCAAAATTACCATTTAGTTAATTTCCTTGAACATCCACTTAGTTACTTAGAATAAAAGCATTACTGCCTAAAATTGTCGTTTCACTATTTTCCTTCTGGTTTCGAACTTAAATATTTTATGGACCTTAAGGAAATAGCATAGCTTTATTAGGATATGCCCATGCCTAAATCACTTAGTGTGCGTGATTATTTGACACAAGAGCAAGCTGAGTATGCTGTCTATAAATTGCATCAGAGACTGACTAAGCCTTGTCTTTGAGGGAATTTCAGAGAGCTACTTTCTTTTCACAGAAAACCCTAAGAAAAACTTACAACATGAAAACAAAACAGGGTTTCAGTTCATTTCTCCATTTATCTGTCTAAATTGGGAAATATCTCACATATTTTTGTCTTCAGGGGTTACACATATGGAAGAATAGGGTACCTGTCTTACCTGGAAGTAAATAAGAATCAGTGCCTATTTTACTTTTGATCCTTGAGAAATGTGCATCTATTTCCTCTTTAGGTAAAATGGTATAGACAGTGGATATACCAAAAGGCTTACAAATAAAATGAAAGCCTTCTCTTATTAGCCACCAAATCATTAATTGCAGGGTTCAATGAAATGTATTCCAGTGTAAGCAAGTCAAACATAAGTCCTTGCTGTGCAGAGTCCAATAGTCTAGAGGACAGTCCTGCAGGTCTTCTTATCTGTCCTGTAACCAGAATTTAGGCATGTCCCCTTCAGTCTGGAGGACTTCACAACCTCTACCAAATAGCGCTTGCTCCGTAATGAGCCATCATACGGATGCTGCTGCTGCTAAAGCCACCTTCCCCCGTAGCCAGTGGAGTGGATGTCGTGATGTGTGCCCACGGGTCAGGAGGGTGGGCTGGGCATCTGGCTCCAGTCACTATCACCACAGCTGGATCAGATTCAGCTCTTTCGGAGATGTCTTCCAGGTATTGTGGGAGGAAGAAGGGTGATCAGTTCCCTTCCAGACACCTCGCCCTGCTCAGCCTAACCTGGCCCGCCCCAGCTGTTTCCAATCATGCACACAGCCCCTTGTCGACAACATTAGCTACCAGAGAATTTGCTTGGGACACTTTCCCTTGTTTGCCGCTTGCTTCATGCACCTAGAGCTTCTGCTTCCTTTATCTGGCCCCTTGCCTTAGTTCAGAGGCCAGACTGTGCTTCCTCTCCTCCTACCTCCAGGGCAGCTGTGAACTCTGACCACCTGCAATCTTCCCCGCAGGTGACGTTCCTTTTGACTCCTTCTCTGCAATGGCCTTCAAGTGCACCTTTCAACAGCCTCTCATTCAGAGGGAAGAAAAAGATCAAATTCTGCTTTCCTTAGATACCACTCCTATAGACAGATGACATTTTAATTTGCTAAAAGACGCTTGCTTATTACAAAATATATTCGTGAATTCTAGTCAGAATTCACTCATGCTATGTGCAAGTCTATCCCTCCACAAACGTGGATTTTCTTTGTATACCGATTTTCCCTGAACAGCAGACATTTCTATCTAAAATATCCTTTTGTCCATTTTGGGACTCGGGACATAGAAGCAGATGCCATAAACTGAAATAGTTAATGAGTAAACCAAGAAAGGTATCAGCTCTGGTTCGTTCCGCCATGGATGTTATAGTTTAGATCATTTCCTAACCCGTGACGATTTCAGTTTTTGTTGAAAGGGTCCTGAATAATTTGAGAAAAGGTGAGGAGAGATCCAATGCAGTGGAACCAAAATGAATTGCTGAGTTAATGCAGTAGCTGCCCATCCCAAGGCAAGAATGTATATGCCTATTCTTTAAGGTTCCTACATGCCATGCCATACTTATTAGCCTACTACATTTTCTTACATCATTTGATAAATATTCTGTATGAAGAGACTTCAGTAGACTGGAATTGTGCCATGCGTAGCTCAATCAATAGAGTTAAGGTGACACGGTTTGGTGTTCCCATCCTATGGGAACACTACAAGTGATTATTTTAAATTTCACTCCTTTGCATGCCCTTTTCGCTCTAAATATTTTTATTATGTTTTGCCTAGTTGGGTACACAATGAATGATCTCATTTTTGAATGGCAAGATGAGGCACCTGTACAAGTGGCAGAAGGACTCACTTTGCCCCAGTTTCTGTTGAAAGAAGAGAAAGATTTACGATACTGCACTAAACATTACAACACAGGTAGGAGTTGAGTGTTCTTCATTACACTTATGACTTGTGGTTTTATGATATTCAGATGTTTCTTAATTATAGCGCTAGGTTAATTATTTTAGCAATTTATAGCTGAATTTTTTTTTATAGTCATAGAGCAGAGAATGGATGTCTTTGAAACTTACGGAAGCTTTGACTCATCACATCTTGTTATATAATTGGTTTGTATGGAACACAAGAAATGCCTGGTGTTCAGTTATATTTAACTAATTTCTTTTTTTGTGAAATGCCTATAGGTACATAGTAATGATGTTTCCAAAAAAGTTCCTTTAATTTCTATGTGAGCGATAAAATGTACTTTTTAACTGTCCTGTAGCTGTAAACATTGTGTTTGCTTAAAAAAATGAAAGTTTTTTTAAGGCTTCACTTTGCTTAAAAAAATGAAAGTTTTTTTAAGGCTTCACTTGCCTAAAGTTTTAGTTTAGCCACAATGTCATGCATTTCAAGATATTGTTACTAAGCACCTACTACTCACATTGACACAGTAGCCTTTTACCTTTGAGAATAAATATCAGATACAGTCATCAACATCAAGGACTGCAAGACTTGTACATTCATGTTATTTGTTCACTTCTCTCACAACTGGAACTGGCTATTTCCGTAATATCTCTTCTAATTGCCTAATCTACAAGTTCCCTTAAACTGCCCACAGTTGAGGCATCACTCCAAAGTGGCGAGCGCGTGGCCTCCCACTAGCATCTGTGGCTGCTCTTATTATTTCCTTATAGTAACTATGATTTTTCTTGGGCTCAACATTTCCAGAATTGTGACCTGACCTTTCACTATATAGTCAGCCCTCCGTATCCATGGGCTCGCATTCAAAGATTCAGCCAACTGGGGATTGAACATATTGGGAAAACAATTCCAAAAAGTTCCAAAAAGCAAAGTTCTCCCTGTACCATTTGTTAAAGAGACCATGCTTTCCCTGTTGAATAGTCTTAGTCCTTTGTCTGAAGTCAACTGACCATAAATGATCAGTTCTTGACTTTCAATTCTATTCCATTAATCTGTATATCTTTACTTATGACAGTACCATACTTTGTGATTATTGTAGATTTGTAGCAAGTCTTGAAATTGGGAAGTGTGAGTTCACCAAATTTGTTCTTTTTTTCCCTCAAGGCTATTTTGGCTATTGTAGGTTCCTTGCATTTTCATACTAATTTTAAGATCAGCCTGTCAATTTCTGCATAAAAGCCAGTTGGGATTTTGATAGAAATTGCAATAAATTTGTAGACCAATATGGGAAGTATTGCAATCTTAACCATATTAACTCTTCTGATTAATGACTACAAAATGACTTTCTATTTATTTTGATCTTCTTTAATTTTGTTCAACTGTGTTTTGTAATTTTTAGTGTAGAAGTTTTACACTTTTTTGTTAAATTTATTTCTAAATATTTTATTTTATTTGGTTCTTGTAAATGGAATTGTTTTCTCAATTTAATTTTTGGATTTTCCATTGCTAGTGTACAGAAACACAATTGCTTTTTGTATACTGATAGTGTATCCTGTAACCTTGCTGAACTCTTCAGTTCAAGTAGATTTTTAGTGAATTCTTTAGGATTTTCTAAATACAAGGTAATGGCTTCTACTTATAGAGATAGTTTTACTGCTTTCTTTTCAGTCTAAATGCCTTTTATTTAATTGTTTGCCTAATTACCCTGGCTAGAACCTCAAGGTACAGTGTTTAAAAGAAGGTATAAAAGCAGACACGAATCAAGTGAAATAATAGACATTTTAGTACTTTGCAAGTATGAAGTGCTAATCAAATGTGAAGTAATAAGATTATATATTATTTCCTGAAATAATACACTGTTCTATTACATTGCTTCTAGGTGCTAACAGAAAAATAAGAAATCTATTTTTCAGAAAACAATTTGCATATATGATTTGGGATCCCATTTCATTATAACTTTATAATTATATGAAAATAATAGTTATATAATTTCATTATAATTGTACAATTATACAGAAAGGTGTAGGGCAAAATTATGATGAAAACAAAATTGTGACATTTGCTGCAATAACAAAGACCTATTTTTTACCAATTACTGCATTTATTTCACAACCAATTAGGAAAGTTTACATGTATAGAAGTGCGATTCCATCTTGAACGACAAATGGGCTACTATCTGATCCAGATGTACATTCCCAGTCTCCTGATTGTTATTCTCTCCTGGGTTTCATTCTGGATCAATATGGATGCTGCTCCAGCCAGGGTAGCCTTGGGCATAACCACCGTGCTGACTATGACTACACAGAGTTCAGGATCACGAGCTTCCTTACCAAAGGTAAGTGTGCTAAATGGGCACACACGCATATTTGCACTAATATGTATATATATCATTATCCATTTTGGCCAGATCTTTTGCAGTAGTATTTACAGTTGGTCCCTGATTTACCATGGTTCGACTTAATGATTTTTTTGACTTTTATATGGTGTGAAAGTGATAGGCATTCAGTAGAAACCGCACTTCGAGTTTTGAATTTTGATCTTTTGCTGGGCCAGTGATGTGTGGTATCTGCTCTCATGATGCTGGGCAGTGGCAGCTACAGCTCCCATCAGCCACGTGATCAGGAGGGTAAACAATGATACACTCACAAGCCTTCTGTACCTAGACAACCATTCTGTTTTCCACGGTCAGTACAATATTCAATAAATTACATGTGACAGTCAACACTTTATTATAAAATATGCTTGTGTGTTTTAAAGATGTGCTGAAATAAAACATAGGAATACCTTTTTATGCATTTAGCAACATAGCAATGGAAAATTATTTTCTTTTTCTAAATGAAAAAATTTCTAAGAAAGAAATTTCTACTGTCTAAATTAAGTAATCCTGTCTGACCTCCAACAAGCTTCACTATTCTTTTCATTACAATGGTGTACGTTAATGTAATAAAATCATATTCACTTTCCTGGTACATTTGATGCTATCTCCCTGCCATGCCAAGTAAATTATAAATCTGCTGTCATGGCTTCCTTACCCCTTACTATGAATTGCATTCTCTGGCTCAATTTATTCAATTAAAATGTCTAAATAAATAAAAGTTGATGACAGGATATTTTATCACTAAAAATGTTACTTACTATCGGAAGAACTTGATATTTAACAGTGCTCACTGTGCCTTGCTAAGATTTAATTGTTGTCTTTCAAAATAAGGTTTACTTTTATTAACACATAATTGTATTTTCAAAATGATCTATATCAACTAGTGTTTTATAAAATATCGTCCAAATGAAAATTGTAAATCTGTTTATAAGATTAAGTGCTTTTTTATATGCAGATAAATGTCTCAAGGGCTCTGAGTAATAGTTGAAGTTCCATAGTCAATTTGTAAATGAAATTGCCAGTTTACTCATCGATTTTTTTCTCCATGAGCTAAACAGAAATGAAAGCTCATTCATTCCATAAGTTGTTACCCAGATAGTGGGGCACTTAGTGATTCATTTAAGGAAATTACAGTTTCTGTGAGGCGGAGCAAAAAGGCATCTGGATACAGAGATGAAGGCAGAATTGGGAGAGCATGAAGGTTTGGGTGGAGGAAACAGAAATAAATTAAAAAAACGGAACAGAGACAGGAGTTTTTTTTGTGTGTGTGTTTTTTTAAGGAAAGAAAGGTCTGAGATGACTTCATAGTTTTTCTCAAGAAGTTTTTTTTAAAGGCATTAATTTCACCATGATCTCAGGGAAGGAATAAATTTTCAATCATTAGCTCAAATACACACATAGATATATACAAAACCTCTCCATCTCTCAGATCATAGAGACACTGGAAATATGATAACAGATTTAAAGAATTGATTACCAAACAGATATCTTAAGAGTTGGTGATTATTTCATCTTAGGCTTTGTGATAGTTAAGGAATGAGTTACGTACAGAAGTTATGTACATTAGAATTCAGGATGACAGATGCTGAAGTCCCAGAATAAACAAGAATTATACTATTGGATGAGATCATTCAAAAGAGTAGAATTCTCTTGAAAAATGCAATCTTGATTCTGCGATTTGGAAAGGCAAGGGGCGAGGGCTCACACTTGCATTTAGGAATAGGAGTCTGAAACCACGCATCTTAAGATCTGCTATTCTCAACCTCACAAAAGAACCCTCAGATGCCTGAAAATCTTGCCATGGAAACATCCACCATTCTCGTACTGACAAAAATCCAGGAAGGAGGAAAACAAAATTAAATTCAGGAAAACAATAGGGGATTATCAGACACAGGAGGAAGAAACAATAAATCACTAATTTATGATAATCGCTTAGTGTTCTGTCCAGGCTCTCTGCTAATGCATCTCCTCTAGATAAGAAGGGCCTTGGAAATTGGTCAAGTAAGACCCAAAGTAGAAAATCTCAGAGAATGTACTTGAGCCAACGCCTTGTGAACTACAGACCTGAGATTCCTCGCTGATATTTCCTGTTGCGCTGGCTTCTGCGGTGTCATGAATCAGGCATGTAATAGCCCACAGCAAGAAGACTCCTGTGATTCATTTCTTGGAACTTGGAGCAATCTGACATTTCCACAGTGCCTGCATTAGGTGTCCAGAAGAGGGTGACAATGCATCCCGCAGCCAGCATTTTTTCAAAGTTGCAAAACTTAGGAACACTTCCTAACATTGCGTATTTGGAGGAGAGTGAGTGAGAAAAAATGGCAGTGATCATAGAGCCATATCATGGAGGGTTTTATAGAAGTTGGTAAGGATTAAGTTTATTTTGGATGGCGTTTGGAAGAATCTTAATAGGAAGAGGTAAAAATGGAAGCAGAGATACTTCCAAGAAAACTATAGCTCAGAGCAGAGGATGGTCTGGCTAGATTGGTAGTCGCAGAGACGGAGAGTAGCAGATGGATTTAGAAAAAGGTAGATTTTTTTTTGAGAAAATCTCAAATAGAGATGAAATAGACAGGGTTTGCTTATGAACTGGACTTTGAGGAGTAAGGGAAAGGTGGGAGTCAAGGGTAGCCTTAGGCTGAGTAACTGGGCAAGTAGTGGTAATAGTTACTCATGGGGAAGGTTGGGGGAGGTAAGAGTTCTATGACTGAACATGTTAAGTTTGAGATGTTTATGACGGTCACATGGAATCATCAGAAAGGACACCCAAGCCTCAGACTTCAAGGAGTAAACTACAGATGCATAGGGAAACAGACCAGAGATGGTTCTTCTCAGAGTAAAAGAAAGTCCAGAAAGAGGGGGAAAGAAGATATATTTGTGGTTGGCCCTCCTCCTCCAGTTGGAAATGGACCTGCATATTCAAAGTCCCTTCTCTCCTTTCCTCTTCTAGGGCCATCTCTCCCCCACATGCAGAATAGGTTAGACAGCTCAGTTAAAAGCTAGACCCACTCACCGCAAAACTTTTCTCCCAAACTCGTTGAGATTCCCAACATTTTGTGGGTTTTTGTTTTAAATGTGAAAAGCAATCCTCCTTGGGAGAATTAGATTTTAATCAGGGGTCAGAGAGAGGATAGTATTAGTCACTGAACTATTTTTGAGTATATATTTGATTTACACTAATACATAGTTAAGATCTTGGCATTGAGGGAATTATATTTTTTATTAAGTATAGGGATGGATAGGAATAGAGAAAATCATAGGAGGGACAAAATGTCATTTTAATTTGTAAACTATGATTCTAGAAAGAATTGCTTTAGGGAACTCTGGGAAGATCTGGGTATACAGCAATATTTTTCCCCATTCAGTTTGTTTGTGAAACCCACCAGGAGTAGCTTTTTGAGAGGACAAACTATCTTTTACATATTTTTATCCTCAGAGCCTAAATCAGTACATGATATGGGTCTGTTGAGTAAATGCCATGCAGATATTTAAAGACAGTGTGAGCTTTTAAACTTTACTCCATAGTTAACTTGAAAAGGAAGAACATGCCATTTTTTCATCTCTCTCAAAAAGAATGTAAAAACTCAGTTGAATTACTCTTATGTAGAATCATATATTCCCCTGAGAATCACCAACTTAATGAAAAAGAATTTAAATATTGCCATGTATCTACCATACAGTATAATAAAAACATTGGTTCTTAGAAAACATAGCAATAGCTTTCACATTGTTTTTTTTTTCTAACATCTTTATTGTTGTGTAATTGCTTTACAATGGTGTGTTAGTTTCTGCTGTATAACGAAGTGAATCATCTATACGTATACATATATCCCCATATCTCCTCCCTCTTGCGTCTCCCTCCCACCGTCCCTATCCCACCCCTCTAGATGGTCACAAAGCACTGATATTAAGTTTTTATTCTTCATAAAGACACCAACTATAGAAGTGATTACAGCTGTTAGAACATATAAATCTAACTGCTATATTTATATTTGGATGCCATGATTGTGTGGGCACACAAAGGTCTACATGACATTACACTGAAAAGACAGGATGGGAAGGAAAATGAAGTATTTGTATTCACTACTGTGTTCTTTTCTGATTAGCTCTCATTCTTCTCAAAAAAAAAAATACCCTGCAGTTTTAAAGGAGAGTAAATTGTAAATATCAGCGGTAGTTAAATGGGGCAATGGGGTTGCATAGTAATCAGGTTTTCCTATTGATAACTATTACTGTAAATAATGTTTTGATCCTCACCAATTGAATAAAAGATTCTAATGTCTATTCAAAGTATAGTTAACTAAAATTACTTCAATCAAGTTCAGTACAAATATGATGCAAGAGGGCTCATTTTTAATTCATTAATGAGACAAAATAGTTAATAAGTATATTTAACTTTATGATACAATATTTGATGTAATAATTTAATTTAAAAGACTTTTCATTGAATATGTTAATAATTTTCTTCCATATTATATTCACTTAGGGAAAAGAGAGAAAAAGAAAAAAGGCACAAGAAAATGAAAAAATCATTTATGTAAGAATCATAAAAAAATTCTTTTAAAATCAAAAGATATAATGCATATGAATATTATTCAATTTTATTAGTGTTTTTTTCTGTCTCCAGTAAATAGATAATTCCTAAACATAGGTGGATCCTATAATAAGAATAGAAATTGATAGACATCTCTGGTTCTACATTTGATCTTAGTACCTACAATTAACAGGCTTACTAGGTCTCATTAAGCTGAATTTAATAATTATCAAGTATGTCCTCTGTAGCTGACATAGAGACAGAGCCACTGCATGGATTCTTAAATGTGATGGCACAATTTGGAGAAAGTATATGATCAAATGCTAAAGTTTAAAAATTTTTGAAATGACATAATACAGTGGCTTTGACATCAAATGAAGTTTAAAAACAAAAGGTGTATATGCAACTTCGAGCCAATTTAACCTATTTAATGTCTTAAACGCCCTTTACCATATTCATATAAATCCTAGAATCATACCATGAACCTCCTGACAGATAAAATTGGATGTAAAACTCGCCCTTTGCCACGGGAATAAAGAATTTGGTCCCAAAGTCAGTGTTGGAAACACCTTACAGGTTTTATCTGTCTTCCTGATTCCTGTTTGAAGTTATAAATGAAAGCCTCAGATCTTGGAAAAAAAGGGAATGGGAGGGTATATGGGTATAATAAAGATGATCTTATAGAAATACAAAACCTCCAGTGCAAAAATACAAGGAAGAGAGAAATCACAAATATAATTCAACTTTCCTTGAGTAGGTCAAGAAAAGATAACATATTGTATTAAGAAATGCCAGTAACTAACAGCGTGCACCTAAAAAGCGTTTCCAGTGACATCTAGATTTTACAGATTCATTTAAGTGTTAAAACACAAGAATCATGTCCTATAGAAAAGACAATGGTAAAGATCCTATAACTGAAGCAAAAGTCAGAGACAACAGGGTGACCTTTCAAGATACCTTAGCCTTTTTAATTGCATTTTTCTTAACTGATGACTGGATGGATTGATCAAGTTCATCACTTTGGAAATAATGCAGTTCTGCTATTATGATTCTCTGTTACATTTCATCTCTTAAAAAACTTTATGTGGCAAATAAATATTGTGTTCAAAGCATCATTCATTTACTAATCATAATCAGTATGAATATGATATCAGTAGGATTCTGCAGTTGTGAGTTGCCCTCCAGGATGATAAATGGCAAAGCTCACAAAACTCTGTGTGATTCACCACCTAGTGTTCCAAGAAAACAGTCCTGCAGACACCTCGTTTGCCTTTTCAATATCAGCTTCATTTTACTTTAGCACCAGTTTTTAAAACATTGGTTGTTCTTTTCCTTTGTTCTTATTCCTTTATCTCTCTGGCTTTAAGTCTTAAATGAAGCTCAAAATAATTTTGAAACTAATATAATATTTCCCATAAGCATTAAAAAATGCAAAATTCTTATACAGCTTTTACACTAGGAGGAAATGAAGGATTAAGTGTACTACAGTTTGGATTTGACAAATCCAAAGGTAAATAGTCAATGTGACCTGAAAGACCCTAGGAAAAAAGCCATGACACAAGCAGGACATTTTTCAGCATAACTCAGAGAAAAGGCATTGAGCTGCTTGCCCATTCCACAGCCAGAATTACTCATCACAGTTTATTTGACAATTTTGAGGACTGGGAGAATTCACCAGGATTGATTATCACCAATGGAGAATAAATTACCCAATTCAAAGGGCTGTTTTAGCTAATCAAAAGCAATACACTGTGATGTTTTGTTATACCTCCTTCTCAAATAAAAAGCAACTTTGGATTGAGAAAAGAATTGACAAACTATTCACTCTCCTGGGATATTAACCATGTAGAGTGCCTACATGTTGGTTTGCATGAGATTTGGAGGTTCAAACTCCAGGTTCTCGTTTAATCAATTTCTTCTTCAAAGCTGTGCTGCTTATAAATGCATTATACATTTCTATTTCTAAACATTCTTGATTAATAGTAGTCTGGGTTATAACTCATAATTTAGTCAGTGTAATTTACTATAATTTAGTAGTCTGGGTTATAATCTAATAAATATTTACCCATTAGTGCATTGTCATCTACCAGCTATAGTTTAGGGCAGTATTTGTCCTAAGGCAATGCTTTTGACCATCTCTGTGTGGAGTAAGATAAAGGTATGTATCTTGACAAGCCTCTCAACTATAGCATATGGTGCCATACTTACAATATCGTTCACCCAATGACCTTCTAAAGGAATATAATCTAAAATTGTTGTTAGTCAATTATCTTACCTAAAACTGGCATAAAATTAAATTGATTTATGAAGAATTGCCTGAGATACATGCAAGCCATCCATTCCTGAATCAGAGAGCACAAAATCAAATGACTTCAGAGGACGTATGCCCAAATAAGTGAACAAAGTCGGGTCTGGTGAAACTAATAAGGCATGGAATGAGTAGTAACTGGTGAGGTGCAGTCCATACTTGGAAGCACAGTCTTTTTCTTTTCTGAGATCCCGTGCGGTACAAGCAAACGCATTCCCATGCCCGAATTTGCCTTGCAGCCTGCCTATCTTTATAATCTAAATAATCTATTACCTGTCCTGTTCACGACTGATTTTACTGAACTCTGACCTGACATGGTTTGAACAAATTTGGGGATGAAGATCAGGAGAGGTTTCTTTTTCTTTGTCATGCTCTCATTAATTAACAGCTTCTTTCTATAAAGCAGTGAGTTTTGCCCTTTAACAAAGCTGCTTTTCTTCTCTCTTCAAGATGTCACAGTGATCAGATCATAATCCACACTTGTCCTCAGTCCTGGGCTTGTAGGGATCCTTGTTTTTGTCCCAGAAGCACAAAGAGTAGATCCTTTCCCACCTCCACTCCCTCTGTCCCTCCTCCTGGCTTTCTCTCCCTTCCAGGCACAGGATGGGGTTGTACCTGCCAGGTCTCTTATTGTCGGGCTGACTGTAAACAGTTCTGGCTAATGAGTTTGAGCACAGTGATCTGTGCCACTTCTAGCTCAGGGTGTTTGTAACCAAATGTGAGACCCATCTGTGCCCTGGTCTTCCTCTGCTGTGGTCACCACCAGTGATCCAGATGGTGACCACCCCATGCGCTGAGGTCATGGTGAGGATGACAATGACAACACTTGTCCTGAGTCACCATTCAACTCCAAGTGGACATAGAGTGACCTTTGCTGTTTCAAGCCAGTGAGATCTGGGGGCTGTTTGTTACTGTTATCAAATCGCAGCTTGAATCCTCCTTACTTACTAAAGCTCCTTACAGCTTGAAGCCCACTTCCTTGTAAAGAAGTTCATGCTTAGGCCAGTTTCCTGAACACGACTGCTTCCCAGGGCCAAGGGCACTGGATTCCAATCTTTATAACCAGGATAATTAATCATGATAAAATCCAATATACACATATTCAGGACACCAGAAGCAGACTTTCTCTGTTTTCTAATGATAACATTGCAAAGTAGGATAAATGCAGATTTTTCTGGAAAAAAAAAATCTTTCTTCTGGAAAAAAGTCTACAGAACCTATGATGCTTATATTCCTTTCCCTACATTATAAAACTTATTTTTTAAAAAAATTATTTATTTTTGACTGCGTTGGGTCTTCGTTGCTGCTCGCGGGCTTTCTCTAGTTGCGGCGAGTGGGGGCTACTCTTCGTTGCGGTGCACGGACTTCTCATTGCGGTGGCTTCTCTTGTTGCGGAGCACAGGCTCTAGGCGTGCGGGCTTCAGTAGTTGTGGCTCGTGGGCTCTAGAGCGCAGGCTCAGTACTTGTGGCGCACGGTCTTAGTTGCTCTGCGGCATGTGGGATCTTCCCGGACCAGGGTTCGAACCTGTGTCCCCTGCATTGGCAGGCGGACTCTCAACCACTGCGCCACCAGGGAAGCCCCCCTAAAACTTATTTTTTAGAATGAAAAAGATAAAGCCTTGCAGTAAACCATCTCTGCACATTCAAATGGTAATTTATCAAGCTAATCTGGTCCCAGATTATCACATGGCAAGTAGTCAGTGGTCTCCCGGCTCATAAAAACACTTCATTATAATTAATGTGAGAATGTTGCTGCAGAGACTTTCATTGTATTTCTGAGGATAAAATGTTTCCCTGATCTAGTTTTGCTTCTGCAGAGCAACTATTTTGTTTTTATGCGGTAATTACGTGCTCATAACTCCTTTTCTACATTGTCTTTGAGGAAGCTGATTGCTAGATTTTAGGATCAGAACCAGCAAACATACAGGACCTTACAGCATGTATTTTATGTACTGACTTCACTCTTAACTCTCAGATAAAAGTTGAAGAGGCTGGAATATTAAGATACAGAGAGTTATTTCTACTTAGTGTGTTCACAGTTGTTAACTTACGGCGGTAGCTTCAATAGAAGCAGCCTAATAACCAGGTGATATATTGATACAATAGTAGTTGAGTTTACAGCTCTTTAGCCAGATTAGCTGTATTCAGATCCTAGCTTTGCAGCTTGGTAGCTGCCTTAGTCTGTTCAGGCTGCTATAACAAAATACCATAGAAGGGCTGGTTTATAGACAACAGAAACTTATTTCTCACAGTTCTGGAGGCTGGGAAGTTCAAGATCAAGGTACTGGCAGATCCAGTGTCTGGTGAAGGCCTGCTTCCTGGTTCATAGCTGGTGATCTACTAGCTGCGTTCTTTCATGGTGGAAGGGGCAAGGGAGCTCTCTGAGGTCCTTTTTCTAAGGGTCCTGATCCCATTCATGAGGGCTCCACCCTCAGGACCTAGTCACTCCTCAAAGCTCCAACCTCCTAATACCGTCACTTTGGGGGTTATATTTCAACACTGGGACTTTGAAGGGACACATCCAGTCTATAGCAGTAGCTATGTGACAAGTTGTTTTACATGTCTCAGTGTCCTCATCTTTGAAATGGGAATAGTTTCCTCAACCATTGTGGGGATTAAAAGTGTTACTACTAAGAATACTCAGTAGTTTTATGGACACTACTAAGAACATTCTTGGCATGTTAGTTGTAATTATTTCTGTAATAATAAATGGCCAATGATGGCAAGTCACTTCACATGCTTCAATCAGTTGAATATTATCTGAGAGCCCATAGTATGACAAGCGCTGTGTTGGGTCCTAGAAATACAAAGGCAAATAAGATCTGGCCCTCGTCTTAGCTCACAAGATATATTAGCCTAAAAGGAGAAAGATACATAAATGGATAATGTTGGTACAGTGGGGCCAGGTCAATAATAAGATGGATTATTTGTTGTTTGCTATCAACACATAGTTTGCTAAAATATCAATATAGACCTTTCACCTTGAAATCCGCAAGAACATACTCATTTTTGAACCCTCCTAACCAAGTTTTTGGAAAATAGCCCTTAGGGATTGTGGAACAGAGTCATTATCCGAAGGGGGGACATTTAAATGATGCTACCCAGCAGTCACCTTATAAGAACTACCCATGGATAAACATCGTTACAACTGTGATGAGTGACCTGAGACAAGGGTTCTAGGAGCAAAGCAGAGGTAGGAGGGCAGGAAGGGGCTGTACAGTTCTGGGCATTTGTAGAAGGTTTCCCTGAGAATGTCGTTTTTAAGCTGAGACCTGAAGGATTAACCAGCAGTTACACAAAGGAAGGAATGTTCCAGACAGAAGTTAGCAAGGAGTTCAAAGCTGCTGAGTCAGGATGGAGCTTGTCAATCACTTTCAGGTGCCAAGAACTGAAGGAAGGAAAGTAGAGCACAGTAAGCCAGTCAGAAGGTGGCCTGAGGTGGTAACTGTCATATCTGCAGAGAGGCCTTTGCAGATCATCCCCAACTAACGCAGCCTGCCTCGCACTGTCCTTCTCTTCCCATTACCCTATTGTAGTTTCATTCTTGCAATTCTCTTTAATTATCTTTATTTATGTAATTATTTTTTACTGTATGTTTTCCCCAACTTGAATGTAGGTTCAATTAAAGATGTATCTTGTCCGTCTTCCTCATCTCTGTAACTTCAGCACTAGGAGAAACTGCGAAACAGGTTATTGTGGTGGAGATCAATGTGATGGCAGTAGGAGAGGACAGAAAATGATACATTTGAGAAATAGCAAAAAGGTAGGATTCCCAGGCTTGGGTCTTTGATATGAGAGGATCCTAGATTTGGAGGTGAGCAACCACGAACAGCATGCCGCCTTTTCACCAGGAGGAAGAGGCCGTTGTGTGTGTTTGCTGTTCCTTTGGCTGAGTCTGGTAGAGATTCATAGCTTCTTTTTAAGTCAGATTAAGTCTGAGGTGCATGTGCCATCCAAAATTTACTGTCAGGTAAGAACGTGGTTAGAGAGGGGTTCAGTCAGGAAATGGAGATTTGCAGGCCCTGAGCACAGAGGAGGGACTGAATCCATGGAAACAGGTAAGGACTAGAAGTGAGAAGTGTCAGTGTGAGAATAGAAGGGGCACAGGCCATGTCTCTGAGGATCTCAGGAAGGGGAGGAGAGGCCCGTGGAGCCAAGTCGGGTGGGGTGGAGGGAAGAAACCCGGAGAATGTGGGTCAAGGAGCCACGGGGTGAGCGTGCTTTGAGAAGGAGGTGGTCTTCCACACGTGGCTTTGGATTGGTTTCCAAGACAACAGTCTTCCTGCCTGGTGCATCTAATTAGCAAGTATTCAGGTTTCATTTTCTCATATTCATAGGTCCAAGGAGTCGCACTGAGGAGAGATGGTTGCTTAAAATAGAGTCAGGGTTCCAACAGTGCGGTGGACGATGGGACTTCAGCAAGGTGGTCCAGAGGGATGGGCTGGTTTAGAGTGAGACTGCCTCAAAGGACAGAGGTGACAGCGGGTGGACAGAAGGTGATATTCTGAGTCACAGGGGGAGTGTGTCGTGTGTTGTGAATACATCGTGAACGTGTTGGCGTAGGAACTGCTGCTTTATTTTGAAGTTACTAGCGCTAGAGTTCCAAACTTCCCAGGGCCTGTGCTTGCTGTCCGCGGAGGGGCAGCGATGATGGAGGAGAAAGAGAGTTGAAGTTGGTGATGGGAGTCAGGAGAGGATGAGGAAAACAGACTTTTCAGGCTCAACGCTCAGGTATGGGTCACAGGCAGCAGAAGGCTGGCTGCACAGATGATGTTTGCATAGGTCTGTTGTCATTGAAAACAGTCATCGGGTTCATTTGGAAGTTAAATATCTGATTTAATCTCTTTGGTCATGTTATTATAGATCCAGGTTGTTAAAAAATGCACACACACTCTATGAGTTATATTCTTCCAGGAAGGGTGTAGCTTGAGACTGTGCCTTTGAAAGCTGTATTATATCTTCCAGGACTGTATGTATTTGAGGGCAGCCAGACATTTCTGATATAATTGCAGAGCTCATGAGATTTAAATCTACACTTTACAAACAGCTGGACACTCAGCACAGCACTAGAATAAATTGAAGGCATACATCTCTTTGCTCAGTAGAGGTCATTCTGATCAGTAGAAGTCACACTTAAGATGCAGGAGGACTGACATGGCCCTCCTGAGCTGAGCTGTTGGCAGCAGCAATTCCGCACTAGTAACTCCGGTCAGAAGAGCCGGGTGCAAGGCCTCTGCGTGTGGCCCCCTGTGAGCAAGTGAAACCTGACTAAGCACAAAGGGGAAAAAAAACCATCACAGAGCTGTGACTATTTTCAAGGCTAATCTTCTTCTCTGTGGAACACTGCCTTTGGGGCAAAACAGCAGGTGATTCTAATGTGCAGTGCAGAAGGACAGCCACTGTAGGCCAGCTTCTCCAACTCCGAAGGCATGCCAGCCATGTGGCTGACAAGGTCTTGGTGCTGTGGCTAGGTGTCAGGCCTGAGCCTCTGAGGTGGGAGAGCCGAGTTCAGGACATTGGTCCACCAGAGACCTCCTGGCCCCATGTATTATCAATCAGCGAGAGATCTCCGTCTCAATGCTAAGACCCAGCTCCACTCAACAACCAGCAAGCTACAGTGATGGACACCCTATGCCAAACAACCAGCAAGACAGGAACACAACCCCACCCATTAGCAGAGAGGCTGCCTAAAATCATACTGAGTTAACAGACACCCCAAACACACCACCGGACACAGTCCTGCCCAAGAGAAAGATAAGATCCAGCCTCATCCACCAGAACACAGGCACCAGTCCCCTCTGCCAGGAAGCCTACACCCACTGAACAAACCTTACCTACTGGGGGCAGACACCAAAAACAACGGGAACTATGAACCTGCAGCCTGCGAAAAGGAGACCCCAAACACAGTAAGGCAGGGAAAATTAGAAGTCAGAGAAATATGGAGCAGATGAAGGAGCAAGGTGAAAACCCACCAGACCAAAGAAATGAAGAGGAAATAGGCAGTCTACCTGAAAAAGAATTCAGAGTAATGATAGTAAAGATATCCAAAATGGACAAATTCATAGAAAAGCACAACCTTCTAAGACTGAACCAGGATGAAATAGAAAATATACACAGACCAATCACAAGCACTGAAATTGAAACTGTGATTAAACATCTTCCAACAAACAAAAGCCCAGCACCAGATGGCTTCACAGGCGAATTCTATCAAACATTTAGAGAAGAGCTAACACCTATCCTTCTCAAACTCTTCCAAAATATAGCAGAGGGAGGAACACTACCAAACTCATTCTATGAGGCCACCATTACCCTAATTCCAAAACCAGACAAAGATGCTACAAAAAAAGAAAACTACAGGCCAATATCACTGATGAACGTAGATGCAAAAATCCTCAACAAAATATTAGCAAACAGAATCCAGCGGCACATTAAAAGGATCATACATCATGATCAAGTGGGGTTTATCCCAGGGATGCAAGGATTCTTCAATATATGCAAATCAATCAATGTGATACACCATATTAACAACTTGAAGAATAAAAGCCATATGACCATCTCAATAGATGCAGAAAAAGCTTTTGACAAAATTCAACACCCATTTATGATAAAAGCTCTCCAGAAAGTAGGCATAGAGGGAACTTACCTCAACATAATAGAGGCCATATATGACAAACCCACAGCCAACATCATTCTCAATGGTGAAAAACTGAAACCATTTCCACTAAAATCAGGAACAAGACAAAGTTGCCCACTCTCATCACTATTATTCAACATAGTTTTGGAAGTTTTAGCCACATCAATCAGAGAAGAAAAAGAAATAAAAGGAATCCAAATCAGAAAAGAAGAAGTAAAACTGGCACTGTATGCAGATGATATGATACTATACACAGAGAATCCTAAAGATGCTACCAGAAAAATACTAGAGCTAATCAATGAAATTGGTAAAGTAGCAGGATACAAAATTAATACACAGAAATCTCTTGCATTCCTATGAAAAATCTGAAAGAGAAATTAAGGAAACACTCCCATTTACCATTGTAACAAAAAGAATAAAATGCCTAGGAATAAACCTACCTAAGGAGACAAAATACCTGTATGCAGAAAACTATAAGACACTGATTAAAGAAATTAAAGATGATACAAACAGAAGGAGAGATATACTATGTTCTTGGATTGGAAGAATCAACATTGTGAAAGTGACGAGTAACCCAAGTAGTAACCCAAGCAATCTACAGATTCAGTACAATCCCTATCAAACTACCAATGGCATTTTTCACAGAACTAGAACAAAAAATTTCACAACTTGTATGGAAATACAAAAGATCCCGAAAACGCAAAGCAATCTTGAGAAAGAAAAATGGAGCTGGAGGAATCAGGCTCCCTGGCTTCAGACTATAGTACAAAGCTAGAGTAATCAAGACACTATTGTACTGGCACAAAAACAGAAATACAGATCAATGGAACAGGATAGAAAGCCCAGAGATAAACCCACGCACATATGGTCACCATATCTTTGACAAAGGAGGCAAGAGTATACAATGGAGAAAAGACAGCCTCTTCAATAAGTGGTGCTGGGAAAATTGGACAGCTACATGTAAAAGAATGAAATTAGAACACTGCCAACACTATACACAAAAGTAAACTCAAAATGGATTAAAGACCTAACTGTAAGGCCGGACACTATAAAACTCTTAGAGCAAAATATAGGCAGAACACTCTATGACATAAATCACAGCAAGATCCTTTTTGACCCACCTCCTAGAGAAATGGAAATAAAAATGAAAATAAACAAATGGGACCTAATGAAACTTAAAAGCTTTTACACAGCAAAGGAATCCATAAACAAGATGAAAAGACAATCCTCAGAATGGGAGAAAATATTTGCCAACGAAGCAACTGACAAAGAATTAATCTGCAAAATATACAAGCAGCTCATGCAGCTCAATATCAAAAAAACAACCCAATCCAAAACTGGGCAGAAGACCTAAATAGACATTTCTGCAAAGAAGATGTACAGACTGCCAAGAAACACATGAAAGGATGATCAACATCACTAATCATTAGAGAAATGCAAATCAAAACTACAGTGAGGTAACACCTCACACTGGTGAGAATGGACATCATTAAAAAATCCACAAACAATAAATGCTGGAGAGGGTGTGGAGAAAAGGGAACCCTCTCGCCCTGTTGGTGAGAATGTAAATTGATACAGCCACTGTGGAGAACAGTATGGAGGTTCCTAAAAAAAGTAAAAATAGACCTACTGTATGACCCAGAAATCCCACTTCTGGGCATATACCCTGGGAAAACCATAATTCAAAAAGAGTCATGTACCACAATGTTCATTGCAGCTCTATTTACAATAGCCAGGACATGGAAGCAAGTTAAATGTCCATTGACAGATGAATGGATAAAGAAGATGTGGCCCATATATACAATGGAATATTACTCAGTCATAAAAAGAAATGAAATTGAGTTATTTGTAGTGAGGTGGATGGACCTAGAATCTGTCATACAGAGTGAAGTAAGTCAGAAAGAGAAAAACAAATACCCTATGCTAACACATATATATGGAATCTGAAAAAAAAAAAGTGGTTCTGAAGAACCTAGGGGCAGGACAGGCATAAAGACATAGACATAGAGAATCGACCTGACACGGGGAGGGGGAAGGGTAAGCTGGGATGAAGTGAGAGAGAGGCATGGACATATATACACTACCAAACGTAAAATAGATAGCTAGTGGGAAGCACCTGCATAGCACAGGGAGATCAGCTTATGCTTTGTGACCACCTAGAGGGGTGGGATAGGGAGGGTGGGAGGAAGACACAAGAGGGAGGGGATATGGGGATATATGTACATGTATAGCTGATTCACTTTGTTATATAGCAGCAACTAACACAACAATGTAAAGCAATTATACTCCAATAAAGGTGTTAGAAAAAAAAAGATGCAGGAGGAGATACAGAGGGTCCCTTTGTTGGCATATTTCACATGTAAGTTGACACCATTGGATGTGGTGTAGGTTGACACCTCTTTTGAAAAAAGAAACAATTAATTCCAAGGTATTACCAGACTGTCACTTCAGAAAGTGAATTTCCATATGAATCATCACCTATGGCTCCCTTTTCCCCGTGTTTTGACATTTTGCACCTTCATTTACCTGCCCATTCACTCAGCGAATATGCACACATGGGTCAAACAACACTGTGGTGGAGAACAAAACAGATGCCATCTGTCCTCAGAGACTTCACACTCTAAACAGAAAGAGAACAAGAAACAAGCAATTACAATGCAATGTGTTCAGGTAAGCACAGGTTTCCTGGGATTCTGAACCGGATTTGGGTGAAGTTTAGCTTGAGACCTGAAGGGTTAACTGGGTGTATGTAGGAGAGTGTCCTTTTTTTTTTTTTTAGAAAAAACACATAAGTTTCAAGGCATCATGTCTGCATATTACACTCAAATAATTCAGGCAGAAAAGCGTATAAAGTTGGAGATGGGAGCTAGAGAGGGAGAGAAGGAGGGAGGGAGGGAGAGAAATGTAACTTAACGTTAACAACTGCAGAACGTGGGAGTTCTTTTTACTGTTCTTGCAAAGTGTCTGTAGGGTTAAAATTATTTCAAAATAAAAAACTTTTTTAATGAAGAAAATAAGGAGCTACAAGTTCAACAGCATTATCTATGTTTCAATATTACTTCATACTTTTTCAAGCATTCTGCTACCCTAAAGGTATATTTCAATGTTACTGCACACTTACCAAGCATGATACTATTCTACCCTGAAGGTAAAATTAGATTTCGTCTTATTTTCTTTCATCATACATTTGGTCTAGCGCTTCATTTGAAAAAACTTATTAGGAAAAAATACACATTTTAATGTATGACTAAAACATAAAACTTGCAGAATTAATTTCTTTTTTTTCTTTCTTTCTTTTTTTTTTTTTTTTTGCTGTATGTGGGCCTCTCACTGTTGTGGCCTCTCCCGTTGCGGAGCACAGGCTCCGGACGCGCAGGCTCAACGGCCATGGCTCACTGGCCCAGCTGCTCCGCGGCATGTGGGATCTTCCCAGACCAGGGCACGAACCCGTGTCCCCCTGCATCAGCAGGCGGACTCTCAACCACTGCGCCACCAGGGAAGCCCAATTTCTGAAAAAATTTTAAGAAAAAAAAATGTTTTACATAAAAAAAAAAGAAATGTTACTTCATTGCTTTTTTTTTTTTTTCCAAGCTGGTATATGAATGGTATAATTCAGATGGCCATTCTTGTGCTCAGTGGAAGTAACAAATCAATTTTCTCGCTGTTTCTTTCCCGGCTAGGTTTCGTATGTCAAAGCTATTGACATTTGGATGGCAGTGTGTCTCCTTTTCGTGTTTTCAGCGCTATTGGAATATGCAGCTGTCAATTTTGTATCAAGACAACATAAAGAACTTCTGAGATTTCGACGAAAGAGAAAGAATAGGGTAGGCGATTAAATGCATTAAGTTCTCTGGGATACAATTCTCCCTGGAAAGTGAATTTGGCATATTTAATAGGGAGGTACAGAGAGGAAATGGGGACGGGGACTAAATGAAAGGATGTCCCTTTGGTTTTGTCCAGCTGAAACTTACATTGTCAAAAATAGCCTCAGGGAGAAAATGGTAACATCGAACTATACTTTACACAGCAGATCTGGTGACATGAGAGTTTTATCAACTTCCTTCGAATGTATGTCCTGGAACGACACCAGTTTTTGCTTCCACTAACAAAATCTATCATTTCTTATTTGCAAGGTTGCAGTGTTTCTGATGGTTTTACTTGACATAAGTCAACAAATATAGCTATTAAAGTTGTACCTTTTTTCGAACTAATTCCTTTAATTGTTTCCATCAAATATCACCTATTTATTAATACTATGATGTTGATGTAAAACTCTGTGGTCTCCTTTTTATGTATACTTTTATGTTTTTAAGACATTTCTTCTGAATCCCCATTCAAAACACAATAAGGTGTATTTTTGCCTTGCTATCACTTGATAAGTCAAACCCAGAAGAAATTTTATTTAGAGCATCATTGGGAGACCACATGAAATTGTAGAAGTAATCTCCTAATTGGATTTGTAAGTACAGGATGGCGTTGTTCCCCTCTATTAAGACTTGTAATGTCATCTCTCTTTTTATTTACCTAATTTCAATTAACCCCTTTCCTTTTCTGCAAGGGAGAGTCTCTATCAACCAGCATATCTTTGAGTTTACTTTTAATGTGAATGTGCCAGCTGACATTTTGAAAGCAAATGGTCTCTTAATCAATAGAGAAATATCCAAGTTGTATATTACAGGAGAAATGGTGACCAGAATCCAAAATACTGAAATATTTAAGTCAAAACATTCTCAACTCTTAAAATTAATAGTCTGGTTTATATGTAGTGTGCATTTTTAAGGATTTACTTTTTTAAGGAATTTCTTATGGTTTCTGAATGACTGACTGTGATTTATATATTTTATAAATTGTTTTAAGAAGCTCTAAGCCATGATCTCCCAGTGCTAAGCCTACTCAGTATTAAACATATTCTAAGGCAGTAACTTATCCAATCATGTCTAACTGACTCCCCAGAATCATCACCTGCTCCAATAAATACCCCAATTCACTGTAGCATGGAAGGAATTTCAGCATTGCAATACTCTGGGTAACACGGTGGACAGAAGAAACAGTGCCAGGGCTTGCATTTGATCAAATGTTTATAAATATTAAAGCCCGTCATTTATACATTAACATGTCTTTTCATGGAGAGATTAACTTTTCTTTATCTCCTGCCCCCCACCTCTCCCAGTCTGCCGGTTTCCTTATACTTCTCTCACTCTGCCCACCCCTCCCCCTCTCTCTTTCCTCCTTCTCTCTCCCTCCCTTACTGCCTATTTGCTCCTCTCTTTCATATGATACCTGGCCCAGGCTGAAGCACTGTAACAGAACAAAGCATTCTGTATCACAGGGTGAAGCTGTTGTCGTTTTTTTCCCCATTAATGACTGATTAAGACTATTTTTTCCTTCTAACATGAATCAGAAGTAAAGCAACACTTATTTCCCCCTCTAATTTTGGTTCACTTTTTTACATTTATTTTTCATTTCTCTACCTTTCTTCTCCTTCCTACATGTGGGATGGATCAGCCACGTGCTGCAAACACCAGAAATGGGAAGTCGTTCACATGTGGTGTCCAAAGGGAGGTCTGAGAGCTCAGACATTTTCTGCACCCACCACACATCCAGCAGTCAGAGTAGCTAATGGGTAACATAACAGGCTACAAGTTTAGATACTCAATTCTGATTTCTCCTTAAAAAAAAAAAATCCTTACCAAAGCAGCTCTTCATCCAATTTTACCACCTGTAAGTGTATTGGGATAAAAATATTTGACACCCCTTATTCTTTGGCTCACAGAAAGACAGCAAGATTAATGTTTCTAGTGACTGGCACTCTAGAAAAGTATCAAAATGCAAAAATAGTTACACCTGATTATTTTGTAATCACTACTTGAAATATTCAGGGGGCAAATATTGTAATTAAGACAGTGCAGGAAAATAAAAATCCAGTGTTTTTTTTTTTTTAAGCTCACTTCATACTTTGGGGGGTGGATACCTTGCATATGTGAAAATCTGTTAATTGATACATATGTATGTTAAGACGATCTATGCAATTAAAACCAATTGTGCAATTATATTTAATCATCTATGACTTTAATCATCTATCTCTGGTTTCTCAATCCCTTTTGGTCCACTTTACCTTCCCACAGACAGAAGCTTTTGCATTGGAGAAGTTTTACCGTTTCTCAGACACGGTAAATTCACTTTCTTAACTCTAAGTAGAGGAATGTGGTCATTGGTAAAAATGCAGACAGCATACTGTGCACTCAGGCAGTGTTTGGTGGGGAAACACAGCCCCTTGCACACTCAAAGCTGAACCACCACCAACCCCCTTCAGCTAAGGATACTCTGTTTTTCTAACAATTCCCTTTATCTTCCCTCACTCAATCAAAAGATATTGAAATATTGTGTTTCATCCTATTAACCAAACTGGTCAAAATGATTTTAAAATATATATTAAACAGAAATATCACATGTTTCTTATAATAGTCTCCATAGAAGAAATAACCATATGCCTTGACAAAATTAGTTTCAAAATAAATGGGAAATTTATTTATATAAATAAGTTCTGAAAACAGCCCCTCTTGCCAGGAAATAGAGACCTAAAAATAAGGCAAAAATAAAATGCTTTGTCCAGCCTGTGTATCTTTAGCATCCTTTCTTAATGTTAAAGCATGTTGAGATTCTTTAGAGTAAATGAATGATTTTGGTTTTGATAGCATCCTCGGAAATGTTCAATTAAAAAGAGGTCACAAGAACACATGTCCAATTATAATGGCTAAATATTTAGAAAGGTAATCTACAGTAGAGCATATCAGTAGCTTGACTTGGAGATCCATAATACAGCACTCAGTGATTAAATTTTAAACATACCAAAAGCCAAGAATTTAGCTTGGGAAATCATATACAAACAGTCCAGTCTAGTAAATTAAAATTTCTGGGATACGGTGTATTTTAAAATACCTCCCCAGGGACTTCCCTGGAGGTCCGTCCAGTGGTTAAGACTGCACCTTCCAATGCAGGGGGTGCGTGTTTGATCCCTGGTCGGGGACCTAAAATCCCCCATGCCTCATGGCCAAAAAAACAAAACATAAGACAGAAGCAATATTGTAACAAATTCAATAAAGACTTTCAAAAAAAAAAAGGTCCATATCAAAAAAAACAAAACAAAAATAAAACGAAAAAACCTCCCCAGAAGATTCTACTACACACCTTAGTTAAATAATCACTGAACTATTTTTCTTTTCTACTAAAATTGCATAGTTGTTCCCAACATAGCTAGCTACTTCTTCAGTTTTCATCCCTCGTGGAAAAAAATTCACATGATCCAATTACATTTACTTGATTATCCTAACGGTAATTTAAAAAAAATTAATTGCCTTGAATTTGCATAATAGCCCATAGTAGCCTCTTTGGGAAAGGTACATATTTAAATTTTCGGTAACTAAACAGTTCATACATATAGTAGCATTAGTATAAAATACATGTATTCAATTAAATATTGCCTTACAAAACAATGCAAAAAGAACTCTGATGAAAAAAATCAGATTTCCTTCACTAACAGTCAATAAATACTTATTTTTAAAAAAAGAAACAGTATGGTTTTTTACCATATCGTTTAAGAAAATACAAACACACTCTAAAATACATTAAATACAAATACATTGATTAGAAATCTGTGCATGCCATTTAGATTTATAATATTCTAATCATCATGCAAATTTGGGGTTGATCATTTTCACTCTTTGAAAACGATTTTTGTCAACGTAATAGCCCTCTGGGCTGAATGAATTCCTCAGTTTTTTTTTTTTTTTTTAAACTATGCACTTTGCTTAGAAACAGTCTGAGCAATCAAAATCTTTAAATCAATATAATGAAAAGGAGGCTCAAGGTGGATGCCACGCCCTTTTTCATGAGTACTGACTTGCATGAGTTCTTCTTAGTACTTTAGTTTGGCAAAAGGGGCAATAAATAAAATCACCCCCTTAGAGAAAGCTTGATCACAACAGAGGGCTGTACACTGATGTACATGGTATTTCCAAGGAAAGTTTTAAGTTGGTTCAGCATTGGCTTAGGCATTGCATACAATCTTTTACACCTTACTTTTTCCTCTATGAAGGTACCAGGGAACCTTTTATATGCTGTGAAAGGATGCACATTCACTCTTGTATCCAGATTTCCCCACCCCACACTGTCGTAGCCTGCTGCGTGCTGATCACCCACCGCTGCACCTTGTCATAAATGCTTATCCCCGGGGCTGTGTGTGTGGGTGTATGCATGATACGAAAGTATTTTGGTTAGAAGTTACTCTTCCCGTGTATGATATTATTACTTGAGTCCTGGAGGGTTATAAAGCCTTCAAAATATTTCCGAACATGTTATTTGTTGAGCAATATGGATGATATGGGATTGCTTTAATGCATTTCATGCAGCTTCTGCACTGCAGTAGAATACTGCAATGGTTTGCTGAGTGAAAACACATACACACGGTGTTCTAGTACCTCTATCTTCCTACTTATTACTGAACATTAATTATTAATTGTGTACACAAATGGAATAAGAAAGGACCACTAGTTCTAGATTCAAAAAATAATTACCAAGTTTGTATTTTGTTAGGTGTGATAGTTATCTTTTTAAAATAATTGACTGCATTTTGACTATCTGTACAAAAACTTCCATTTATGTATGTATTTATATCCTATCTTACTTCAAAAATAACTCAAGGTAACGTTTAAGAATAACAAATAATTGATTTTTCTGCCTTGTACTTTTGTCAGCTCTACAGTCTTAGGACAAATGCAAATATATACGTGTACTATTTTGGTTGAAGGGATGAGGCTCCATGCTTGGAAGCAACATGGTACCCATATACACTAAATTATCCAATAAAGTTTCCATTTGAGGTCAGTTTATGCTATATTCTAGAGTAGAAGATATTCTTTCAGTAGGTAAGTACTTCCTACAAATTTCTTTGATACATACCTGAGAAAAAAGTATTTTCTCAAGAATTTCAAAGTAAATTCTATATGAGTGACTCTGATACACAGGGGTTAGAAATTTCATTTTCTCAAGTAAAACAAAAATTGTAAGAATTTAATTATTTCCTGCCAACAAATATTTTGAGTTTATGTTAAACACAATTATTTATTAGAACTATATCCCCTCTGAAATATCTCTTTAGGAAAATAATATTCAATAAAGTAATATAATCTCTACTTAATGTAGTGACACTTCAGTGACTTCCATCGCAAAGTTAACTAAAAAAGATACACTGCTTTTTATATATGCTGTCTACTGTAATATAGTATCTTATTTTGCCCCATAATTATGAGTTGGCAATGAAAGAATCTAGCACATTAAATAGAAATAGATGTACAGATTTAAAAAAAATATTTCATTGACTTCTCAGCAATTCCCCAAAATATATGTATTACTTTCATAATATTTCATCTAAAATATTCATCCTTTTAAGCTTACATTTTACCATTCAATAATCTCCAAACCATTCTGAATCTAAATTCAATATGCCAAGCATAAACTTGGCTAATTCATAATTAATTCATGTCATCTATAAGAAATGCAAGGTTCCCCTGGGACTTCAAGGAATTTTATATTGACAATAGACTTGCAAGTCTAAAGTATTTTTAACCTCATATATAGTTATATATTTTTAAGCCTTCCATTTTTAAGTGATATAGAAATGTATATAGTTGTCTAAACTGAGGGTTTTATTTTAAGCTGATACTTATTTCAGAAAAATAACTTTTAATTCATTCACATACTTCGTCTTACCTTAGAATTTTCTAAGTGATGTTGATTTTTTCTCAACAAAACCAAGCCATTGTTTTGTTTATTAGTAATTTTTTCAAAATCTACACACTTTGAAATCATATAAATGGGAATTAATAGCAATTCACTTTTCCTTCCTTTGTCATTTTCCTACTTGACAATGAAAAGTTACAGAAAATTATTTAAACAAAAAAACCTTTGGGATAATTTACTTAGCATCTTGATTGTATAAAGAACATCTCAAAGGTATCCAGTAGGGAAGAAACATTAGGATGAAAGTAACATATTTAGTGCTGTTGTATCTCACAGCAGTTCACATAATTAATCATCACTCACGCTGTTTTATATAATTAATGTTTTGTCACCGCTCACTAGCAATCTTCATGCTTTCACCAAGCCTGCAAACAAATAATATTTTTTGTTATTGTTATTTTTGAAGACTAAGAGGATAGGAAATTAATTCTTGTTTCATATATATGTTAGTTTATTATGTTTGATGATAAAGATGAAGCAATTCAACTGAATGACTATATTTACCCTTGGGCTTTCTTTCTGTAATAATTCTAGTTATAATATGCATGTTACATGAGTTAGTCTTTGGCATAATTCTCTAAATAAAGTGAAAAAGCGCTTAGAATGTTTCACAATATGGTATTGTTGCTTAATTACTGAAACATTTTTCTCACTTCCATATTTAGTGAAAACAGGTCCTCCTGTAGAAAGAATTATACACTAACAAAATGGCTTTTTATATTTTTTATTGCCTACCCTTTTAACTTGCTTGAAGCATAAGAGGATTGACTTGTGGGTAAATGAAGCTATTTCTTCAATTTTACTTTTTTAATCAGCCACGTTCTTTGGTTCATTTTAATTCATTCTACTTAATCTTTATTATTGTCTATATTTTGAGTTGTAAAGTGGCTTAATTTTATGAACATTGAACACAGTGTCTGAGTCAAAAGTTTTAGATGTTTGTCTAAACCTTGCTTTTGTGGCCTTTAGTCCATTAGAAACACAAGCTAAAGACCTCACCAGAAAATTGAATTATCTCAAAAAAATATTTGAGTGTTAATTGGAATAAAGAATATCACTGCACCTCTGAACATATATAAACACGGGATAATTTTATGACTGAGTTTTATAAAAGAGAGAAATTAGTTGAGTCATAAAATAATTTAATGCACCTTCTAGTATAGCAATCTATTATTAATAATGAGCTAATAGAAAAACTTCATATTCATGCTTAAAATTATTATTTTAAGTGTAGCCCTTCAAAAAGATCCCCAAAGTCCAGTCATTTAAAAAAAATCATAAGATCGCTTTGGAGTTCAGGGGTCCTTGATTCTCTCATCCTTTCTCCGGGGTAGCGACTGGGGTCTGGTCCAGTAGAGCTGAGATCCTGTTGCTGAAGAAATAAGATGACTCCACGGGCCTCATCTCATGGGCTCACCCCAAATATTTGTGCTGTTTCATGGAACATACTAGCAACACGAAAGCCTCCTTAATTGCAGGAATTAGATTTGCAAGAATCCCAGCAGTTGTAGAGCAAAGCCCATCCATCACAACAGTAAGACAGTGAGGCAGCCAAGTGATCCTCCTAGTTTTATGCTGTCAGTTAATTTTTAGTGAAAAGTCTACAAGTGTGAGGCCATCTGGGGAGTCAGCAACTGGTAGGCCTATTTTACACAGAACTTTAGTGCTCGCTTAGTTTCTGTAGATTTGCAATATCTAATGGTAAAATTGTTTAAGCGGTATTTTTCTTTCACATTGTGTATTATGTGATGTCTATAATAATACAATTATAACAAACAAAATATTGATAATATGATAGCAACATTATCGGGGGGTGTATGTATCTTTCTCACCCTAAAAAAATCTGCTATGTAGTGCTATAATCATCTTTTCCTAGAATAAGAAACCAAGAATCTGGGAATTAAATAACTGGAACTATCCAGACCCCTGGCAATAAATGATGAAGCCATGGAATTGCTTAACTATGATAAAAACATTTGCATTTTCAATGTCAATCTTGAGTCAGATTTTAAATTTGGACCATCGAATATATTTGTGTGACTATATAAAAGAGTTAAAAACTATTTCCTATAGCACAGACATTTTAAAAAAATAATGCAGATACCCAATTTATTTTCATTTTTTAGAACGAGAGTCCTTCAACATCTTGCTTTCTATTACCTTTGCCAGGAAAGAAATATTTGAATGAGACATTTTAATAAGGGAAATATTTTTACTTAAAATAAAAGTTTCTATTTTTTCACCTCCAAAATTAACAGGAAAGCCACTGGCGATACATTTGTTAGTGAAATCATATTCCAGATGCTTTTGAAAAAACAACACTGCACCAAATCACATTATATAATGTAATTGTCCACAGTCTATTCCTAAAGTATTCCTAGGTCTGACATAAATTTAAAAATGAGTAAAGATACAGGTCATATAAATAGCCTTACAGATAGCCTCTCCTAGAAACAGCCTTACTTAAAAACAGGAATTATTAAAAAATAAAATAATACCTCAATACTAACACAGAAGTCACTACAGAGTATATTTTCATAAACTACCACTTAAAATTTAAATTAGAAAGTGTTAGAGATGTTCAAAAAATGTTATATCACCATGAATTCAGGCTAACTAGGATAGCTGCATTGTGCCTCTTGGAAATTTTTGTTTCTACAAATTGTGTGTTATGATCACCTAGAGAGCTTGGAAATGCAGATTACTGGGACAGCCTAAATGTTAATGAGTACAAATCTCTGCAACTGAGATCCAGAAAACTGGGTCTCAGCAGTCCCTCCCAGCGATGCTGAGACAGCTGCTGTGTGGACCACAGTGTGAGAAATATTGTCCTCATCTGGACTGTCATTATTGCATGTACACAGAATGTGGTCATTTTACACGTTGTTGCCAGCTTTTATGATGGACAAATGCTGTATGAAGATGATGAAGTTTAAATTGTTCAAAGTGTCATTTTCTATTTAAACACATATCCAGAGTAAAGTGGCTTTGTCAGTATAACTCCATAGCTCTGATTACAGGTTTGAGGAGGCCAACTTACTTGCACGACAGAAATAAACTTTAATCTCATAGGTCATTTGCTCAGCTTTACAGTAGGATAAAAAGCAGGAGAGAGAGCAGATAAAGCGTCTTCATCTGAGTGCGAGGCCTTATAGCTTCTCAAGCACACAGGACTTTTAGTCCCCTCACCTACAGAGGGCATGAATGGCTTCCTAGTCTAAAGAAACAGATACAGTATCATAAGTAGCAACGATCCTTTCAGCTAGACAATGCAAATGCAGTCGTGGACCCAAAACCATGCTGTCAGGTAATACAAAAGAAAAACCTGTGAGGTGGGACAGAGTTAAGTCACAGCCTTGCTCTCTATCCCCCGACACTTCCACTACCAGAAACCAGAAACCTCTGTAAAGGTGTTCCCCCTTACTGTGGCTCATACCCACGTGGTCTGTGCACTCATCCAGTGAACCAACCAGCCCTTCATGTCCTGGCCATCCTGTCTTTAGTAATAATGTTTGCATTGCTCATTCCAATTTCTGTTTAAACCACAGCTCTGTGAGCTGATGGGATGTGAGATGCCCTTACTATGTTGTGTTCTTCGGCCATTTTATACACTAGCCATTTGTAAATGTGTTCCTTTCTCCAAAGGGATCTATTCCAGGGGCCCAGACTGATATAAAAGTGCCTGTTCCAAGCCATTAATAGTAGTTTTGGCTATGGCTTCTGTTACAGTGTAAACAAGCCCAATATGGACCATCTATTTCTGCTAAAATCCATTGAATCCTCCAAGAGGCTTGGGCAAAGACCCCAAGCATTCTATCTGCCAGCTGTGTGTTAGCTCTTGTCCTCGGGAGATTCAACCCAAAGGCAATTTTCAAGCAATTCTTTATCTTGTTAATATTCCAGACAACCTCTGACCACATCAGTGGCTTCACTGGGCAACAGAGGGACATGTTCTGTCCATTGCTGCATGGCCTGGACACCACCATGACTACATCAAAGACCAATCCAAGACATGTGCCTTGGTGCTGTAGTCCCCTTCTGAGCCGGCAATTAGATGGGGACTACATGACCTAATTAATTCTACCCTGGGATTTCTATAAGGAATTGCATCTCCCACCTTGGAATGTTCCTTTTCTTCAAGAGGAAATTGTTTTTTCGTGTTTTTTATAAAGAGGAAATTGGTTTTTTTTAATATAAAATTCATTTATTTATTTATTTTTGGCTGTGTTGGGTTTTCTTGCTGTGCATGGGCTTTCTCTAGTTGTGGCGACTGGGGGCTACTCTTCATTGCGGTGCACGGGCTTCTCCTTGTGGTGGCTTCTCTTGTTATGGAGCATGGGCTCTAGGCACACAGGTTTCAGTAGTTGTGGCATGCGAGCTCAGTAGTTGTGGTTTGCGGGCTCTAGAGCGCAGGCTCAGTAGTTGTGGTGCATGGGCATATTTGCTCCACAGCATGTGAGATCTTCCCGGGCCAGGGCTTGAACCCGTGTCCCTTGCACTGGCAGATGGATTCTTAACCACTGCACCACCAGGAAAGCCCCCTCGGGATGTTCTTAACTGCCCAATTAAGGGCTCATTTGCCTGACCATAATGCAAGGCCACTGGCCAGGACCCAGGAGTCCCTGAATATCAGATATAAAGCTATAGAAAGCTATAGCTTTGAGATCAAGAACCGGTTCTTGTGATACTGCCACATTCAGTGCTTCTCAAATCAGCCCATTGTGTAGACTTACCTACTCATTCCACTGCAGATACACTGTGGGTCCTGACCATCCATATGAGAGTCTCCATTGGTGAACCAAGGGACCTGTTTTTCCTCAGTGGGAAGAGAAGCGTGAGGTTCATACCACTCTGGGTAGCTTCCATCATGGGTCCATTGTCGAAAGGCTACATTTTCATATGATGTACTTCACCCAAGTTACTCCTCTTAGCTTGTTCCTGAATATGTCATTTTCATTTTTGTCAGGGAACTTGAATGGAGATGGCTTTTTGACATCATGCATGACATGGTAGATATCTTAGACCTAAATAGAGTCTGATACTCTCCAGATTCCTTTAGTCTAGGGACTGTCTCTACCAGAGTCCAAGAGAATGCCAGTAGCTGTCATTCAAATAGATTAATCTGCTCATGGCATTAGAGAGTTTTCTGGTATAGAATCCTAGCAGCCACCTTAGGGTGCTATTGAGCTTTTCCCAGAAACTCCAGTCTGCATGTTTTAGTAGCAGCTACCTCTACAGTGGATGACTTTTAAGGCCTCAGAGAGGCAGCTTGGGTTGTTGCCTGCCTCAGATGTCTTGCAGTTGGCCCTTGTTCCCCTTTCGAATTCAGTCTGTCTTGGGACTTCCCGGCCGGTCCAGTGGTTAAGCCTTTGCCTTCCAATGCAGGGGGTGTGGGTTCGATCCCTGGTCAGGGAGCTAAGATCCCACATGTCTCGGACCAAAAAAAACAAAACATAAAACAGAAGCAATATTGTAACAAATTCAATAAAAACTTTAAAAATTGTCCACATCAAAAAAAAAAAAAAATTCAGCCTGTCTTTCTGTCACTCTGTACACCATGACCAACAGAAACCCAAAACGTATCTGCCAGATTTCAAATAGTGCTGCAAGCTGTTTTCCTCTTAGTGGGATCCAGGAGAATAGCAGTGTGTCCTTTATTGTGTGTGAATTTTCTCTAGTGGTTTATTCCAGAAACTTCACTGATGGCGCTGGTCTCTGACTCTTGGCTGCATGTAGTCTGAATCTTAAGCTTTACCTAGTCATGTGTGTGACTACACTTTCCAAACCTTGCCCGACTTTCTCCTCCAAGAGGAAAGTTCTCATTCATCATTAGCCAACTTAGTCTGACAATGATCTGGACCAAACTGCTTCCAACCAGGTTGTGACACATGTTGGAGAAGTCGGGTTTCCTTAAGTGACAAAGAGTAAGGTGACAGTTGGGTTTACCCCACATGAAGACTCACTGTGTTTGAGGTTTTTTTAGATTGGGATGGAGAGGAAAGATGTAGCCAAGTGGACCAAAGCATACCAGCCTCCTCTGTTCTGAAACTCCTAAAGAGGTTTCACCACGTCCACCTCGTGGAGGCAGTTGTGGGGACTTCCTTAGTGAACCCACGCAGTCAGCAGTCAGCCTGCAAGACCTGCTTATTTTTATCCTAGTCCAATCAGGACTATTCCAGAGAAAATGAACGAGGGGCTAGCACTCCTGCTGCCATCATGTCCTTAATCAGAGCTGAGTTTTCTTTACCTCCCTGGAATCTTGTGCTGTTTAATAGTTACTACAGCGGAAGGTTTAGGCAATTCTAAGGGCTCCCATTTTAGTACATCCAATTACAACTGGGCTAAGGAACAGCAGCCCAAGATTAGACTCACGCCAGAAATGGCAAGGGCCTTCATCCACGGTCACATCCTTCCCAGTTATACCACCTACTGGCTACGTCTTAGTCCCTTCTTTTCCTATCTGCAGTTTTCACTACAACCATGATACCTACGAACATAGCATCACTCTGCCATCTTCTCTTCTCCACCAGCCTTTTTTTTTTTTTTTTTTTTTTTTGTGGTACGCAGGCCTCTGACTGCTGTGGCCTCTCCCGTTGAGGAGCACAGGCTCTGGACGCGCAGGCTCAGCGGCCACGGCTCACGGGCCCAGCCGCTCCACGGCATGTGGGATCTTCCCGGACCAGGGCACGAACCCGCGTTCCCTGCATCGGCAGGCGGACTCTCAACCACTGCGCCGCCAGGGAAGCCCTCCACCAGCTTTTTAACATTGCTCTTAACTTTACCTTCTCGCTTCCCAGCAGCCTTACTGCTCATGGCGCCCTGGCTTCCACAATCCCAAAGAGCTGTGTTCACCACCCCTGGCCATTCTCCATTAACCACGGCACACAGCCTGGGACCCCACTCAGAACTGGACAAGGAGACCCTGGCCTTCGTGGGCAGGCTTCTTTGTGTCTTCACAGATGCAGTCAATTCAGCCACCGCATCAGCGCCTTTTGTTTGCATTCCCATTGGCACCACTGGAATAACTTCTGAGATGAAAGTGCCAGATTTAACAGGGTTCCTTAAGGGAAGCAGCTGCTGGAACTAGAACAGATTTACTTCCCCCCCGGCTGGCGACAACGTGCCAGGAAATCTTTCATAGGAATCCTGTCAGTTTTCGCTCTTTTCACTCTGTGTCTTGAAAGCCACATAAAGAGAGCTGAGAGAGTCTTCTCTGGCCAAGTTCCTTCTTCTGAATGGCCCAGATTTGTTTTTTCCTTCAGTGAAACCCAGCATGTCAGCTGCAAGAGTAATCGTGTCCATGAATTGTATATACTCTCCTGCCTTCCCCAAAAGAGAGCCGCCTGGAACCCAGGCCTGGGGGACTCCCCGAATCACTGTATCTACCAGAGTTTAGGTCAGAGCATGTGGTTTGGGGAGGCTCATTTTTTTTCTTTTTGCATCATTATTATTATTATTTTTTTTTAAATTGCTGTATGGCCAGCCCAGGTTTGCTACATCCCTTAAGAGAGCTGCGTCTTCTTCAGGGCTGTTCCAGTACACAGCAGAAAGACAACAGGCTGCTTTCCTTCTCAGCATAGATTCACATCACCCCAGGCTTCACCCACTCCAAAAGGGTCCTTGAATTTAGCCTGCCAGCAATTCCCGAATGGCAACATTGCAGCAAGTTAGGAGTTCGCATTCACATCAAATGTTGTTTTTCAGCTGCAGCATGCAGAAAAATCATCAGCTCTTATGTCAATTAACCTAAAGATCCTGGAAAGTGTGAACCACCCAGATATCTGCTGGTCCTTCTCAGCAAAGTGGCCCAGCTCCTATTTACTTTGTCCTGTGTGGTATCTACTAGCCCCATGAGGCTGTTGAGCCCTAGAAATATGGAGTCTGAATTGAGGGGTGTTATAAATGTAAAATGCACACTGATTTCAAGGACTTAGTATGCAATAAAGAACACGAAATTTCTCCTTTAATTTCTACTTGAGTCAACGTTTGACTAATATTTAGGACGTAGTGAGTTAAGGAAAATATACTATTAAAATTAATTTTGCCTATTTCTTTTAATTTAAATGTAGCTAATGTAAAGTTTAGATTTAAAAGTACACACGTAGCTTTCGTTGGTGGTTCCTATTATATTTCCACTGGACAGGGCTGCACTGTAGTCACTTGTTTCCAGTGTCATTTGCCTGGGGTGGCAGAGGAGTGACATCAAGACAAAGTGCAGTGTCCCTCTAAGTCCCCACTGGACTTGTGCTTCCATCGTGAGCACAGGCTGCAAAGCTGCTTGATGTGCTTGCTCTGGTTTCTCTTTCCCCCAAGTGGTTTTAGCTGCACAAAGATAATCAGTTAACAGGAGAAAAAGCCACTTTCTCCTCAGTTTTATGACCCTGTTTCCCTTCGGTTTTATCTCACTCATCATCCATCTGCCAGTTCAATAGGGCATATGTGTGTCATCCATATCCCAGCAGTATGATTTATCCCCAGTATTTTCTGTGGAGCTTTTGCAACCTCAAACCCAGGGAGGGTCAGGGTCACGTTCTCATCAGAACTCCCTCCCAGAACCTTTGGCTGCATTGAGTCTGAAAGGATCTGAAAGCCAGGTCACCTTCTGTCACCACCACTGAGGTTTTAGGTTCAAACTGTCAATCAGACCCTCCAGACATGATAGGCTTTAACCTAATATTGCATTTACTTGGTCCTCTAGGAGCATGCGAGGCAGGTGACATGCCAGACACAGCATCTTCATTTCATGGGGAGGTCCAGCAGTGACTCAAGAGCTTCTTCCCCCGGCCCCTCCAGCCTTCAGGCCACTGAACTGCTCCCCCAGGGCAGGTGCCACAGTAAAGGGAGAAAACTCCACGTTCCTGTTTTCAAGGAAATCATGCTGGAAAAACTAGGTCTTTCTCTGCAGTTCTCAACAGCCAGGCCTGGTGTTACCCCTTTACTCACAGTTCCCTGGAAAGATCCAACTGAGAAAATATAGTTGTTCACTATGTATGTTAAATCTTAAATCTCAAATCTCTGTTTTGAGACAAGTGTGTATGTGGGACGCTCTCTAAAGGTCTGAAAATATTCAGTTCTCCAGAGCAGATGGACAGTGGAGGAAGGTGGTTAAAATGTACAAACTTCCAGTTTTAAATAAATAAGTTCTAGGGACATAATGTACAACATGATGACTTGAGTTAGCACTGCTGTAAGATGTATCATGTATGATATAGTGGAAAGTTGTGAAGAGAGTAGACCCTAAGAGTTCTCATCACAAGGAGAATTTTTTTCTTTTCTTTTTATTGTATCTATACAAGACGATGGATGTTCACTAAACCTATTATGGTAATCATTTCACAATATGTATAAGTCAAACCATCATGCTGTATATCTTAAACTTATATGGTGATGTATCAATTATTTCCCCATAAAGATAAAGACAATACAAAGAAAACAGTTACTTGGCCTTAACTTTTCCATGGTGGCTATAAACATTGGCAGTATAAATGAACATCCCTGTTAAAGACCACTAGAAAACCAATTTCCAATTTTTGTAAGATTGCAACAGTTACATGTAATTTGGATTATCAGCTTTTATTTTAGGCTTGCTTCCTCAAAATTCAATTGCTTATACATCTTACAGTGGAGATATATTCCAGTAATTACATGTTTCTGTTTTTCAGGTATAATTGCCTTATTTCCTAATTCCCCAAAAAACTATTTCATACATTATTACATCAACTTTGATTATCTTCTCAATTTTAGAATCCATTTAAATTTCTATTTTTCCCTTTCATATTTTGTAATATACTGTTCATTAGGCCTGTACTATCACAGACCTAAAATAAATTTTCAAGAGTTTGAGCCAATTAATTACTTTTAACTCTTATGTTACCATCACCGAGTACTTTCATAAAAATTGAGCTGTAACAACTTTTTAAGGTGTCATCTTTTAAACATTGAATTTTAGTAGCAAAAATCCAATTAGTTGGCAGTTATCTACAGTTACATTCTAAACAAATGCATTAAATTATTCATTAATGAATTTCATTATAAAGGATTAAATACCATATTTTCCTATCATGAACACATTTCATTTATCATTTTTTAAAATAAATTTATTTATTTTATTTTTGGCTGCGTTGGGTCTTTGTTGCTGTGCGCGGGCTTTTCTCCAGTTGTGGCAAGCAGGGGCCACTCTTCGTTGTTGTGCACGGGCTTCTCACTGCGGTGGCTTCTCTTGTTGCGGAGCACGGGCTCTAGGTGCGCGGGCTTCAGCAGTTGCAGTGGGCAGGCCCTAGAACGCAGGCTCAGTAGTTGTGGTGCATGGGCCCAGCTGCTCCACAGCATGTGGGATCTCCCCAGAGCAGGGCTAGAACCCGCGTCCCCTGCATTGGCAGGCGAACTCTCAACCACTACGCCACCAGGGAAGCCCTATCATGTTTTTATTAGGTAATTTTTTCTTTAAATTTTGTTTTTTTCATATATATACATGGAGAATTCTCAATTTGCAACATTTTAGAGAAAAATAACAATACTTTTAGGACCATGATAAGTTGTAATTTTCTTTAACATGAAACTTCTGCCAGATTTCCTTCATAATTTCAACAAAACCAATGTACCTTAAAAGTAATAGTATATGAACTAGAATATCTGGCCATCTGATAGTATGCCAAATGGGTTAGTATAAAACGTCAAGTGAGAATAACAATAACCAAGCAGCATTGTCGATCTAGATTGTATTTCCCAATGAAGTAACATGAAATTGTAGGAAACAAGCATTAAAGTGTTTGCCTCCATGAAAAAGAAATATTCAAACTATGATCATGGTATTTTCCCTTTGACATCATATATGCACACATTTAAACACATGATGTGAAAAAAATCTAGTACATGAACATATATAATATAATGTCCAAATAGATTTTTTTGTTGCTCAATTTATTTAGATATTCTAGCAATATGTAGACAATATCAGAATATTTAATTTTTCCATTAAAACATAACACTTGAGTGTTTCATTGAATGAACACGTCTGTATGATGCAGCAGGATAAATCAATAAAACTCCAATAGGAAAGAAAAGCAACTCACCTTTATATGCTTTACCTTTTCATTATAATAATGTTATCATTTATCATGATAAAGCTTAAGTTATGGTTCTGAAATGCCTGATATACATGCCCTATTCCATGACTAAAGTGCTTTCTTTCTTTTTTTTTTTTTTAACATCTTTATTGGAGTATAATCGCTTTACAATGGTGTGTTAGTTTCTGTTGTATAACAAAGTGAATCAGCTATACGTATACATATATCCCCATATCTCTTCCCTCTTGCGTCTCCCTCCCTCCCACCCTCCCTATCCCACCCTTCTTGGTGGTCACAAAGCACCGAGCTGATCTCCCTGTGCTATGCGGCTGCTTCCCACTAGCTATCTATTTTACGTTTGGTAGTGTATATATGTCCATGCCACTCTCTCACTTTGTCACAGCTTACCCTTCCCCCTCCCCATATCCTCAAGTCCATGCTCTAGTAGGTCTGTGTCTTTATTCCCATCTTGCCCCTAGGTTCTTCATGACCTTTTTTTTTTTTCCTTAGATTCCATATATATGTGTTAGCATACGGTATTTGTTTTTTGCTTTCTGACTTACTTCACTCTGTATGACAGACTCTAGGTCCATCCACCTCACGATAAATAACTCAATTTCATTTCTTTTTATTGCTGAGTAATATTCCATTGTATATATGTCCACATCTTCTTTATCCATTCATCTGTTGATGGACACTTAGGTTGCTTCCATGTCCTGGCTATTGTAAATAGTGCTGCAATGAACATTTTGGTACATGACTCTTTTTGAATTATGGTTTTCTCAGGGTTAAAGTGCTTTCTAATGTTTTTCTTATGACAGGATGATGAGGTAAGGGAAAGCCGATTCAGTTTCACGGCCTATGGAATGGGACCGTGTCTGCAGACAAAAGACGGTGTGACTCCAAAGGGCCCAAACCATCCTGTCCAGGTAATGCCAAAGAGCCTGGATGAAATGAGGAAGGTCTTCATTGACAGGGCCAAGAAGATTGACACCATCTCCCGAGCCTGCTTCCCATTAGCCTTCTTGATTTTTAATATTTTCTACTGGGTTATCTATAAAATTCTTAGGCATGAGGATATTCATCAACAACAAGATTAAGTCTCTGGGGGTGTGCAAGTGTGCAGACTGTCAACTCAGAAGGAAGGTTTTTTGCCATAGGGGTGTGTGTGTGTGTGTATGTATGTGTGTGTGGTGTACAAATGATGACCATTTGTCATATGTGGCATATGGAAAGGTATTATTATGATTTGCTATGCAAAGTCATGAGGCAGTTGAGTACTTTAATGGATACAAAATATATATATTATAAGGATTCTATTTCCTATTAAGATTATCTGTTTTTTCACAGTAAATCATACAAGTGGAAGTATTACTGTCAATGTGTTTGTATCTAATATGATATCACATAATAGTACATGTGAAAACTACTTTGGAATTCTTTGATTTTTAATTCAGTATTAAATATCACAAAAGTAAAATTTGCACAGAAAACTTTGGAAAGGGGAAACGTTGAAGATAAAAAATCAGTAGTTTGAGGCTTTAAAATATTTTCTTATACTGTAGTTACAAAATAGAAAAATAATCAGATAATTCAGTGGGAAACTCACTCAATAATGATAGAAGATTGTACATACACATGCTATAGAACCAACTTAGGGAATAAAAAATTGAAATTAGAAGATTAAAATTAAAAACTTTGTTGCTTAGATACTAAATTTAGTTGTTTAAAATATTAAATTTCCCTCTTTGGAAATTTTTTTAATGGCCTAAGCGATCATATTATATACAAAATCTACTTTTCATAACTTTATATCTCTACGAATGAATGTAGGTATACTGAAAACATTATTGTTTTTAAAAAGTGTTATAGCTGTGTATTTTTAATTTTTTAAATAATTTTAATTATTGCCAAACACTGAAAAATTCAAGCCAGCATCTTTGTTTTGTTCGGTTTTTAACAGTTGCTTAATTGTCTGTAAGTAATTATGTTTACTGTTTTGATATAATTGAATACAGTTCAGTAAGACTTTTATATTTTAGCTTAGAATGAGACTTTAAAATTCAATGGCATTATAGTATTTACATTTTGATAAAAATGAATTTACTGAAAACAAATATGGATTTAGAAAGATTTTTTTCATAAGAACAGTTTTCCCATCAAAGTTATATGAGTTCCAACTCCTAGCTCCAAATGTAAAGACAGAAGATTTTAATTCTAAATTATATAAATAAGTCATTTCTACAAAGTGAGGATTGATTATTTTATATTTCTGAATTAATGATTTCAATATATAAGCAATCCACTAGATGTGAATAATTCTAAATAAAATTTTTACTTAAAATTTATCAGCATCCCCATGGAATTATTTCAACTACAATGGGGCATTAACTCATTTCGAGCAGTGTAATTAAGTGCAAATATATGATAGAGTTCTAGGTTAAATTGAACCAGACTCTGATTCTTTTTCAGTTTTGCTAGTTTTGCATTATTTTTGTCATTAATGTTGTATTTTTAAAAAGCTCTAGAATGCTTTTTAGAACTGTTTAATTACTGGTCAGATTCACTAGATGGAAACTCGTACCAGATTACTGACCGAGAAAGGTTTAACCATTAAGAAAACGATTAACTCAGATTTAAGAGGGGAAAAAAAGCCAGTTCTTGAAATAGATGGTACCAGTTACTGCCCTTTAACCATTATCAAACTAAAAGTCAGAACTGCCATTTAAAGCTAAAATGTCTCAACGTTATTGAACTTTGGTCTATCTAATTGTATTTTTTTAAATAACTTTAAAAAATTATGTATGTTTAGCAATTTTTGCTAGTAAAGGACCAAATTACCCTCCTTTATAAGTAATTTAAAACTATTAAGAAAGAAAAATGTTTGGCATTAAATGCGAATGCCACAACTGAAAGAAGTTATTGCTATGTACTTTACTTATTTTGAGGACTGTGCACCCCAGAGTTAAACATGTCCTTCTTCACTGGGGCTTGTATGAACCAAAACCATGAAAATATATTCTTGTACTCAAGATAGATTAGACCAAGATATGCTGTTGGTGTTCTCTGAGGTAAGCTAGTCGGTTTGAATTAATGATAAACTACATTGTCTCAATGTGTCTCTGAAATACTTGAATACATTTTTCTGTACTTCACACATCTTATTTTTAAAGTTCTTCATCATTGCTTAAATCAAGTGAATTATGCCAAAAGCAAACACAAATACAGTGGACCTATGCTCCCAAAGAAATTCATGGACATCACTTGTTTTCATATTTGGGAATATTAAAAATGTCTCTTTTTTAAGCCTGAAACTTGGAATATAAAAATACTAGCCACACAACAACTTTTTCAGCAGGGACGTTGGTATGGTAGAAATCTCCCTATCTCAAAAGGATTACACTTTGCTTAGGTATATATAGTTGTCTCACTACACTAAGAAAATACATTGACATTTCACTCATATGGCAACAGTGACACTGCAAATATAGCTGAATCCAAAATGTTTAAAGGAATCTGTCCCCTCTAATGAACTCTCATAGACCCTTTAAAATGGGAAAACGACATTATAATTAACATCCCGAGATGGTATTTGCCTAAATAAGCCCTGTGTCAAACCCTAATATTTCAAACTAAACCAGCCAGAAATCTATTAATGCTGAGAAAACTAAAATGTGTGCATGCACCCTGAGTACCCACACATAAGCTGGAATTCTAGTATGGATATTCGGAAGCATTTTGAAATAGTCACATTAGAAAGTTTGTAATTTTTCTACATGCTATTTACTTCATTTTTTTATAATTATGTATCTCAACCATTGACATCTATGGTTCCGTATGAATTTTTAGGAAACCTTGTACCTTAGTATATGTGTGCCATCCTTCTCTTTCTTTCCCAACTATTAGAACTGGAGTTCAATTACAGTGAGGACCTAGAACTTTCTTTACTATTTAAAAGAGATTCCAGAAAATTACTGTAGAAGCAAGAAAGCCAAGGGTCTTTAAAATTTCTCCATACTTTCTGGATGTTTCTGCATAACAGTGACTCACCTGGAGAGCCCATCCAACTCCCAGTTGCTGTATTTAAGGGACTGTTATGACTACTTATCTTATCCTACACTCAACTCCTAGTCTATGGCTATATTCTAACAATTTTTACTTTAATTTTGATTTATAAATGCTTTAAATCTGTATACCCCTAAAATATAGATACATACACTGGGTTTATAAATTCCCAGGATCTTATGGAAGATACTGGAAATTTTAAGGAAAAATGTGAAAAAATAAGCCAACATGTTTTATAGAAGAGAGCAAGATGTTAACTACTTCAGCACTCTGTGCGACTTAAGTGGTTATAATTTTAACAGAATAATATGTGTATCCTCCATACTATACATTCCCTTTTCTGACTGTCTTTCGTCCCATTTAAAAAATATACTTTTCTGTTCTTAACATGATATACCTCACCTGCTAGTCACTTTGGGAGACTGAATGTTATACTGGCAGCTAAATTTTTCTATCATCTATTAAGTACACATTCCATGAAATGGACTGGAGGAAATATGGGACTTGCCAATATTAAACATAGAAAATACTCTCAATATTAAAAGTAGGAAGCTGGCAATACTGACATCCACAGGTGTTCCCTGACAGCCACTTAGAGCCCTCTCAGATTGAAACTCAGAAGGAATATAAGCCACAGTTCTTAGACCAATCAATCATTAACAGTCTTTGAGGTCATATGTCCGACTCTAAAATAGATTTCACAGACCTTGAAATATAGACAATAGCAAAAGCTCTCAAAATTTACGGGGGTATACCATCTGTATTTCTCAGCTAGTTGATGCTGACCTAGTAAAGAAAAGCAGACTACTCCTAGGACACAGCACTAACTTTTATATAGTCCGTATTCATTCATGCTGACAAGGTGAAGACTGCAAAGTAATGAACTTGATTGAAACACATTAAGAGAATAAGTATGGTTTCCACCTCAAGGCACTTTAATTTTAACAGTCTATCCAAAGCAAATATCATCAATGGAAATATAGTCTATGCACTTATAATTATCTTGGTTCACTGAGGGGATTAGTTGGAAATTGTCTTAGTGACTCAGAGAATAGTTTTTGCACCTTTATAATTGCAAGCTTGTCTTTTGAATTATACTTACCTTTTAAGCACAATTATGATAACAACAATTTGCTTGTTCATTTGGGTATTCAGTTTTTGAACTCGATAATTTTATTGCCTAGCCTTGGCTTTTGGACTGAGTTACACGCTATTATAGTGGTATTGGAACTTTTAGCACCATCAGCTCTGTCAGACTATGAAAACTTGCTGGTGTCATATGCATTTCAGAGAAGAATTTAGTGGCAAAAACTGCACAATTTATTAAAGTGACAAATTTTAATATTTCTTAAAACTGTATGCAGAATTGTCTAACATGCTCAAGCAACATTAAAGGACTTTCTGGTGCAGTTTTTCCAATATTTTTGACAATGCCACTTTCCCTAGCTGAACCTATCTGAACAATGGGCAGTGGAAAAGTATGACCATGAAGATTAGAATTTTATAAAAGACTGAAATTTTGAATATAATGGCAACCAAGTATTGTTCTCCACAATGCCTCCGTAATTCCTTACTGTATCCTCTGCTTGGGACCATTCATAGCAGCGCAGAAACAATCATGTCCATCCCAATGAGCACTGAATATCAACCTTTAACTAAGCAAACAGTCACCATCTCTCGTTTCCAAGACATATTTTAGACCTTAAAAAATGAGGTCAACTCATTTTTGACATTTTAAAGGATGCTAAAAATGATAAGATGAATTACAGTTTGTGGCTGTAAGACAATGGGGTGTTTTCAATTAAATATTTTAGAAAATACAGTGTATATGAACGCACACGTTCCCTCTTGTTTGAATACAAACAAAACACCCATAATACCTGAGTGGTCTTCCTCAGCAGATGCATTGATTTTTGTTTTCTGGTTTATGTACTACAAAGAGTGATAAAATATAACAATCCCATTTTATCCTCATTGCTCTATACATTCTTTGTGAATAAATACGTAACACCATAGGAAGTGTGTTAAGTTAATTAACTTTAAATTTAAACTTTTATCCCAGCCCCCGTTCCTCTATAAGAATATACTGAACTTCCATAGGGAGACAGCTGTTGTTCTAATTACTTAAAAAGTAAAGTGATGCCTATTCTTCCATAACCAGGATGCTTAGAGCCCATGCGTAAAATAGAGCCCCCTAGGATTTGAAAATAACTAGGGCAGGGAAAATATTTTGGAGAAGTTTCTACCAGAAATCAGCCCAAAAGACAGAGTCCTGAGCCAGTTGCTAGGATCCTCTTACTCATTTTTTTCTTCTACCTTTTTTATGTTGCCTTCATCTCTTTCCTTTTCCCTCTCTTACACATACACACACACCCCCATACACACACGTGCACACACACTTCTCATCATATATTGTTCATGGGGTAAATTTCTTCAAATTGGAAATTCAAAGGAAGTCAACTTTTCTGGGCAAATGTCCCTAATTCTGTGATGTGTTTTGCAATATCAGTGATTCCTGGTGGGAAATATGAGCTGGGCAGTCATTTGATTTGGCCATCCCTTATTTAGGAAACCATAATACTTTGTTGCAACAGCTCATGAACAAAGCTATGTGGATCAAATTTTCTCCAACTATTAGAGATAGAATTCTAAAACACTGCTCGGACTGTCTTTGAAGAATGACTAAATATTTGTCAAACAGTTCTTCCAAAAGACAATCAGTAATAACTAGTACTATTGGATGATTTCACAGTGTCTTACTTAACAGGAAGTTTTCTCAGTATTTTTTATGGTTCACACATAAACAAAATAAGAGAATTTTAAAGGTGGTGGAGTAGTATTTTAAAAAATAGTGATTCTGATTCCTACCTGTACATCAGAATCCCTTACACCCCCCTTTTTTTTTTTGCAGTACGCGGGCCTCTCACTGTTGTGGCCTCTCCCGTTGCGGAGCACAGGCTGCGGACGCGCAGGCTCAGCGGCCATGGCTCACGGGCCCAGCCGCTCCGCGGCATGTGGGATCTTCCCAGAGCGGGGCACGAACCCGTGTCCCCTGCATCGGCAGGCGGACTCTCAACCACTGCGCCACCAGGGAAGGCCCCTTACACACATTTTTAAACATGTATACATACTGGTGTTCAGCATAAGATTATAATTCAATCAGTGATTCAACAACTATTCCTTAAGCACCTTCTAGGTACCTGGCACTTTTCTGAGTGAAAAGTGAATAAGGTATGTTCAAGAGTAAGTATGACATTCTGGATTATTGATAAAGTTCCACAAGTGAGAACAATTGACATAAACATACACAAACCTATTCTTCTAATAATACTTGATTTAACACTGAAAGCTTTTTAATCTTTTCTTTCTTCAAATTCGTTTTAACTATTTCTCTTTTATGTCCTTAAAATTAAAAATAAACCTTTGAGCTGTTTCAGTTCAGCTTCCCTTCCAATGTCAGAATCTCCACCATCCCTGGTACATTCCTGATATAAAATTATCCACATTCTCCTCAGACTCTTAGAGCAACAGGTAGCTCATTATTCTGAAGCCAGCCCCTTCTGCTGTGACACAGCTTTAAGTGATTAAAAAAAAAGTTTACCTTCATCAAGAAATGACTATTACTTAATAAATTCCAACTAAGTCTCCTCCATTCCCTTAAGGACAGCTCATCGTGTGTTTTTTCATATCTGCTGCCCGTGTGCAGGCTCCATCAATACACTTTTTCAATCCCTGATCATTAGCTTTATCCTCATTTAAGCCACTCATCAATACACATTGTGTTAAACAATGATGAGATGTTTTCAGGTTCATAAAATAATGAAATATAAAGTTGTCTATGTCGATAAGTAGAAATGAATAAAAATGTTTATGTAAATCACTTGCAGTAACTTTTTTTTTTTAGATTTTATTTTATTATATAGCAGGTTCTTATTAGCTATCTATTTTATACATATTAGTATATACGTGTCAATCCCAATCTCCCAGTCATCTCACCACCACTCCCCCTCCCCCGATTTCCCCCCCATGGTGTCCATACTTTTGCTCTCTACATCTGTGTCCCTATTTCTGCACTGCAAATCGGTTCACCTGTACCATTTTTCTAGATTCCACATATATGTGTTAATATACAATATTTGTTTTTCTCTTTCTGACTTACTTCACTCTGTATTACTCAGCCATAAAAAGGAATGAAATTTAGTTATTTGTAGAGATGTGGATGGACCTAGAGACTGTCATTCAGTAATTTTAAATGTCTTCCTATAATGACACAATAATTTTAAATTAAGTATTTAACACTCTATTTCATGATATGAATATATTATTTTAAAAATCCCTCAAAGTAATATGAATTAAAGAACTATCAGCCACACATAATATTTTTAGAGTAAAGCTATAATAAAAATATAGTGGTTTAAGTTGTTTTATTTTAATAGATGCTTTTTCTCTGTGGTGGTTTTAGCCAAGGTGCCTTCCGGCAACCCCTCTACAGACTCATTATCCAATCTGGCTTGTAATGTAAGCAAAGAGGAAGAAGCTGTGGGTCAAAGGCCAGGAAAGGATTCGGGCATGAGACTGTATTGAACGTGCCTGAATAATTTTGCATGCCTTCACTTTCATCTCTGTGAATTATGCAATGGCTTTTCCTTCAGTTTGTATTTTAATGTATGATAGATGATGATATGGGAAAAATAGAGAGAAGTAGCCTGCCCGTCTGTGAATATTATATAACCTGCTGTGGAAAACAAAATGAAAAGAAAATGTGCCATATATTTTCAACGTACTATGGTAATGTCATAAACAGGAATTTATTATTAGTGAGTTAAGATGTTTAAAAGACTACCAAAAAAAGTATTGCTATTCTATGGTGTGATTTTTCTGTAGATTTAAAACACATCTTCCTGAGTTTGATGTCTGTCTGTCTTCCTGTCCAGATGAAGTCATATTTTTCTGGAAACTATGCTGAAAATATATTTAAAATTGTATGCATGGTTTTATCAACTTGTTTCTCTCTGTATTACCTTTAGTTCAATTCTGCAAGTGACAAATTCTCAAGTCAGAGTCATTAACTCATGTATAGTATATGGTACTTATCATACAACTGCAGATTATTTGATCAAAAACAATAAAAATTAACACTTTTCAAGAAGATGGATAATTCTTTTGTCCTATTTTATCAAATTTTATCAGGGGGTTATGTTGTTTTCCTGACAAAGGTCATAGATTTCTGTTCTGATGGAAAGGATTATACTGAGATTACAAACCCAGTGATATATCATCCAGAGAAGCCTTAACATACACATTCCATTATAGGAAAAGTACAGCAAGGAGGCTGGTGAATGGAACTTTTCAACTCAGAATAGAATGAGAGAAGGTGTGTTACTATGTAGAAAAATGATTTGACGTTCTTTATAATTTTTGTTTGCTTGGAAGTCTTTTTCTTAAAATCTATTTATTGAATAAACCACTTTAATTTAGGTGTGCTTTTTTTTTTACTTTACACAATTAGGCTGGAGTTTAGTGACGGTACAATAGTTGATAAAGAAATAAGAGAAAAATTAATGTATAGGAAACTTAAGAAAATATTGCAGTATGGTCTATGATAACTTGCTTCTCATATTTGGAGTACCTATAATTTATATGTCTTTATGTATTTATTGGCTGCACAAGGTTCAGGAAAATTGCTTGGAAATTCCTTGCTAAATTGGCATTGTGTTTTCCTTGATGAGCTGGCCTTCACTAGCTTCTTAATTTGCACTTGAATGGTTCATCCCATAATGTCAGTGGAAACTCTAGACTGAAATGCTGCCCTAGACTCAGGCAAGGTCATCTACAAGTACAAGTGCTAGAGTTATCGACAGGTGAAAGATACTTAACCAAAATGTAGGTGAATAAGCATAATGTGCATAACTTATTGGTAAACTATAACTTAAAAAAAATCAATGTTTATTTTCATGGTTTAAAATATTTTCATTATTCTCATTCTATTCACCATTTCAATACCACTAAATTAGTTGTTTTTCTCTAGGTATTTTATCCCAATTTACTCTTGCTGTCTGTTGCTTTCTTCCTTGATAAACTTATATTCTATGTATATATTCCTTGTTTATAAGTTTGTACAATTTACATTGTTAATTACCCATTCGTGGAAAACGTAAATTGGAATTTGACCATAGTTGCTGGACTATGGTATACTATAAATATGTAGCTATTTTGCTTTTCTCTTTCCCTATATAATATTTGACCCCATGTGTTGTCTTATCAAGTTATCTCAGTAGGTGGTCTTTACCCAACAGTGTGTGGCTCCAAAAAGCCCACTCAGGACACTGGAAACTGGAGGCTGGGCTCACTCATCATCCCTGCTGTGACATGAGGCAAGAGGGTCTGAAGATTTGTTCTCCAAACAATGAATCCTAGTTAGAAATCAAATGACAACATCTGCTTGTGTAACCTAATGGCTCCTGGTCTTCCAAATGGGTCTCTGTGTTTAAATCATCCATAAAAAATCATTCTTTCAATCTTTTGAGATGATGTTAGATTCGATTTTCTTTGGCATACATACATACATACATAAATACATAAATAAATGAAATGACTTCCAAATAACTAGTTACAGAAATAATTGTATTTCTAGACTTACAGGGTCTTTTTTGAAACAGTTACATTTCTTCCCAAAAGTAATTTCATACAGATTGACCTAGCTTGAAATACTTGTTCTATGCAAGATCAGTCAAAGTGTAGCCTTGTATTTCCTAAGTGACTAACCAAAAAAACATGGAATGAAATATAAATAGGAAACAAAGTGGATTTTTTTCAAATTTCCAAATTATTTGAAACAGAGTAGAAAATCCAAGAGCATAGATTTATATTTTTTAGTTACCAGAAAGTTGCTGATAGAAGGTTGATAATGGATTATTAAACCCCTTGAAATAAATATAGTTTTAATCTATTAACACTATATTTAATAAACAACAGAATGGGCACCAGAAGTCTACCTGGAGATATTATCTCTGGGTGCTTCCTTTGTTCCCATCATTACCATCAACAAATCTTCTGAGTCCCTCCTGCAAGGGGCAGCAAACAGGAAAGCTTCCTACACCTCCAGAAGCAAAGCAAAGAAGAAAAGAACATCTGCAGGAACCATGTATCGTGGACAAGAGGCTTATTTTATGCACACTTTATGTGAGTACCATTTCTGAGCAATCATTAATCTCTATACAAGACTCAACCTTTTCTAAAATTATGGAATTTAAATTGATGTGTAGCATATAGCAAGTTAAAATATTTTTTATTTTTATTTTTTTGTGGTACGCGAGCCTCTCACTGTTGTGGCCTCTCCCGTTGCGGAGCACAGGCTCCGGATGCGCGGGCTCAGCGGCCGTGGCTCATGGGCCCAGCCACTCCGCGGCATGTGGGATCTTCCCAGACAGGGGCACGAACCCGTGTCCCCTGCATCGGCAGGCGGACTCTCAACCACTGCGCCACCAGGGAAGCCTGCAAGTTAAAATATTTTTGCAATTCAGGTTATTGATTCAGTTTTTATCCATGTTAAATGAAAAAGAGGAAGAATGAGAAATAAATGGAAATAATATATTCTCTGTAATTTACTTTGAATCTGAAAAGTCAGCACCCATTTACTGATGCTGAATTGGTTATATTAGAAATATCTTTTTTCATATTGTCTATGAAAGTTAACTACTGAAAATATTGGGATAAATGAAAAAAGTTGTTTTATTTATATAAAGAAATGCACCTAGGGAAAATATGTTCATACAACTTATTTACCTAACAGACAATATAAATTAGTTTCTAAAAGGAAACTTTAAAAAGTAATATTAATGTGATAGTATTTAATATTATTATCATATTTTTATTAACTGCTACATTGGTGTTATTTATGCTAAACATGCATACCTTTTAGTGTGTGTTATATATTGTATTATTAAGCAACAAAATATGGCGATCTCACGTGCCATTATCAGCATGTTTAACTCTCTAATTGATCAACATGTTTGATTCTTATGACTCAGAAAAGTAATTACAGAATATAAAGGTAATATGCAATTGTCTTTTTCATATCATTATTCTGTCTTCTGCATTATTTCCTAAGTGAGATGGCCAAACCCCTTTGGCATCTTCAGTAAGCATTACAAATACTAACTCAGTACCTACTGAAATATCTTCATTAAATAAGAAAATAAATCACAACATGGTATGTGCTATATACCATTAATTTCAAACAAGTTCCCAGAATTGTCTAAAGAACAATTACTCATACCCACAATTGAAGGTTTTTTTTAAATTACCTGTAAGTTAAGACTTTAGATCACATTCATAAACTATCTTTTATTATTTATTATATTATATATAATGTTATATATAATATTATATTTGTTATATATTATATTTTCAAAGGTTTCACATTCTTTTCTCTTCTAAATGTAAGCTGCACTGGCCTAAACCACAAGATGGCTCCCTCCCACTGGTTTGGGAATTTTAAATGTCATTTCACTGATGATTTAGGGCAATATTTTGGCATACAAGAGTGTATTCAAGTGAAAACAAATTATACACGTCAGTATAATCCTACTCTTTAACAGCTTTATTAAACAGAGTTTTGAGGGATGACCTACTCAAAACCCTCATTTTTCTAATGATGAAATGGAGCCTAAAGATACATGCAATTTTACCCCATGCTTCGGATTGCTGGGCTACCCTCTCAGGTGGGCCCTGTTCTTGATCTTGATTGAGATAAGAGGGCCCTGGTCTGCTGGGATCAGAAGTTCCAAGAAAAATATTAACATCTTTCTAGAGGGACAATTTCACTATAAAGTTTGAGAAAACTATATCATGAAAGAAATATAAAGTTAAAATAAGTATCAAATAAGAAAGAGAAACAGAAGAGAAATTTCAGTGTCATAGAGGGAAAGCTGCCATGGTGCCCATTTTGGTTTCTAATTCCATTCCAGTTTCATCAGGGATTCTTGCTGGGAGCAGTGCAGTTGCTCCTGAGCTAATTTAAGAAGTATAATACAGAGTCGGCACTGCTGAGGATATATACTAATTCTGAAAGTGAGAAAACATATGCAGGGCTGTCATCATCATCTACATCCCAGCAGTCATGTTCCATTTCTCTGTGCTTCATTTCATGTCAGCCTACTCTTCCACAATCGACTGGATCCCAAAAGGTTGGAAATGCTACATGTAGAGATAGAAAAGGAAAGGAGAGAAGACAAAGATTCTTACTCTGTCCCTCCATCATCCCAGCATACGGAGAACCTCCATCTTAAAACACTGACACGACTGGTTTAATTTCTCTGACTGGGTGAACTGGCCACTCATACTGTAGAAGATGTAACCCCACAAATATTTAAGAGGTATGATCTATGGAAAATTAAAATATGTCTTGAGATGCCCAAGTTTTAGTCCAACCATCAGTCATGTTATTTACCTGTTTCAATGTATGATTTAAAATCTATACTTTCAAAATAGCAATAGTGTCCTAAATTGTTCCTTAAACCACAAAAACAAAACTTTGTTAATTCAGATATTTCCTTTTACTATTTCTTTCTGGCTTTCAATACGTGGATAAATTTCATTTCTAATTTCAATTTCTATTTAATAATTAAAAACTACTTTAATTAGACATTAAAAACATTCATCTCATGCATGAATCCTTGGGTTTGAAAAGCATTTCGATAAAATTTCTTTATTCATCTCTGCTCTATCTATGACATCCTAAAGAAAAATAAAATATATTGTAAATCAACCACTACTGTACATGGTAAAATTATAATTTAAGAAGAAAAATTGCAGATAATCTACTCCAACTTCAGACTAATTTAAAAACACAGGAATTGAGAGCAGCCTTGAAATACTATGCTAAATCTGCTAAAATTGTAACATATAGAAGCATGCATTGGAGGAAGAAAGCAAACATGAAATTATTTGAATTGAACTAGTGTTTGAAAGTTAATTTGGGTGTCTCTGTGCTTTTTATTATTCACCCTTATGTCTTTCTTTAAGTATGTATTTATTCTTCAATAAATCTATGACATTTTTATTGCTTGTTTAATGGTCAGTGTAAGATTGAAAGTATGAGTTTACTCTCACTTTCTGTACATATATTAATAAAATTTCCTTAAGATATTGTTGCAGTTTATAAACTCTGCTTAGCTGCCATTTTCAAAACCTGAAAAGCAAGCACATAAATCAAACCATAGTTATGGTTTAAATAAATCAATTTTTATTGAATTTTCAATGAATAAAATTTTCAATGAATAAAATATTTTTTATATGACTCCTTCTGGCAAGTTACAAACCATTACAATAAAGTCAGGTTGAGTTTCATTGAAATGTTTCAAAATAAATAAGTTGTCTGCCTCTTCGATATTTATACCTGCCTATGTCATCATCAGCTATTAGAATTTAGGGGAGAGTAAGAAGGTTCAGGGTCCTGCTCAATATGTACCACAATAATGAGATCACTGGTCCACATAAAAGCAACCTAAACCCTGGGGGTGGCCAAGCCGTAGTCCAGACACCTCTGAGCCAGATTAATTTTCTCTAGTCTTCTCTAGTGAAAAAAAAAAAAACCCTAAAAAACAAATGGGTATGAAAAAAGAGTGCTCGAGGGCAAAACTATGTGGATTTGCCTTTGTTATAAATGCTGAAAATCACAGCCTTCCACCTAGTATTAGATGTGTTTCCCTACACCTTTTCCTAATCCTAGTGTCATTCCATGCATGAAACCATGAGCAAGCTATTCCTCAGATATAACAAGACTAATATTCTTTACAATCTGTTGATGGAGTTAAAAGTCTAGTAATGAGGATGAGGATCAATAGAACACACACATGTTCTCCCCAGTTCATATGTCCAATACCACGTGACTATAATTCCTCTCTTTACACGTCCCCGTTAGAATTGCATTCTTTAGGGACCATAGGTTACTTTTGTAACCTCAACATCAAGCACTTACTAGTAAGTGATCAATCAATATATGATTGTTTTATAAATAAATTAATGAACTAAAGCAAAGTACCAAATGTTGGTTATTATAGAAACTGAAGCATGTAATGAATTGTCAGAATGCTCCTAGCCTAGCTTCCTTAATAATTTCCTTTAAAAAATTAAATATAAATTATTCTGACTATATATAAGCACCAATCCAGCAGTCTATGGCATATTAAATTGCTTTATGCTTATGTCCCTCTATATTAGATGGAGTTAAATTACCTTTTCAAAATTGATGAAAGAAGGCATTTTAGTGTACCAGGTATCTCTTGCATTCATAATTTATGGTCTCATACATACCTTGAACTTGGGAAGTTGAGGGTAGAAGAGAATCTGGATCACAAACTGTAATAGCAAATTTTTATAATAAACACAATGTGATTAAAAAGATCACTTAAAAATATAAAATGGGGGCTTCCCTGGTGGCGCAGTGATTGGGAGTCCGCCTGCCGATGCAGGGGACGCGGGTTCGTGGCCCGGTCCGGGAAGATCCCACATGCCACAGAGCAGCTGGGCCCTTGAGCCATGGCCGCTGAGCCTGCGTGTCCAGAGCCTGTGCTCCGCAACGGGAGAGGCCACAGCAGTGAGAGGCCCGCATACCGGAAAAAAAAAAATATATATATATATATATATATATGTATATATATATATGTGTATATATATATATATATATATATATATATATATATAATGGTCTTTTATTTGTCACAGAAAATAATATTATTACAATAAAGTCAACTTTAACTTTGATGTTTAATCTGTTAATCACACTGTTCCCAAAATTATCAACAGTCAAGTTTGCAACTATCCGTATTGTTTAGTACGATTTAGTTTATATATTGTAACCATTTCAGTTGCCGAATTTGCGTTTCTGCTTGGTTTACTCTAAGTTCCCTCCTACCCTATCACTCCAGAGTTTTTCAGTCATTGAAACTATTTCCAATCAATGTGATCTTCCATTTGTTGCTTTCTCACAGAAAATAAAACTAGGAGAATTTTCTCCTAGACAATTCTGTTTAGTATTATATTTATAAATATATTTGTAAATATAACAGGATGCAAACTGCCAGGAGAGCTCAGCAGGACGGGCTTAGGGCACGCACAAACCGGGGGCACGTGCACAAACTGGGGGACACGTGCACAAACCGGGGAACACGTGCACAAACCGGGGGACACCTGAAGAAGCAGGTCAGTGAGACGTTTACTAACATTTGCCAAAGGTTTCCTTGGTAACAGTACATGCCTCAGGGAATAAATCTGAAAGCCACCTGCAGCATTTCAAACATTTTAAGCCTTTTGCGCTAGTGAATTTCAAGGGGATATGTTCAACTTTGAATTTCAACAAACGTTGCTCCACTGGGGCTCCTAGGTGTATATCAAAAACATCTGGGGTAGATTTGGGGATCTTGGTGAGTGACACCAAAATTCAATAAATTGAAAGAAAAATGAGAAGATAGATGATATTCAAAATATGTTTGTAAGTAATTTCGTGTGAACATAACAGTCTGTGTTCTGTGTCAGCACTTCTGTAAATTGCAGAGTCAAGAGTGAGGCCAACCGGGGTTGTGTAATCATTTCAAGCGTCTGCATGTTTTCAACCATTTCACATAATTCCACAGAATAGAAGTACCTAAAGAAGAGGCAAAAAATAATTGTACCTGAACCAGTAGAGATTTACCATGTAGCAAAGGTGAGAATCCTATGGAAAACTTTCTCAATGGTAGTTGTGGCGCGTGGGCTTAGTTGCCCCACAACATGTGGGATCTTCCCGGACCAGGGCTCGAACCGCTGTCCCCTGCATCGGCAGGTGGATTCTCAACCACTGTGCCACCAGGGAAGCCTGTAGGAGAAAATTTTAAACCTTGTTTTAGGTGAAAACTTTAAACCTTGTTTTCCACTTCATTGCCTCTTCTGTAAAATTTAGATACTTTTAGAATTATCAAGAAAGTTTAGTGCATTAATATTTGTAAAAAAAACACTTTAAAATAATGCCTGTGAAAATGAAATATAAAGAGATAGCATTTTTATTAGACTCTTTCAGACTACAAGGGAAAAAGGCACACTTGCATTAATTCAGGTGATAAAGGTTTATTATAAAGATATGGAGAAAATTATGAAAATAATCTTAGCTGCTGGAATATAAACTCCACAGGGGTGAGGGCTCGTCTGTTCATTAATGAATATGCACTTGGCATAGAGCAGTTGATAAGTATCTGTGGAATAGATAGTGATGAGGCACTGCAAAGCCAGTGTTCGTAGACCTTGAGAAACCATCCAAAACACACAGCAGAACACAGGCTGTATGTCACTACTTGGTCACACCCTCAACGGCAGGCACACGCTGCTTCCTACTCTCGGTGGCTCACTTATTCCAAGGCTCCGAGATTCAAACATACTCCAGCTTTACTTCAACTCCCCCCATGAATAACGACTGAGTCTCCCCTAGCTTTTTCTCCATGTATAATAGCTGCCCCAGACTTGTCATATCTCCACACTGTTTTTCAGCTTCCGCTCCCATTACCAACGACCAACTTCCTCATTTGGTCTCCTAGTTAAACCACCCCAAAAGCAAGAATTTAACTGGTCCACCCCTTCACGTTCCAATATAGTCTGCTGTCGGCGGCCAGAGTTTTGCATCTCTGTTAGGTCTTAATTTGTCACTCACTTTATTACCTCGACCTAGTTTGGTTTAGGTAACCATTTCTGGTTTCATTAGTTGTGGTCGAGATAAGAGAGTCATCTAGTATAGAGATAGTAAAGATAGAACATGCAATCTGTGTATAAGAAAACCTTGAGGAGACCGTAAGAATAACATTCATTTGGAGGCTCCCGGAAAGGGACCATATAAATAGCAAAATGCTTACTTGTCCTATCCAAGACAAATTCATAAAACATTATGGTTTCACTTGGGAAAGGGGGGAAACCCAAAAGTATACTAAATGATAAACAGCGTCATTGGTGAGATGCAACCACTTATATGTAAAGTATAAGTATAAGGAGTGGTTTATAAATTATTACATCCACCAGGAGTAGTTTTAAGAGGAATGAAACATCCATTTAGGAGGACTTACCCGTTATTCACCAGTTGTGTTGCCAAAATAAAATGGGACTAGGTAAAAACTTGTGGAAATAGCATCAGGTGTCAAGGGTTGGCTGTTGCTTTGCTGATCCACTCTTGCACATATGCAGGTCCTTCAAGAAGAGCCAACTGCAGAATGTGGAGTAGTATTTACATAGACATGGGACATAAACTAAATCCAGCTATGGCATACATTTGTCTACTAAAACTCCCACCCTGGTCACTTCAATATAGCACTTCTATTTTATTTTGCACATGAACATAAATCAAATCATTAACCATACATCACATCATTAATAGCACTTACTGAAACAGGTCATCATAACCCAAAACTACCACCCCAGGTATCATTCCTGGGGTGTGTCTCAAGTTCAGTTTTTCCTCAGGCTACATCAATTACAGGCTAATTAAAGGGTTTACAATTCACACCACTTTAGTACTACGATCAGCACAAGAAAAACATACTCTTTTTTTGTCCGTTTGTTTGTTTTTGCTCTCCTCCTTTCTTCATGTATTTAAATTTTTTTATTGGCATACAGTTGATTTACAATGTATTAGTTTCAGATGTACAGCAAAGTGAAATCAGTGCCCTGGATGTTTCTGATTTGAGCAGAGAAGTTTTAATATGAGAAAATAAAAGACACCTACGCTCTAATAACTAAGATGGCATTTTAGAAGCATAGAAGAAATCCCCGCATAATCTTCCTATTTCCTTTATATTACTTTTCACCAGGTTATTTACTGTTCATGTATCTATATTTTCCCAATCCTCCATTCTCCAGCTCCAGTTTTCTAAGCCTTTCTTTTTTCTTTTGTCTTACTAGATTCTTCCCTCACCCCCAGCTTTATTGAAGTATAAAAAGTGTAAAACGTGATGATTTGATACACATATATATTGTGAAAGGATTTCCACAATCGAGTAATTAACACATCCATCACATCACATATTTACCTTTAAGAAAAATACATTTTTAAGAATAAATTGCAAAACAGGCTAAAAATACACTTAGAATTAATCCATGCTTAGTAGTCAAAAGGTGAAGACTTAAAGATCTAGCTAATTTTTATAAATTTGAATTGAAATATCATTCACATACCACAAATTAAACAGTACAATTCAGTGGCTTTTAGTATATTCATGGTTATGTCACCACCATCAGTATCTAATTCCAGAACATTTCATTGTCCTAAAAAGAAATCCCATACCTGTTACCAGTCACTCCCCCATTCCCCCTACCCCTCCCCTACCTGTCGGCAACCACTGACCTGTCTCTATAGATTTGCCTCTTCTAAACATTTCGTATAAATTAAATCTTACAATATCTGACCTTTGGTATCTGGCTTTTCTCATGCTCATCATGTTGTAGCATGAATCAACATTTTACTCCTTTTTATGGAAGAATGATAGTTCATTTTATGAATATAACAGTTCTTTTTGATTTTTTGTTAAGAGCATTTAGAAATACAATGAACAGAATTGCAGAGACCACATAGTACACAGCACTTTTCAGTCCAAGAATAGCTGGTAAAAATGCCATCTACAAGCAAACATGGCTCAACTGTTTGGGCTAAAAAGGTCAGTCAATTCAGTTAACAAGACTCCAAAAATAGCAGCTCAAAATTTGATTCAACTGAGCACACATCTCAGAAATGCATTCAATATGGGTATGATGTCTTCAAAAGCTAAGATCTGCAGTAATAGTTGATTCTTAATCTCCTCATATTTTTGAAAATTGTGTTCTGTTTTATTTTCCTTGTTAAACAGAGCCTGTTAGTTGATAAGACAACAATCTAAGATACTGTGGATCTCACATGTCTTCCCAGTTGTGATCTGGACATACTTCAGTCATCAAGTGCCTCAGATTCTTTGGGATTGAGTCTTATCTGCATTATTAGTCAAATTACAAGATTGTAATATTTCAACTTTTAAAAAACATATTTATTAATTCCTGGAGATGTACTAGACTTTGTCCATGAGGTAAATATATCCACTGCTACTTGATATGGCCATTCTAAGGCAGTGACATATGATTGTCATGTATTAAAATTATTACATAATTTACTAAGCAAGTATTCTATATACGTGTCATAGTTAAATTGTAATCAATCTATATGCTTGGAGGATGAATGTTCTTGTTATCTGACTTTTTAAAATTGAGTATTAATGTAAGGACCTATTCAATTTGAGTACTGCTACTGAAAAATTTTCCAAAACTTGGTAATTTACTTTTCTCCTGTAGTAAGTATAATATAGTAAGAAAGTAAAATTATGTTGTTTGAAAATATGAGAAATTAAATATTGAAAAGCAATTATTCCAAATACAACTTCTGTTGTGCTTAGAGAGAGATACAGAAGGATACAGGTCAAAGATATAAATGCTTAATTTATTTTTCCTCTTGAACATCAGTCCAGAAAAGTAAATCCAATTGTATCCCATTAATTAAGGCTTCTTATTACTTGGTTACAGGTTACCTTAGGCTATTTATAAAGTTTATACTTTAAGTTTTTTGGATTCAATCTTTTAATATATTTTTAATCACCTTGCCCTTTCTTGCCATGCTACTCATGATATGGTGACTACGGTAACTACAAAGATTTTTTTCTTTGAGAAATTTGTTCCATGTATCTGTTCCAGTATAATATCCAAAATCAGAAAAAGCAGAACAAATAAATGATGGAAGGTTCTAAGTGTACAGGACATTCCGTGAGAAAATAAAAGTTTCCATGAAAACATGTGAAAGTCAACTAAGAAAGATATGCTTAGGGCTTCCCTGGTGGCACAATGGTTGAGAGTCCGCCTGCCAATAAAAAAATTTAAAAAATGCTTAGAACAAAGAATTAAGACAACAGAAAAAATGGAATGAATTAATTTGAGACTTTGAACATAGTTATTGTTCTCGGATGTTTCATGAAGAGAAACAAGAGCAGAACTCAAGAAACACAACCAGCAATTCCACTCAAATTCTTTTTTTAAAATAAATTTATTTTTCTTAATTTATTTAGTTTTGGCTGCAGTGGGTCTTCGTTGCTGCACGCAGGCTTTCTCTAGTTGCAGTGAGCGGGGGGCTACTCTTCCTTGTGGTGCGTGGGCCTCTCATTGCGGTGGCTTCTCTTGTTGCGGAGCATGGGCTCTAGGCATGCGGGCTTCAGCAGTTGTGGCACACAGGCTCAGTAGTTGTTGCTTGAGGGCTCTAGAGCGCAGGCTCAGTAGTTGTGGCTCACAGGCTTAGTTGCTCCGCGGCATGTGGGATCTTTCCAGACCAGGGCTCGAACGCGTGTCCCCTGAATTGGCAGGTGGATTCTTAACCACTGCACCACCAGGGAAGCCCTCCACTCCAATTCTATGACTGGAAAGAAAAAAAATGCCTCATCCACTTGAAAATCTATTAATTTTTCATTGGTCAGGAAAGCTGATGAAACTTGCTGTTCTTCTGGGAAATTTTTACTTCTTTTGGAGCAGAGACCTCTTCCACCCAAATCATTATGAGAACTCTTGGATTTTGAAGTAAGTCCTCTTTCTGTAATATAGAGTATCTCCAAAATAGCGTTCTTTGTCACTTCTCAAATCAGCCAATGTGAGTTCACCACTCATATACTGATTTACGTTTGGAAAACTTCTTGTCCCCATATGACTAATATGTTTTTGAGAGTCATTCAGTTATTTACATGGAGAATGATTGGGTGATCTCTAAGACATAAAACAATATCATTGTCATATTTATTCATATAATTTACTCATTTATCAAAATGGCATTGTATTCCCTTAAAATAAAAGATTTTTAAAAATGATTGTTACATGTCAATACATTATTATTATCTATATCACACTTATGTCTGGCTCTGACCCCACATATTCTAACTAAATTTATCTCCCAAAGGCAACCTTAATATGGTCAACCCTAATGGACACTTCTATGCCTTGATTTTCATGGGCTTCTCAAGAGCAGCTGTCTTCAATTTTAGCTCTCTCTCTTTTTTTAAAAAAATCTTTATTGGAGTATAATTGCTTTACAGTGGTGTGTTAGTTTCTGCTTTATAACAAAGTGAATCAGCTATACATATACATATATCCCCATATCCCCTCCCTCTTGGTCTCCCTCCCACCCTCCCTACCCCACCCCTCTAGGTGGTCACAAAGCAAGGAGCTGATCTCCCTGTGCTATATGGCTGCTTCCCACTAGCTATTGGTTTTACATCTGGTAGTGTATATATGCCCATGCCACTCTCTCACTTCCTCCCAGCTTACCCTTCCCCCTCCCCGTGTCCTCAAGTCCATTCATTCTCTAGTAGGTCTGCATGTTTATTGCTGTCCTGCCCCTAGGTTCTTCATGACCATTTTTTTTAGATTCCATGTATATGTGTTAGCATAAGGTATTTGTTTTTCTCTTTCTGACTTACTACACTTTGTATGACAGACTCTAGGTCCATCCACCTCACTACAAATAACTCCATTTCGTTTCTTTTTATGGCTGAGTAATATTCCATTGTATATATGGGCCACATCTTCTTTATCCATTCATCTGTCGATGGGCACTTAGGTTGCTTCCATGTCCTGGCTATTGTAAATAGAGCTGCAGTGAACATTGTGGTCCATGACTCTTGTTGAATTATGGTTTTCTCAGGGTATATGCCCAGCTCTCTTTTCATCTCACACTTTGTGCGATTCTCAGACAATTTCATCCAAACAAAAAGCTTCAACTATCACCCGTGTGATAACTACTCTCAGGTCAATATCAACAGCCCAGTTCACTGACCTGGGTTCCAAATTCATTAAACTCATTTCTAATGCTAGACTTAACTAAACCACAACTTCCTGTGTTCTGTCTCTCAGAAGCATCATTAGGTTTTGCCCTAGACTTTCAAGTTATCTGAAATGTCTTGCTCTCACCATCCACCCTTTGATTTACTGGTCTCTATGTGTTCTGGTAATTTTGTATCTGTTCCCTCTGCCATTATGATAGTTCAGATCTTAATCTTTTCTCATATGGATTCCAAACCATTTCCATACTTCAGGTTTTAGTCATCCTCAACCAGTCCAAAATGTTAATTCTAAAAAGAAAGATACACTTTTGATCATGTCACATCACTGCTTAAAATTCTCTAGTGGAACTCTATCACTGACTTGGATAGTCCTTTGCAGTCTGGAAATCCTACTACTCCAGCTGTATCCCTCAGCTGGGACCTACATATATCTTATGCTGCAAATATATTAAATTACTGAAAATTTCTAAATATTACCATATGTCAGGGCCACCTTTATACCTGTTGTTCTCTGAGTTTGGCATTCTAATATGTGCAGTTAATATCATGTCATCATCTTACAAAACTCGGAAAACAGTATCAAGTAGATTATAGAAGCATGTTGAATATAGTAAACTCAGGCTTTCCTTTGAGTCACTTTTTCTTGACTTCCAAAATACTCTGTGTATACGTCTATTAAAACAGCTATTCTCTATGTTATTATTCTTTTTCTTGACCATCTTCCCAAATTTACTGAGTTCTTTGAGGTCAAACTTTATTTTTGACACCAAAGCTTGTACTCCTTCAGTGATAAGACTTCCTTCCCAGGTGCCAAGGCCGTACTGACTTGCTGTGTATGTGCTGATCTGTTCTGTTCTTTTTTTTTTTTTTTTGAAACCTTGAAGACATGTACACCTGACTTGTTTGAGATTCTTTGTTCTGACAAGATATAACACTGTGCTGAAAACCATGCTTCTCTGGAGCAATTCCTCAGAGTTATCTGAGAGGTTGTCTTCTGGGCTACAGTCCTCAGTTCGGCTCACACAAAACTCTTTTCTATTCGTATTATAGATTGTTTATTATTTCTGTCTACAGTTGAAAGAAGTAAAGGGAAAAGAAGAGAAGGGTGAAAGGGAGGAGAGGGAGGGTAAGAGCAACTATCAAAGGAGGTATAAAGAAAATGCATGAAACGTGAGTGAGCATTTCAGAAAGTCAGTGTGGGAAGGAGAGGCGATCTTTGAAAGTGAGCTGTAAAAGATGAGGTGAAGAAACAAAGGAAAACTATCCTGGGCTGAGGGAATATAGGTAATGTTGAAAAATCAGAAAATAACACAAATGGTTTGAAGAAGTACTGTTAGATGGAAGTCTAGGTCCACAGGGTGGAAACCAGAGTGATGGGTAGTGGGTGGTGAGGCTTGAATGATGGTGTTGGAGCAAAGCCGTGAAGATCCTGATAATCGAGCTTGGACTTCGTAGAGATAAGAGGGTTTTCTCTTAGATAATGGAAAGCAAGAAAAAAGTGCTATTGGAGGAGAACCATACTTTTTTTTAAATGTTTTTTTTCTTGTGGTAAAAGACTCAATATAAAACATACTATTTTAACCATATTTAACTGTGCAGCTCAGTGGCACTAAGTACATTCCCATTGTTGTACAACTCTCACTATTGTCTCTCTCCCAAATTTTTCACCTTCCTAAACTGAAACTCTGTCCCCTTTAAACACTAACTCTCCATTCCCCCTCTCCACTCCCCTCCCCACAGCAGAAATAGAGACACAGACATAGAGAACAAACGTATGGACACCAGGGGTGGGAAGGGGGTGGGATGGATTGGGAGATTGGGACTGACATACGTATACTACTATGCATGAAGTAGATGGCTGGTGAGGACCTACTGTATAGCACAGGGGAAAAAAAAAGAACATACTTGCTTTGTTTTAAGAAAGAATCATCAGGGCTTATTTGTGATAGACAGATGAGCTACAAAGACTGGCGACAGAAAGGTCACTTGGGAAGATAGTACACAAATTCAAACAAATTATGATCAGCCAGGCTAGATTTGGATAAAAGTATGTAAGGGCCAAAGGTGTGGAGAAGCAGTTACCTTCTCCCTTTAGCAGACGCTTCTCCTTCTTCATTCACCCCAGGGACCACGCACACTACTTCTTGGTTTCTTTGGGCTGCCCACGGCAGGGCTTGAAAAATCCACCCATCCGTGTCCCACGATCCAGGAAGTGAGTCATCACACAGGCAAAACTTATGAGCATCAAAGGTCAGAATGAACAGAAAATCAATATCTGGATAAACATGGGAACAAAAGAAAATGAGAAAAATAACTAAACTGAAAAGCAGGCAATAATATGAACGGACAAGAAGAAACCAAGAGAAAACACATGCGAAATGAAATTGGTCCCTGGAAGATACGTCAAACACTCAAACATGCAGTAGGAAAGTATCCGAGCAGATATAGAGAAATAAAGGGAAAAGTAAATAAATAAATAAAAAGAAAAATAGGAAATCTACAAAACTTTGGAAAATCAGACAGCAAGTGCATCCGGCATCAATGACTGAGGTTTTAATGACTGGTATTTCCCTATATGTTTCAGTCTGACTTACTATTTGCTTACTGCTGGGATAAGTGTCTATCTCGTCCAGGTTCTTGTAATGCACACACCCACATCCAAACAGCCTCACAGCCAAACACACACACACACACACACACACACACACACACACACCCCACCACCACCACCACCACCACCACCAAGGCTTACCCATAAGAGGAAGTAATAAAACAACAAAACCCGTTTCAAGGAATCAACTGGAACACCTTAACCTGCTTCTCTTATTGTCTCCTTTGTCCTGCAGGTCTTGGCTCTGAATGCAGGCTTTCAATATTGTTGGCCTCTCTGGCCCTGTGGTTCCAGGTATCTTTCACCTTCCTGTAGGGCTTTCACATTCCAGGAAGTTCTCCCTGCAAAATCGAGTTCCCACGGCCCCTTCTGGCTGAGCACCCCTTCCCAACTGCTTCTAGTGTCTTCACTGGGAAAGTTCTAGAAGGGCAAACTAAGTCATGAATCTGGAAACAAGAATGTGAATGCACCTGGCTCAGGTGAAGGAGTGGACCTTCCAGAAGGAAAGTGTCCATCAAGCATATCTGGACAGTTCAGCCTAACGTTGCTTCTCGAAACAATTTGCACTTGTTTCTACATTTTTTACTTGGTATGTTTTAGATGACTTTACGTGGAAGCCAATGTCTTTAATGATAAACCCATCTACTACATTAATCTGTAATAACCCTAGGAAACATTTTATAAGCCACACAGATGGAATGACCTTAGGATAGTCAGTGGGAAACAGGAAGTTCAGTTCCCAGCGTCCCGCCCTCCCACTTCTCCACCACCCACGTGAACATCGGTGAGTTCCTGAGGCCTAGGTGCCTGCCATGAGCACTGACGTTTAATGAGAAAATGATGTCAGTGATGTCTTTTCTCTTTACTACTTAGTCACTGTGTCCTCTGCAATACGATTTTTAGTGCTTGCTTTGACGGCACAAATACTGAAATTGCCATATGATTTTTAGAGAATTGAAAGAAACAGTTAGCCTAGAGACAGAGGATTGTACTAGGAATACTATGTATATGCTATATTTGCCAAAGATTTTATGTGAAAGATGGCTTATAAGGGAATCCAGCCAGCTCTAACGTGGTTGACAAGAATTCTGCCCCAAAAAGACACTCTATACCAGAATGCCAGAAACAATTACAATAAGAATGATCATTTTTTAGTTCCCACTATTGCAAAGTATTGTACTTAGTTTTCAAAAATATATCTTCTCATTTAATCTTCCTGATATCCTGTGAGATAGGTATTGACTCCAGTTTTACAGACATAATAATGAAGGCTTTTAGAGAAGTTAAGTAAGATGACTGAGATAACATAACAAGAACACATATAATAACATACTGATAATCAATACGTGTAAAAAGCAAGGTGTAGTTCTGAAAAAAAGAGAACTTATAAATTGTTCATGTAGATCGGCCGTTCATTCATTCAAGTTCATGGTGAGAGTCATAGCTCTGCTTGGCCGTAAGTAGGCATCTAACTGGCAACAGACCTCCTTAAAAATGAGAAGCAAAAAACTAATGTTCCACTTTCTCTTGTCAACTTTTTTCAAAAAAAAGTGAAGAAGACTATAATATTGAGTATTGTCACCTCAATAAATATTAAAAGGTTATCCTTCTCAAGTACAGATTCCTGATATTTACAGTTAAAGTTTAGTCATTCTTTTTAGCAAAATATTTATTGAATTCCTCCCATGTGGCCCCCATCAGCCTATACCCTGGAGACGCAACGGTGAACAAATAATCTGGTGTCCCATCCGTTGTGGAGCTTATATTCTAGTTCAGGAAATATGCCTAAATGAAATAATTCCAAATCAGGATCAGAGATAGACAGGTTACAAAGGGCTTAGGGAGAGAATTAAAGGATGAGGGCGGGTGTCAGGAAGGATACCTCTGAGCGACTTTGGGGGACTTCAGATGTTTTGGTCTATCCAGCCTGATCTGTGGGCTATTCATTCTCGGCACTGAGAAATTTTGGACAGACCGTTGGCCAAGGTGCCTAGTCCACCTACCGTGGAGATAAGCTTGTGTCTTTTCCTCTATAACAGGGATTGGTTTGGGGATGAGCACATAACCCAAAGGAGGGCAGTCAGAATCTGATACTTTAACAGAGAAAAACATTCCCATCTCGTGGAGTTGCTAAACTTTCAAAAAGCTGGCCACAGTCACATTTACAACCTACAGGGAATTTGTCTAAGAAGTGAAAGAGAAAAAGAGGAAGCCCTCAATTCCAATCCCGGCTGTGACTAAAGCCACAATCACCTCCGCATGTTTCAGTTTGAGGCCAATGCATTGCCCCTAAATTGCTTAAGTTACTTAGCTTGTCATTGGTTCCTGTACCATTACTCATGATATAATCATGAATTATTCACAGATGAGATTTCAGCTTTGGCATGAGTAACCTAAAGGAAAGAGTTGGGAAGAATATGGACAAAACAGCATCTCTGGCAGAGGAAAGGGTAGGTGAAAGTTTCCTGAGGTAGGAAATAATTTTAATTTTTCTGAGAACAAATAGCTGTATCACTCATTAAGAGAAGAACACACAACAATGTCTATTGTGATTGACAAAAATCAACATCATATTGGAATCCCTTGCCAATAAAAGAAAGAAGTATCAGAAATAAGAGACAGAAGGGAAGAAAGGAAGAGACAGAACTGTCATCTGTAAACATCTGCCTTCACAGGAAAAATTAAAAATATATAGACAAGCTGTTAGAACAAATAAGAGGGTTCTGCATGAAATCTGGGGAAAAGATCAATATGGAGAAGTGAGTGGTGTCTTTACACACCAGCACTAATGGGACTTCCCTGGTGGTCCAGTGGTTAAAACTCTGAGCTTCCAATGCAGGGGGCGGGGGTTTGATCCCTGGTCAGGGAACTAAGATCCCACATGCCGTGCAGTGTGGCCTAAAGAAAAAAAAAGAAAAGAAAAAGCACTAACATAAGAACAAACATGGTGATAGCAGCAACAAACATGGTGCTTCTAGGAACAAAATTAATAAAAGGAAAGTAAAACTGCTATACAGAAAAATTATAAAATTTCATAGATGGATATAAATAAAATTTAAATAACTGGAGAAAGACATTAATACTGAGTGGGAAGATTCAATGTTACGTGTATCTCAATTTCTCCTCAAATTTATCTGCAAATCTAATGTAATTTCAACCAAAATATCCAGGGAATTTTTCATGAAGCTATTGTAAGGGGGTGCAAAGCTTTACCTGGACTCTCCTAGGGTCTGTGTTTGGGCCTGAGACGACAGATTCACAGAAGAAAAGCATACAGATATTTCCATGTACCTCACAGCCCCATAGGAAAATAAAGACCCAAAGAAGCAGCAGCAAGACCCAAATGTTTATCTAGTAGATTGAACAAAGAGTGGCAGCTGAAGAAAAGTAACTAAAACATATAGGGAGGCTAACGGAAGATAAGAGCTATTTTTCAAAGTCTATTTGTACAGATTTTTCTCAGGCTCAACTCGGCATCTCTGGTGATAAGAATGTTTCTTTTCTCCTAGTACAGAGAAGGCAAATCTCTCATGGAGTTTTATCTCCCGCTTTCAGGCAGAAAGCAGGCGAGCAGAGTGTCCCTTTGGTATCTGCTGTTTTTCAAGTGCCTTTAACTCAAAATAATCCTGATGCCAAGTGGTATATTTTGGGGTGGCATTTTCTGCCACCCTTAACTACATAAGTGAATTCTAAAATTCATTTGGAAAAATACAAGTCCAAGGACCCCCAGGACAATTTTGACACCCAAGTAGGCCAATCAAGTCTCTCTGAGAGCTCTTCTTTAGCGTCTTGTTCAAAGGTGGTCCATGACTAAGGCCACCAACTGTCCCAGGGGCTTGTGAGAAATGCAGAATCTCAGCCCCTGCCCAGACCTACCAAACCAGAATCAAAATCCCCAGATGATCTGTATTCAAATGAAAGTTTTCAACACAGTCATCTAGTGTTCATCATTATACCTTCTCCCCATGGATTTAATCTTTTGACTTTTGATTGTAAATTTCAGCATAGGCTATTAGGCTCAAAAGCCCAAGACTTAGATCATTTGGTTTGCTTTCATTCTATAGGTTTCAAGACCTAATCTAAATTTTCTTGACCTACTTTCTTTATATAAAGACCACAAGAAACATCATACCAACTAACAATGTATACCTAGTGTCCTACCATCCTTAAGGAATACCATACATCTAATTATTCTCTCTCATAAGTCCCTCTGCAGATGCAACATAGAGAAACACATGAGTAATGTCACTGGTTGTAGAGGAAGCTAAAATATTCAGGGAAGTCTTGGGTGCCTTCAGTACTTCTGCTGTGACATTGCACTTCCTTCCCTTCTCAGTTGGATTTAATGCTTCCTTTTCATGGTTGACTTTCTTGCTCTGCTTTATGGCAGCACCAAGCCCTTCCTGGTTTTGAAGTTTTTCCTGCTAAAAGTTCCACCCTAGAGCTCCCCAGTGAACTTTCACCTCTGTTATCAAAAGTTGAAGACCCTGGGACCTTGCCCCTTCCCTCGCAGCACGGCCGCCTCCCCAGCACAGCTTGGTCATATGTATAGGACGGGATGAATGTGCCTTTTCTCCTTTGCGTTTCCTTCTACCAACCTCATCTCCATTCTACCAAAGGCATGCTTTTGCCTCAAGGTGGCTCAGGATTGGTGATTAAAAACAGAAAATGTAAAGAAAGTGTTGTCAATATTCAGATGTTGAGATTTAAGATTTTTGAGACCCCAATAAACCTATAGACTTAAATAAATAGCTTTTCCAAAAGAAGGATTTTCTAAACACTTTAATCTCCCCCAAATACAGCAAAGCCCAGTTTCTGGGCAAATTGACTATTAATATTCCAATAATGGAAGCAACTTAAATGTCCATCAAGGGATGAATGGATAAAGAAGATGTGGTACATATATACAATGGAATATTACTCAGCCATTAGAAAGAATGAACTAATGCCATTTGCAGCAACATGGAAGGACCTAGAGATTGTCTTCCTGAGTGAAGTAAGTCAGACAGAGAAGGACAAATATCATATGATATAGCCTACATGTGGAAACCAAAAAATAAATGATACAAATGAACTTATTTACAAACAGACTCACAGACTTAGAGAATGAACATATGGTATGGCAGCAAATAGATGCAAGAAAAATTGATAAGAGCACAACCCAACTCTCCTATGCTGTCCTTCAGATAAAAACCCAGCAAGGATCAGGTTTATTGAAATTTCATAGCATGCACTCCAGAGAATCCTTTGCAAATAATACAAAGCAGTTACTTTATTAGTAGGAGTAACTTGTTCTAAAATAAAACTTTATTCTATGATATTGTAAATTTTGTGAGGTAAAGAAAATGTTTTATCTCCATTGCCTAGACAACAGGGTCTCAGTAAATAATACTGAAAGAATAAAATGTGGGGAAGATTAAATACAAAGTAGTGCAGTGCAGGCAAACCCAAAAATATGAAGGTTCATTGTACATGAGGGTATGTGCTAGTAGCTCTAGTTGACGACAAAGAATAATCAGATGTGTTAACACCTTGAAGCCACGTACATTCAGAAACAGCTAGAATACATGGCCGTGCAGGGCTCTGTGTCACAAAGAGAGTCCAGATGCTAACCAAGTGACATCATCACCGAGTGTGTGAGGAAGAATGTATTTCAGCACTGACAGCCGGTGCCATGATCTCTGGTGGTCAGAAAGGACTTTAAGGATCTGATAGAAACTTGAGCTTTTTTTTTTTTTTTTGCGGTACGCGGGCCTCTCACTGTCGTGGCCTCTCCCGTTGCGGAGCACAGGCTCCGGACGCGCAGGCTCAGCGGCCATGGCTCATGGGCCCAGCCGCTCCGTGGCATGTGGGATCTTCCTGGACCGGGGCACGAACCCGCGTCCACTGCACCGGCAGGCGGACTCTCAACCACTGCGCCACCAGGGAAGCCCGAAACTTGAGTTCTTGAAGAACGGAAAGTTAAGGAAACTAACGTTTAGTGAGCCTCTATAATATATCGGTTACTTTCCTAGGAATTTTATAAGTCTTCTCATTTTAGTCTCATAACAATTCTCTGAAGCAGTATTTTTATGCACATTTTACACATAGGTGAGGTAACAGCCCTAAGGAAGCAAAAAAAAAAAAAAAAGTTTGGAGCCAGATGTACAATGTTCCCTCTATTCCTTTTCGTGGGTGAGATTCAAGTAGGTGAACAGAAGGGTTGGGCCACAGAAAATACCCTACAGGTAAAAGGGAGAGGATTAGCAAGAAGGAAATACAGGATATGACTTTAAGAGTGAGTAAGTGAGTAACATTCCACTGTATATCTGTGCCACATATTCTTTATCCATTCATCTGATGATGGACACTTAGGTTGCTTCCATGTCTTGGCTATTGTAAACAGAGCTGCAATGAACATTGTGGTGCATGACTCTTTTTGAATTATGGTTTTGGCATGGACATATACACACTACCAAATGTAAAATAGATAGCTAGTGAGAAGCAGCCGCATAGCACAGGGAGATCATCTCGGTGGTTTGTGACCACCTAGAGGGGATGGGATAGGGAGGGTAGGAGGGAGGGAGACGCAAGAGGGAAGAGATATGGGAACATATGTATATGTATAGCTGATTCACTTTGTTATAAAGCAGAAATTAACACACCATTGTAAAGGAATTATACTCCAATAACGATGTTAAAAAAAAAAAAAAAGAAAGGGGAAAAAAAAAGAAAAAGAAAAAAAAAAAGGAGTGAGTAAGTGAACCAGTCAAGTTGGAGACTGAATAAAAGCAGGATCACCGGACAACGTGCATGCCCTTCTCATTATCACAAGAATTAACTTCCCAAAGTGTATCTGTTCTTTTATTCACCACATATTTACTGAGTATCTTCTCTGAACCATACACATACTAGCCATTTGGAAGCCTTATTTTTAAAAGTCAAACCAAATATCCTGTTCTTGTGGACTTGAAAATAGATAGTAAATAATAAACTTAGTACATAAATAAATTGCATAGTCTTTTAGAAGGTGGTACGGCTTAAGAAAAAAACAAATTTTTTTAAAAGTACAGATTTAATCTTATCATTCTCCTCACTCCAGATACCTTATGATTCTTCTGGAAGCAATGGAATAATGTCTTAACCTCTGAGCATGTTTTCAAGGCTCTCTATGACTAACCCAAAATAATAAATACTTCTCTTTACCAACCACTACAACAACCCTGGAGACGAATCATACCAGGAAACTTGATATCATACCAGGAAACTTGCCAAAACATCATACAGAAATTTGTTCATATTGTTTTTTACTCCTGGGATAGTACTAATCCACCAAGACTTACTGAAATTTCAGTCATCCCTTAAAGCCCAATTCAAGTATCACTTCTTTTTCTTAGTCAGTCTGAGTTAAATTAATCTCTATCTTCTATTTGTATTTATATCTGTCTCCTCAAACAGATAGTAAGTTTCTCTGTAAGGGAATTGGGAAGCTGACCAGGTTGGTGTAGATCAGATTTTGAAGGTCCTTAAAGGCCCCAGTTAGGTGTCTAGGTATTTCCCACCTGCATAGTCACTTGATATGACTAAAATTTATTCCTTTGTGGTTTATAAAACTGTATTTATATGAAGTATGAAAACATAAAGTCAAATATTTATATTTGAATAAAATCCAAAAATAAGTATCGGAAAAAAGAAGAAATAAAATATGTATGTGAAGAAGACTTATATAACACACTGGAAACAAATGACAACATTCCTCAAAGGCTCAGAAAGAAGAAATAAGAAAGGTAGAATATGTTCATAGAATTCTGATAAACGGAGTTCAAACTATTGACCTCCACACGGTGTCCTCCCTCAAGACCTGATTTAACCCTGATCTCTCTTATCAGTGCCCTCTTTTCCCACTCCTTCTCATCTCTAATTACTTTTTCTGTTGTATTAAGTGTAAGAAGTCACAGTCTGAAATGGATAGACTAGGAATTGATGGGCACACATTCCCGTGGAAACTGTAGCCCAGAGTCCCAGAGGCCTGCTGCCCCCAACACTGCCAAACTGGGGCTTTCAGACCAGGGCTTGTTTCCATGTTTGAAAAACCACAACAATGAGAAAGTTTATCAAAAATATCTGTGCTTCCTAATTTGGATTTCAGTAACACCTAGTTGTCTTCTTTAAATTGTGTTTATATCCAACTTCATAAGGCAAGAAAAGTAGAATAGGGTCAAGGGCAGGAGGGAAAAGATTTCAAGGGCAGAGATAAACTAGAATATTTTAAGTAATCAAATTAGAGGACCTAGCTGATTTACATCACATACAATTCTAATTCTGACTTCTTTTAGTTATAACGTGTGCTGAATAACAGAGCAATGAGAAATAGGACAACTGGGAGAAGTCTTCAGAAAGAAGCTAGATTCCTTAGGCGGGGGGCGTGGGGGGGAAGTCAAAAGCCCACAAGATGCTAATAGTCAATGTATTTGAAATATATTTTAAAAAGTGTCAAGATGGCAGAAGGAATGAAGCAAAGAATGAAAGAAGTGAGCAAAAGAAGAATGGAGACACAGAGGGAGAGAGAGTAAGAGGGAGAAAACAAGACTGAAAAAATCAACCTTCTTGGCAGTGAAAATTATTTAAGCTTTTTGGGTCTTTTCAGCATTAACCATACAATTTCACTTTAAAGGTTGATTAGAAAATACAATAAGAAGATATAAAGCATGAGAAACTAAAAAAGCATTAGATGAAGAACCCTGAAACTAAGCAGAAGCTTTTTATTAACAATAAAGTGGAAAAATTTTTATTGAAAAAGAAGCAAAAACATTGCAGTTGTATTTTTTGTCTCAAACCAAAGCTACACGTCCAAATCCAAGCTGCCATGATGCCCCATGAATCCAATAAAAAACATTGATGGGTACAAGGCCCTCTCAGTAGCCCCATCCTTTATGCACAGAAAGAAAACACAACAACTAATTTGGATTTTCTGGATTTTTTAAAGAGATTATTCCCTAACAACCAAAAATAATTTTTTTTTGTTTCTGAGATTGTGAAATTCTACTGTTGGGTCCAAATGAAAAATCATAATAATAACTATTTAAGGATTTATTCTTAAATAATTGGGGATACTAAGAGCATTCTGTGGACCAAATGTTGAAAGACAAAAGGGAGATTTAAAGATATTACCATAAAGGGTACCAGAATATGCCACTGCAAAATATGCCTCTTTACCATATAGATTATTTTGAGCTAAAAGCCAATGAGAATCAACAAATCCGGGAAAAGCTCTAAAAATGGGGCACAAGTTTTCCTTTTGTAAAGGAAATTTCCATTTGTAAAGGTGTATCCCTCTCCTGTACCAGGAAGAAGAGGACTCTTAACTCATCAGTGGAGAAATCTCTGACTTAAATCTGCCTTAAAAATGCTAAACAACCCTTGTTTACCATACTTTTCCTGGGCACATGCCCATAACTTGTGTTCCTCACTCAGAATCCCCAACCCTCAAAACCTTTCCCTTTCTGTAGCCTTGGATGGTGTATAAACCCAACTTCTAACCACCCCTTTGTGTTACTCATCACTGAGTTCTCTCATGTGTACATGCGTGATGAACGTTAATAAAATTGTGTTCATGTTTTTTCTTGGTAATCTGTTTTTTGCCAGTTTAATGTATAGGGCTCCAGGCAACGAACCCAAGATGGGTAGAGGAAAAACAAAGCCAAAATGAGAAATTCCACAATTGTGTAGAATTATGTTTAATTCTAAAGTCTAAAAGAGTTCATACTATGGATTCTAAATTTAATCTGATCCTTAAAATTAAGCCCTGTCTAGTGGTAATTTAGAAGCCTTCAGTGATATGAAATTCAGTTCCTGATTGAAAAAATGCTTATGTCACACTTAGCCTTATAGAGTTATAGCAAACCCTGATATAATACTTATTTTATTCATAAGGCTAGAAATTCTTTGGATAGGGACCACTTATATCAAATAGGCAAACTGATTTTATTGTCATAATTTCTCTCAACATATTAGTGCATTTTAACTACAGAGGGTTGCCAGTTGGAGCAGAAGCAAAAATGAGTAATAACACACTAGAAAAATAAAAAGGCAGAGAGCTATTTCTCCTTTAGCACCATGTCTGACAAGAAAATAAATTAAATTACAAACCATGAAAGAGGTAAAATTTAACAAGTGGAATATTTAACTTCTACTTATGGAGGATATTTTTGTTTTTATTGTATTTTCTCTCCAATTTCCTTTTGCACACCTTTTTCCTTTGTATAATTTTAACACACCTCCTAGGAAAGTTCTTTGCAACATTAAATATATATATATACAACGTATTCATTCTAAGTTTGCAAAACAGCCAAGTTTTCACCTTTCTCCACGGTCCCCTGGAACTCTAAATTTGGAGTAAACAAAAGTCATCATAGAACACAGTTAAATTATTTTTGAAATTATTTTGGTTCTATTTGTTAAGCAACAGCCCATAAATTCTCAGTTCTTTGGTCTCCAAGTTTCAGTCAGGGATTTCCCTTTACAGTTTTGCAGTGTTGTTGACTCTGGAGCAAATTCGTGAGAATAGTTCAGCAAAAACTTCTTTCTTTTCCAAACTATCAACTGTGTGTGAGTCTGGAGGGAGCATGGTATAGTAGAAAGAGCACAGATTTAGGAATAACACAGGTTGAGGTTTACATTCCATATTAAAAAGGCTTTCTGAGTCTCACTTCCTTCATTTTGAAGTTGGAAAAGTATTGCCTACCCTGCAGTTCTGTTGTAATGATTAAATATAAACTACATAAAGTTTCTGACTCAATATGTAAATAATAAATAATATCTGTTATTACGGTAAATCCTAAAACTTAAAAGTTCTATTCTGCTTACCTCCTTACCAAAACAAAACACACTCAAATGTGAAGACTTACATACATACTACATAAATATTCTGCTTGGATCATATTATTAAAAATTGCAAAACGATGTATTTATATGTTGGGCGAACAAATCTCAGTTTATTACATTTAGCAATAGTTTCTCATTGGGTTTTAGAGATGAAATAGTCAGCCTAACTACCCTGTAGCTACAATAAATGACCTGCACAGTCTGAACATTTAAACAATTGGCTTCAAAACTAGGAAGTATTTACAGAACTTAAAACCATGTGCAGAACAACTTGATACATAATGTCAGTCGGGAGTCCTGCTGATCACCAAATGGGAGAGAAAGCATTTTTACAACCAACAGTTCAGAGTTCTGCAAATCCATAACTAGAAAGTTTAACTAGACCAGTAATGTCTGGATGACAGGACAGATTTAAAACTGTGGTAATCGTAGACACTTGTATATGCAAAGGACCATGAAATAAATAGAGGGCAAAACGGAGGCTCTCTCTCAGTGGACCCGACCGTTAACCATACACAGCAATTCAGCAAAATGATTTCCACGACACAACAGCTGTCTGTCAGAGATAAAGCTGGATACTAGTTCAAGGTGGTAAAAGCGTTTTGTTTAGTGATACTTCCTGTAGTAGGAAAGAGGGCAGAGTAAGCTTAGCCCTCCTTGGATTGGTGAGGGGGTGACTGGGGGCTTTAAAGGCAGAGTGGGGGAGTGGAGGGCGTGGTGAGCAGAGGCCCAAGCACAGTCAGGAAAGTGAAACATTACAAGGAACGGGTAAGAGGTCAAGGTCAAGGTCAAGGCTGCCGAGGCCAGCTGTGCCTTCTAGCTAGCACTTATTGAAGTTAAGGTTCTGTCCTCCCACAGAGCATAGGAGACAGGGGCCCCATCCTTCCTGCTGATTACATTTCAAAGGAACGGCTTTCAATTCCCTGTAAAAGACACCCTTGGTTGTAGGGGATACCTATACATCCCAAAGGGAAAGAAGAAGAATTTACAATAGTAAGTTTGTTTTTGTTAGTAAGTGCTCTAAGGCAGAGATGTGGAGGAGGCTATCCTCAGGTGTGAGCTGGAACAACAGGTAAATTGTTTTGGTGGCCTTGAGCTTTTCCAGACAGGAGCTCGAGGGAGGCTGGGTCATCCCAGGGACACAGTCTTTGGCTTCCAGAAGTTATATGAGAGTTTGGTCAAGGAGAGAATTTTTGTCACAGTTCTCTTAACTATGACCCCACAGCTCCATCTGTTTGAGGACAGACCATTAGGCTAAGGTCCAGTTTTAGATCCTGTGTCCGTCAGCTTCCCTCTGCTCTGTGGCACTCATCTTGCAAGCTACCCAACAGATAAATCCAGGCCAGAATCCAGGAAAGGAATATGCAAGGATAAAGAGGCTAAAACAACAGCAAAACAAAAACCATCCAGCCATCCCTGGAAAAACACAAAAACAAAACTGCTCAGTTCCTTGAATAAATTCTTATTTTGTGTAAATTATTTTTCTGCAGCTACGGGGTACCCAGAGTACACACGTCATAACCCTGCATTCAGGAGCCTAATGTCCAAGAATGTTTCCTAATAACTTGAATAAGAAGTGGTGTATGATAGGTGCCTTTTAAGTGTAGAGATGACTTGTGGCATAGAAGTACTAGGGAAGATTTGAATAATTCAGTAAGGCTTCTTGACAAAGTTGCGTAAGCCTTGAAGGGACGGCCAGATTTCAGCAGTTTGAGGAAAGAAGCTATGGTCCTCAGGATGAGAGGACTCCATCATCAGGTGAGAGGAAACTGCAAAAGACAGTCCAGGACCCTATGGGGATTTCCCAGGACAGACCCTTCCCCATAGGTTCTGCTGTAGGTCCTCTCTGAAGGGCCCAGGTAACAGTATATGATGTACATTTCCTGAGTTGTTTTACAGATGCTAAACCCTCCACCAAATGGAAGAAATTAACTACTTGGGCTTCCCTGGTGGCGCAGTGGTTGAGAATCTGCCTGCTAATGCAGGGGACACGGGTTCGAGCCCTGGTCTAGGAGGATCCCACATGCCACGGAGCAACTAGGCCCGTGAGCCACAACTACTGAGCCTGCGCGTCTGGAGCCTGTGCTCCGCAACAAGAGAGGTCGCGATAGTCAGAGGCCCGCGCACCGCGATGAGTGGCCCCTGCTTGCCACAACTGGAGAAAGCCCTCGCACAGAAACGAAGACCCAACACAGCCAAAATAAATAAATAAATTACTAAAGTCCTACCCCCAACATCTTCAAAAAAAAAAAATTAACTACTTGATGACCATGAGCACGTAGCCCCCAGACCTACTGGAGCCTAAGGATTGTTAACCCCTGTGACACCACCCTGTTACCTCACCACCAACCAATCAGAGACTTGTGCACAAGCTGAGCACACACCCTGGGACTCCCCTCCCTCACCTGGTCTTGAAAAATGCTTTGCTGAAAACCCATCGGGGAGTTTGGGCTTTTTGAGCAGCAGTGGTCCTGGACTCCCTGCCTGGTGCCTTAAAATAAACACTGCACTTTCCTTCATCACAACCCAGTGTCGGTAGATTGGCTTTACTGTGCATGGGCTGAGCAGAGCCAAGTTTTGTTCGGTAACAAACCCACAGATCAGAAGAGAATTTAGAGATTTTCTTCTTCATTAATAAGTTTTTTCCAATTTACTATTAAACACAGTCCTTCACTAACTGTCAACTATATTTGGCAACTAAATGAAGTCAGATATTGATCCCCCCTCCAAGAGAGATTTTTAAGGAGTTGGTGTTAAATTGGGCAGGATCCAAGCAGTTATCAACTCCCACGTCTGACATCTCCTCGCTTTGCTCTGCACCATGTCACTCATGTTAATAGGCTTCACTCCAGGCCCAGTGAAGGGTAATCCTGAGGGAAATATTGAACAGAGGCTGAAAATTACCAGCTTGGGGTAATTGTTGCAGCTGTGAATTGGCATGGGGACGTTAGACCTTGGAGACCACTTTGGAGGAAGATAGCAAATTGCATATTGTGCTCATTATCTATGAAAGACATAGATAAAGGCCTGATCTCCATTCCTAAGTTGTTTGTACAGGAAGCCGACCCACCAGATGAAAACTGCTGACCACAAGCACATTGACCCTAGACTGGTTGGAACCAGAAGGTTGATGATGCTTGAAACTTCACCTTGATGCCAACCAACACCAGAATTGTCCACAAGCTGATCACGCCCTGCTCCTTGAACACTATAAAACTCCTCACTACCCCCTCCAGGGTAGGTCATACAGTCTTGAGGACATTAGCCCGCTGTGGCCCCCTGTGTCTGGCAAAGCAATAAAAGCTGCTCATTTCTACTTCACCCAAAACTCTGTCTCTGAGTTTCTATTCGGCACCGGTGAACAGAGGCTGAGTTTCGGCAACAAACATGACGTATATTCTTCTCCCGTTTCCTTAAAGCACAACAGAGTAACACTAATTCTTTTCTCAGAAAATATAACGTAACATATATTGTATTAACATGAGACAAGAGTCAATGGAAAATTAGGAAATAAGATATGCAAAAAGTACTCCAAAGAGTAAATACTAAGGCCAGTATTAAAACATTTGTTTTAATGCCTTTTTCCAGGGTAGATGGCCTTTATTGGCAGGTGCTAAGAATGCAAAATATTAACAAATCCAGAGGGGCATGGCTTTCCTCCCCCCAAGCAAGGTCCCTGTAACTAGGCCAGTGGGCAGGAGCACTTGACTTGACCATGGCCACTTTGGGCCCAGCACTGTCCAAAGAGCAAACTCTCAGGCAGAAGGGGGTCCTCACAATATGGGGGGAAAGAGCAACACCCTGGAAGGGGCATGGGCTGCATCCCAGTCCAGGCCACTTGGCTCCTGTCCACTGCACACCTCAACCCTTTAGGAGGAAGGCTTCATAGCTTGGAGTAGGGGTGTTTTGGGACTGGGCTAAACCTATCCCTCTCCAGACCCAGGTATCTGCCTCTTGCTTCAGTTTCCCTCCTCCCAGTGGTTAGCCAGCTTGGACAAATCTGGAAGAAACCACAGGAGAATGTCTTTTTGATCTGTGGGTAGATGCAGATTTCTTAAGTATGGCATAAGAAGTAATAACCACCAAGCAAAAAATGATTAATAGACTTTATCAAAATTAAAATCTTTTCATCAAAAGATTCTATTAACAAAATGAACCAGCAAGCCACAGAATGCGTAAACATATTTATAAAAACCCAAACTGAAAAAAATATAATATCTAATCTATATAAAGAACTCCTACAACCCAATAATTAAGAAGACAAAAAATTCCATTTTTAAGTGGGCTAACAGATATTTCAAAAAGAATACTATGTATGAATAGCTAAAAGGCACTTAGGAAGGACTCAAAATCATTAGTTATCAGAGAAATACAAATTAAAACCACAGTGAAATACCACCATGCACTGATGAGAATTGCTAAAATGGAAATCCTGACAACATCTTATGCTATTTTGGGAGCAACCAGAACTTTTATACATGGCTGGTAGGAATGTAAAATGGTAGAATCAACTTGGAGAAAGACTTGGACATTTCTTATACAATTAAATATGCACTTACAACCCAACCCAGCAATTGCATCCCTACATGTTTACCCAAGAGAAATGAAAACACATATGCACAATAACTGTTCATAGCAGCCTTATTAATGATAGCCAAACGCTCTTTACAGCCCAATGCCCAACAACAACACGTCGAATCAACAAATGTTACTATATTCATTCAATGGAAAATTTCTCAACAATAAAAAGAAACAAACTACTGCTGCATTCAACAGCATAGACGACTCTCCCAGAGACTATGCTAAGCGAATACTAGACACAAAATGGACTAGAAGTCCATTGATTTGCAGTTCTGGAACAGGATAAATGAATTAGTGGTAGAAACAACAACCAAAACAAACAAACAAACAAACAAACATAACATTGGTTGCCTCTGGTTGTGAGGAGGGGTGGTAACTCTCCGAGAAGAGGAGTGGGGGAATTTTCCAGAAATAGTACCATCCTATCTTAATAAGGTTATGGTTGCAGGAGTGTAAGCCTTTTTCAAAACTCCTAAGATTGCATACTTTAACCTTTGGGGAAATTCTTTTCCTGAAGAGAAGGAGTTCTCTTGAAAAAATAGGTGGGAACTGACAATCAGTGTTACAGTGTACAATATGTGTACACTACAATTTCTGTAGTGAACATAAAACACCCCAAATCACAAATTCCATGGAAAAGAAATTTTCCATGGAATGGAAATCCCATAGAATGGAAATACTTTAATTATGTATTTGACTTAGTCTCAAGCATGTTTTATAGGCAGCAAGCTCTTGTGCTAGCTTGTATTCTATCAAATATGGTTACGATAAGGCTGTTTGGAATCATGAAAGGAACATCAGCAGAGACCACTAAGTTTGCTGCAGCAAAAATTGTTTTTCCTAAAATCTAATCTCATTTCATGCTTTCAACTTGTGACTACTAAAAGTCATCAGACAGAGCTCAGAAATGACTCACGAAATTGATTCTTCTTATTTATGCATCTCTCATCCATGGGGAGAGAAGAGGAGGTGCTGGGACAGGGCCTCGAATTCCATTATCCACTTTAGTTTGGTTGGCACTTGTTTGATACTAAATGTTCTCAACTTGTTCCTGATAAACAATGGTGCACAGTACACAACCAAAGCATATTTGGCAGAGAAAGCTGAGAAAGCCCAAAGAAAGGGCTTAAGGCATTTACACCTTAGATACACTGGCTGAGCAATTCAAGAAAGGAAGGCATGAGGCCAATATCCTGGTCTGAGCAGTCCTATCGTATTATCATTTCATGGGAACTTGGCATTATATCATGAAAAAGCCAACATCTAAAGTTGGGACTTGTCTTGGTAGGTAATAATGTTCATATATCTTTAAAGATAGAGTTGCACTGACTGTCTCCTATGAATTGACTACTTGTGTTTTCTCATATTAAATAATTTAAGAGAGAAATCTGGGATTGCCCAAGGTCTTGCCATATTTTAGAGAAGGCAGAACAGCAGTACGGAGCACTTGAATGACACCAGCATGTGAGTGGATAGTGCCTTAGGTCTGGTTCCCCAGAAACACATGCTGAGACCAGGATTCACTTGCAAGTGATTCCTTAAGGAGGGACTCCTGGGGGAGATGGGTAAGGAGGTGGGGGAAGCAGGTCAAAGTAAAAAGGGGAAGCCAAGCATTGAGGGGACCACAGATATGAGTCCCACTCCTGGGTAGGCTTCAGCCTGATTCCATCAACCAATGGGAATGCAAGTGACACCTCAGAGGTGTTCCAACCACAGGTAAGGAAGCCGGGCTTTCGTAAACTCTCCTAATCAACAGCCATCATTTACCTGCAGTCAGGGCGAAGAGTAGGAAGCTTCCAGGCACTTCTGCTCACTGCGTATGCTGGTAAATCAGCTCCAGAGGCCCCAGGGCAGTTCTCTGAAGAGGGACCCCGGCCACTGAAAGATCTCAGGGCACGCTACCAACCCTCATAGAAGACAGAGAAGGGTATCCCAGAAATCTGGGTGGAACAGCAACATGGCCCACTAAATCCAGGATATTTACAGCAAAGATTGGCCAGGAAAAGTGGTGACTACGGCGAAAAATGCTCATCAATTGACAACTTCCCTTTTATCCTTTTTTTAAATTTAATTTTATTTATTTTTTTATACAGCAGGTTCTTATTAGTCATCTTTGTTTTTTTTTTTTTGGTGGTACACGGGCTTCTCACTGTTGTGGCCTCTCCTGTTGTGGAGCACAGGCTCTGGACGCGCAGGCTCAGTGGCCATGGCTCACGGGCCCAGCCATTCCACGGCATGTGGGATCTTCCCGGACCGGGGCATGAACCCATGTCCCCTGCATCGGCAGGCGGACTCTCAACCACTGCACCACCAGGGAAGCCCCTAGTCATCCATTTTATACACATCAGTGTATACATGTCAATCCCAATCACCCAGTTCATCACACCACCACCACCACCCCCCACCGCATTCCCCTCTTGGTGTCCATACGTTTGTTCTCTACCTCTGTGTCTCAATTTCTGCCCTGCAAACCAGTTCATCTGTACCATTTTTCTAGGTACCAAATATATGCATTAATATACGATATTTGTTTTTCTCTTTCTGACTTACTTCACTCTGTCTGACAGTCTGTAGATCCATCCATGTCTCTACAAATGACCCAATTTCATTCCTTTTTATGGCTGAGTAATATTACATTGTATATATGTACCACATCTTCTTTATCCATTTGTCTGTCGATGGGCGTTTAGGTTGCTTCCATGACCTATTGTAAACAGTGCTGCAATGAACATTGGGGTGCATGTGTCTTTTTGAATTATGGTTTCCTCTGGGTATATGCTCAGTAGTGGGATTGCTGGGTCGTATGGTAGTTCTATTTTTAGTTTTTTGAGGAACCTCCATACTGTTCTCTATAGTGGCTGTATCAATTCACATTCCCACCAACAGTGAAAGAGGTTCCCTTTTCTCCACACCCTCTCCAGCATTTGTTGTTTGTAGATTTTCCGATGATGCCCATTCTAACTGGTGTGAGGTGATACCTCATTGTAGTTTTGATTTGCATTTCTCTAATAATTAGTGATGTTGAGCAGCTTTTCATGTGCTTCTTGGCCATCTGTATATCTTCTTTGGAGAAATATCTATTTAGGTCTTCTGCCCATTTTTGGATTGGGTTGTTTGTTTCTTTAATATTGAGCTGCATGAGCTGTTTATATATTTTGGAGATTAATCCTTTGTCCGTTGATTCATTGGCAAATATTTTCTCCCATTCTGTGGGTTGTATTTTTGTCTTGTTTATGGTTTCCTTTGTTGTTCAAAAGCTTTTAAGTTTCAATAGGTCCCATTTGTTTATTTTTGTTTTTATTTCCATTACCCTAGGAGGTGGATCAAAAAAGATCCTGCTGTGATTTACATCAAGTGTTCTTCCTATGTTTTCCTCTGTGAGTTTTATAGTGTCCCATCTTACATTTAGGTCTCTAATCCATTTTGAGTTTATTTTTGTGTATGGTGTTAAGGAGTGTTCTAATTTCATTCTTTAACATGTAGCTGTCCAGTTTTTCCAGCACCACTTATTGAAGAGACTGTCTTTTCTCCATTGTATATCCTTGCCTCCTTTGTCATAGATTAGTTGACCATAGGTGCATGGGTTTATCTCTGGGCTTTCTATCTTTTTCCATTCATCTATGTTTCTGTTTTTGTGCCAGTACCATATTGTCTTGATTACTGTAGTTCTGTAGTATAGTCTGAAGTCAGGGAGTCTGATTCTTCCAGCTCCGTTTTATTTCCTCAAGACTGCTTTAGCTATTCAGGGTCTTTTGTGTCTCCATACACATTTTAAGAGTTTTTGTTCTAGTTCTGTAAAAAAATGCCATTGGTAATTTGATAGGGATTTCATTGAATCCGTAGATTGCTTTGGGGAGTATAGTCATTTTCACAATATTGATTCTTCCAATCCAAGAACATGGTATATTTCTCCATCTGTTGGTATCTTTAATTTCTTTCATCAGTGTCTTATAGTTTTCTGCATACAGGTCTTTTGTCTCCTTAGGGAGGTTTATTCCTAGGTATTTTATTCTTTTTGTTGCAATGGTAAATGGGAGTGTGTTCTTGATTTCTCTTTCAGATTTTTCATCATTAGTGTATAGAAATGCAAGAGATTTCTGTGCAAAATTTTGTATCCTTCAACTTTACCAAATTTGTTGATTAGCTCTAGTAGTTTTCTGGTGGCATCTTTAGGATTTTCTATGTATAGTAACATGTCATCTGCAAACAGTGACGGTTTTACTTCTTTTCCAATTTGTATTCCTTTTATTTCTTTTTCTTCTCTGATTGCTGTGGCTAAAACTTCCAAAACTATGTTGAATAATAGTGGTGAGAGTGGACATCCTTGTCTTGTTCCTGATCTTAGAGGAAATGCTTTCAGTTTTTCACCATTGAGAATGATGTTTGCTGTGGGTTTGTCGTATATGGCCTTTATTATGTTGAGGTAGGTTCCCTCTATGTCCACTTTCTGGAGAGTTTTTATCATAAATGGGTGTTGAATTTTGTCAAAAGCTTTTTCTGCATCTATTGAGATGATCATATGGTTTTTATTCTTCAGTTTGTTAATATGGTGTATCACATTGATTGATCTGCATATATTGAAGAATCCTTGCATCCCTGGGATAAATCCCACTTGATCATGGTGTATGATCCTTTTAATGTGTTGTTGGATTCTGTTTGCTAGTATTTTGTTGAGGATTTTTGCATCTATATTCATCAGTGATATTGGTCTGTAATTTTCTTTTTCTGTAGTATCTTTGTCTGGTTTTGGTATAGGATGATGGTGGCCTCATAGAATGAATTTGGAAGTGTTCCTTTCTCTGCAATTTTTTGGAAGAGTTTGAGAAGGATGGGTGTTAGCTCTTCTCTAAATGTTTGATAGAATTCAACTGTGAAGCCATCTGGTCCTAGACTTCTGTTTGTTGAAAGATTTTTAATCACAGTCTCAATTTCATTACTTGTGACTGGTCTGTTCATATTTTCTATTTCTTCCTGGTTCAGTCTTGGGAGGTTATACCTTTCTAAAAATTTGTCCATTTCTTCCAGGTTGTCCATTTTATTGGCATAGAGTTGCTTGTAGTAGTCTCTTAGGATGCTTTGTATTTCTGCAGTGTCTGTTATAACTTCTCCTTTTTCATTTCTACTTTTATTGATTTGAGTCCTCTCCCTCTTCTTGATGAGTCTGGCTAATGGTTTACCAGTTTTGTTTATCTTCTCAAAAAACCAGCTTTTAGTTTTATTGATCTTTGTTATTGTTTTCTTTGTTTCTATTTCATTTATTTCTGCTCTGATCTTTATGATTTCTTTCCTTCTGCTAACTTTGGGTTTTGTTTGTTCTTCTTTCTCTAGTTCCTTTAGGTGTAAGGTTAGATTGTCTATTTGAGATTTTTCTTGTTTCTTGAGGTAGGCTTGTATAGCTATAAACTCCCCTCTTAGAACTGCTTTTGCCACATTCCATAGGTTTTGGATCGTCGTGTTTTCATTGTCATTTGTCTCTAGGTATTTTTTGATTTCCTCTTTGATTTCTTCAGGGATCACTTGGTTATTTAGTAACTTATTGCTTAGCCTCCATGTGTTTGTGTTTTTTATGTTTTTTTCCCAGTAATTGATTTCTAATCTCATAGTGTTGTGGTCAGAAGAGATATTTGACATGATTTCAATTTTCTTAAATTTACTGAGGCTTGATTTGTGACCCAAGATATGATCTATCCTGGAGAATGTTCCGTGCGCACTTGAGAAGAAAGCGTGATCTGCTGTTTTTGGATGGAATGTCCTATAAATATCAATTAAATCTATCTGGTCTATTGTGTCATTTAAAGCTTCTGTTTCCTTATTAATTTTCTGTTTGGATGATGTGTCCACTGGTGTAAGTGCGGTGTTAAAGTCCTCCACTATTACTGTGTCAGTGTCAATTTCCTCTTTTATAGATGTTAGCAGTTGCCTTATGTATTGAGGTGCTCCTATGTTGGGTGAATATATATTTATAATTGTTATATCTTCTTCTTGGATTGATCCCTTGATCATTATGTAGTGTCCTTCCCTGTCTCTTGTAACATTCTTTATTTTAAAGTCTATTTTATCTGATGTGAGTATTGCTACTCCAGCTTTCTTTTGATTTCCATTTACATGGAATATGTTTTTCCATCCCCTCACTTTCAGTCTGTATGTGTCCCTAGGTCTGAAGTGGGTCTCTTGTAGATAGCATATATATGGGTCTTGTTTTTGTGTCCATTCAGCAAGCCTGTGTCTTTGGTTGGAGCATTTAATCCATTCAAGTTTAAGGTAATTATCAATATGTATGTTCCTATGACCATTTTCTTAATTGTTTTGGGTTTGTTTTTGTAGGTCCTTTTCTTCTCTTGTGTTTCCCACTTAGAGAAGTTCCTTTAGCAAATGTTGTAGAGCTGGTTTGGTGGTGCTGAGTTCTCTTAGTTTTTGCTTGCCTGTAAAGCTTTTTTTTTTTTTTTTTGCAGCACGCGGGCCTCTCACTGTTGTGTCCTCTCCCGTTGCAGAGCACAGGCTCCGGACGTGCAGGCTCAGTGGCCATGGCTCACAGGACTAGCCGCCCCGCAGCATGTGGGATCTTCCTGGACCAGGGCACGAACCTGTGTCCCCTGCACTGGCAGGTGGACTCTCAACCACTGCACCACCAGGGAAGCCCTGTCTGTAAAGCTTTTGATTTCTCCATTGAATCTGAATGAGATCCTTGCTGGGTAGAGTAATCTTGGTTGTAGGTTTTTCCCTTTCATCACTTTAGGTATATCATGCCACTCCCTTCTGGCTTGTAGAGTTTCTGCTGAGAAATCAGCTGTTAACCTTATGGGAGTTCCCTTGTATGTTTTTTGCCGTTTTTCCCTTGCTGCTTTCAATAATTTTTCTTTTTCTTTAATTTTTGCCAATTTGATTACTATGTATCTTGGCGTGTTTCTCCTTGGGTTTATCCTGTATGGGACTCGCTGCACTTTCTGGACTTGGGTGGCTATTTCCTTTCCTATGTTAGGGAATTTTTAGAGTATAATCTCTTCAAATATTTTCTTGGGTCGTTTCTCTCTCTCTTCTCCTTCTGTGACCCCTATAATGCAAATGTTTTTGCATTTAATGTTGTCCCAGAGGTCTCTTAGGCTGTCTTCATTTCTTTTCATTCTTTTTTTCTTTATTCTGTTCCACAGCAGTGAATTCCACCATTCTGTCTGCCAGGCCACTTATCTGTTCTTCTGCCTCAGTTATTCTGCTGTTGATTCTTTCTAGTGTATTTTTCATTTCGATTAATGTATTGTTCATCTCTGTTTGTTTGAACTTTAATGCTTCTAGGTCTTTGTTAAACATTACTTGCATCTTCTCAATCTTTGCCTCCATTCTTTTTCCGAGGTCCTGGATCATCTTCACTATCATTATTCTGAATTCTTTTTCTGGAAGGTTGCCTATCTCCACTTCATTTAGTTGTTTTTCTGTGGTTTTATCTTGTTCCTTCATCTGGTACATAGCCCTCTGCCTTTTCATCTTGTCTATCTTTCTATGAATGTGGGTTTTTTTCCACAGGCTTGTAGTTCTTCTTGCTTCTGTTGTCTGCCCTCTCTTCTCTTTTATTCTTAAGCAGTAGTTGCAGCACTCACTCCACCAAAAAACAAAACAAAACAAGCAAAAAACATATATATATATATATATATATACATATACATATTCTGAATATTTATTTGTGTATTTTAAGTACATATAGATCTACTTTTTTCTTCTTAATGTTTAGAAAGGATTCTACAATGTGTATTAATTAAACTTATTTTCCCATTCACCCACTGATGGACATTTCTATTTATCATCTTTATTGCTTTCTTTAACAAGCTATGTTCAATAAATATCTTGTACATGTGCATTGGAAAATGTCTCCATGTATGTGCACAAGAAAAAATGCTTACAATGAGATTGCTGGATGAAAAGAAATGTACATTTTTAATAATAACTATAAATAGAGTATAATCTATAAAAACTTTGAATCACTATGTTGTATACTTGAGACTAATATAATATTATAATTCAACTATACCTCAATTTAAAAATAAAATACACAGACTTAGAAAACAAATTTATGGTTACCCAAGCAGAAAGGGGGTGAGAAATTAGGAGTTTGGAATTAACATATACACACTACTATATATAAAATAGATAATCTACAAGGACCTACTGTATAGCACAGGGAACTCTGCTCAATATTCTGTAATAACCTAAATGGGAAAAGAATTTGAAAAAGAATAGATACTTGTATATGTATAACTGAATCAATTTGCTGTATACCTGAAACTAACACAACATTGTAAACCAATTATACCCCAAGATAAAATAAAAATTTTTTAAAATCTGAAAAATATCTGTCTATGTATTAATATATATACATATATAAATATACACCATATACATATATTTGTATAACTAAATCACTTTGCTGTATATCTTGAAAATTGTAAATCAACTATACTTCAATTTTTAAAAAAAAGGTTGAATTAAGGAAAACCAGACGCCAGAATACTTCTACAGTCTTGAGGAATAAAACAATGAAATCTTTTTGGTAAAGGTCAGAAATAAGAGTTACAGTGTCGGCATAATTTGGAGAATAATACAGGAATTTGATCACAAGCTTTTATATGTAAATACCAGTCTCTCTCGGGGCTTAAATTATATAGGTGGTAAATGTCATTGAATACAATAGATGACTTAGTACTTTGTCTGGAAACTATTTTTAATCAATATTAGTATGACGATTCAATATTACATATAACCAAACATGAAAGGTCTTAATGTCTTTAAAATTTTAATGCCTTCTACTTTAGAGGTACTAAAGTGAAGAAAAATACCTTAAGTAACCCAGTTTGTCTCATGAAAATCTGAACAACCAACCATAAAATACAAGGCTGCTTAATATAAATGAGCAAATAATATAAAGGGCTAGACTTAGTAAGGAGGCAATATGATGTCAGCTGCAAACAGATGCTCAACATTTTGTAACTAAGAAAAAAGACCAACAATGCCACATGTCTGCTTGTCTCAAACTGCCCATGTTTTAGTACTCTGGAGAGTACCTCCCTTCTTGTTAATCCACATAGATGCTGAGCTTTGATTGGAAACTCATTCTGAAATCTCTTGGGACTCTCAAGCACTCTAATTTTGACTTTTGCAGGATGGAAAATTCTAGCAACAGAATGACCATCAGCTAATGATTCACCCTGCACAGCTTTGTGCCTCTAGTCATGCGCTGAAAATAAAAACTAGAAGCTGACCTGGTGGTAGGTGGTAGCTATAGTCCCTGGTCCAGGTTTATCCTAGAGAAACAGACCCCTGGATTAGACCCCCAAACTGGGCAGGAAAGCCACTGGGTGCCAAGATTCCTTAAATAACTTACAATAAGATAACTGATTACTAGAAAAAAAAAAGTACGGTTCATTCTTATTGATTCATAATACATGAACATGACAAATCCAAAAAATTGGAATAATATAAAAGATATTAATAATAAGCTTATCATCTTATCATTCTACTGGTAATCCTCCTTTGCATCCAGCTTTCATCTAGGACTCTGTGTGTTCCTTCTCACTTCAATATATTAAGCTTTGAAAGGACTTAATTACTGTGGAGTTCAAGGTATTAAAACAAGACTAAAGACATAAATGTTCTCTTTCCAACTTTAAGATCTAACCCAGATGCTTTTCTTTAATTTGGTAACAAGAGAAGCTTTTTTTTTTTTCCCATTTAAATTACTGTGTGTGTTTCAACTCTTCCCCTCTATTTTCCTGTACATCTCTTCTCTAATTTCTTAATTCTACATAATTATGGATTAAATTGCAAGAAAGTGCTTAATTTCTCTGCATCACAATTTCTTTTTGAAGCAAGGATAATCACAAAACTGTGGACTGCTGTGCACCAACCACTGTAAATATTAATGAAGAAACAGGTAAATTCTTGAAAACAAATCCCAAAGTTCCTCACCCAAGAAAAGATATCACTGTTATTCTTATGGAAGTACACCAAAATGGCACTGGCTATATACCCCCTTATAACAGCTATGATGCTTTTTTTTTCTCATGATTTAATCTCTATCTGTACTTCAGTTTCCTAATCTTTTTTTTTTTTTTTTGAAGATGTTGGGGGTAGGAGTTTATTAATTTATTTATATTTATTTTTGCTGGGTTGGGTCTTTGTTTCTGTGCGAGGGCTTTCTCTAGTTGTGGCAAGCGGGGGCCACTCTTCATCGCGGTGCACGGGCCTCTCACTATCACGGCCTCTCTTGTTGCGGAGCACAGGCTCCAGACGCGCAGGCTCAGTAGTTGTGGCTCACGGGCCTAGTTGCTCCGCGGCATGTGGGATCCTCCCAGACCAGGGCTCGAACCCATGTCCCCTGCATTAGCAGGCAGATTCTCAACCACTGCGCCACCAGGAAAGCCCCTATGATGCATTTTGGTTGAAAATAATAAAAACAAAAATCAATCCAAGTAGTTTATTAATTTAAGAACCTGAGAGCCCAGGAGGACAAACTTTAGGCATGACTTGATCAAGGTTCACACGCTATTTCCTTGTGATTGATTCTCTAGGCTCTGTACTTCCTGGTGTGCCGGCTTCATCCTGGAAGAATATGGCACGGCTGGGTATATTCTACCTCATTTTCATCTCTTCTTTTCTTGCAGTCATCAAAAAAGTTCCAAGTTTGATTCTAATCAATTCCTTCTTTGTGAGATGCTAACTAACTTCAGATCCAAACCCTGGAATGTGGAGCCATGTGTGGATTGGTTTCTGTCTGGATCACTCAGCCATCCAAGAAAGTATCACTGTGGCAAGATAAACATAGGATTGCTCTGATTGCCTTGGAACAATCAGGGCTCACCCCTCGAGTTGGAGAGAGGATGACAAAACTCAAATCACATTGCAGCTACACAATAAAGGAAGGACAGGATGGATGCTGCGGTGGCCAACACAAGCTCCACTATAACTCGGTTATAGCCATCATTTCACGTAAGTCAGCTGAGTAAAAGGAGTATTTAAATATGGAAACTGCTGTAACTGTAGGGTACCCTACTAATACTAACAGATGAGAGATTAAACAATAAAGTCACCCACATTCTTGCTCTGCTGTCCTATTAAGAAAAAAAATCAGTCAGATTTCATTAACTGAAAGATAACCAACATATTTTCTAACATTCTTTTCATGCTGTCAAATATTCAAATTTAGATCTCCTGTATCATCATAAATGGCTGGGATAAATTTCAACAAACTCTAAAATACTTGCCTTTTGGTAAGAAAACTCTCACTAATTTGCGAGAGGATTGCTGAGAGCTTTAGTCCCTCCATATGCTCCAACAGCCTTCCCAAAGCCACTGGAAGCAAACATAAAATGTCAGTAAAGGCAATGTACTTTCTAGGCAAACATAGATCCAAGATAAATTCCCTAGTCCCTGCCTTCAAAAAGATTACTGCATGGACTCTTCTTACAAAAAAGTCTGGAATTGTGCAAAGCTGAGGGTCAGGGATTACACGAAATGCTTTCACATACATTATCACAAACATAAGTTTTAAAAAAGAAGGCTGAGGAATTGGCCCAGATCAAGGGAAGATCACGGTCCCAGAGAATGATAAGGATGGACAAATAAGAGTAGCCATGGACACTTAGCTAGGAAATTTGGTGAGGGGTGGGGAGGGAGTCACCCAAAGAGGATAAATGTCTTCTCAATTGGTTCAGAGTATTTGCAATTTTCTCATCTAGAAAGGAAAGAAAGGAGATTGAGGGACTCAGTCTCCTACAAGATACAGACTTCAGATAAATATTATTTCTAAAGATAAAGATTATTTCTTTCTCTAGGGAGACAAATTTTATCTACCATAGGAGTTCTTATTGTGCTTAGGCATCCACTTACTTCGAGCCCCCCAAAAAATCTCTGCTAATTTGTATTATGAAAGCGTACCTAATAACGCAAATGTCTTTAGACTACACAAGCCTTTAGATACAAATGAAGCACAGAAACATTAATATGGAAATTTGACTAAGTGTTTGCAGTCATTTGCTATGAGATTTCAGTGTAATTCTTCCCCAGATTTGGTGAGGATTTCATATACTCTCTCCTCCTTCCTATGTCACACTGGTATCTGTTACTGCAAAGCCACATAAGGATGGTGGCCAGCATCCTTGTGGAAAATATCACAGGACATCCCAGAGCTTTTAAATCGGCAAGGTCCACACAGGCCAAAGTGCACTGCATTACACTCCACCTCCCTTGAGCCAGATCTATATTGTGGAAAAGTTTGGTGCAATTTTTTTTTTTTTTTTTTTGCAGTATGCGGGCCTCTCACTGTCGTGGCCTCCCCCGTTGCGGAGCACAGGCTCCGGACGCGCAGGCTCAGCGGCCATGGCTCACGGGCCCAGGCGCTCCGCGGCATGTGGGATCTTCCCGGACCGGGGCACGAACCCGTGTCCTCTGCATCGGCAGGCGGACTCTCAACCACTGCGCCACCAGGGAAGCCCTGGTGCAATTTTTTTAAAGTATAAGCTCTGGACCCAAAGAGTCTGGGGCTTAAACCCTAACTTTGCCACTCGTTAGCTGTGTAAGAGTTGGCAAATTGCACCCTCTCCTGAGCCTCCACTGTCTCATCTATAAATTGCAAATGATACCAATTAAATGATACCTTACTCTCAAAGTGTTTAGTGCAATGCCCAGCACTTAGCAAGTTCTGATAAACAGTTACCATTCCACTAAGAAACCAGGGAAAATGTCCCTTTGACTGTGTAGGGCTCTGTCGCAGGTCAGACAGCACACTTGCCTTTTCATTTTCTCTTTTCAACTAGCTTCTTAAGTCACGCATGAGGTGATATGACGATATGATGGTAGGATATATGGTGATATGATAATCTCTTGAGAAGTGTACAGCTCCCAGACATCCTCAGACATAACATGATTTCTGTTTAAGAGGCTGAACCAGCCCTCATAAATAAAATCCATAGTTTTAAATTATTGAAAACCGCAGCTACAAAAACTGAGGTTATTTTAAAATCTGTTTGTAACAGAGGGACACACTACAAGGAGTACTGATCACCATAGCACGTTAGGTTAGAGCCTGACTACCTGAGTTTGCATCTCAGTCCTGCTACTTACCTTCTGTGTGACCTTGAACAGGTTATTTAAACATCTTTGAGCTGATCCTCCATTGCCTCATCTACAAAATGGGGTCATAATGCTTCCTACCTAGAGTCACATGAGGTATTCAGCTGATGATGCTTGGTGTACAGTAAGTGTTACATAAGTGTTAGTTACTTATAATAGCTCTTGTTATCATCTAAATCCTATACCTGTAGGTTAAATAAGTGTCTATAGTAATACTACCTAAAAGGTCTAATGAGACAGTGAACTGATTATATCTGGGGAGATACAAGAACTTTAAAAGAAATCCCCTATCAGTGCCTCCTCACGTCCCCTTAAAAAACATACTCTTGCTCATAATTTTATCCCACCACTGGAGGAAAAATAAAGTGTATCACCCTGCCTCAGTGAACGGCTCCATCCTGGCTTTTGACTTGACATCGGTGGAGCAGCATAGAGGGCAGGGGTCCAAGTTAACAACCAGTCCATCCCTGTGCACACCCTGAGCACCAGAGCAAGGACAAGGTTTCATGTGGCATGAAGGCGGTCTGCTCTGTGCAACTGCAGCAGAGATAGGGAAAAGTAATACCAAGTCAAAGTGTACGTTACATCGACAGAGGGGCTCCCCTTTATGAATGGAATAAAAATTTACAGTAGTCCACGGAGTTGGCTTAAAATGCCTTTTTGCGTCACTAGTTGAATAGAAAGATTCCCGTTAGGCTTTTCTTAATAGAAAAATATTCTAGTCAAAACTACAGTTAGGGGCTTCCCTGGTGGCGCAGTGGTTGAGAGTCCGCCTGCCGATGCAGGGGACACGGGTTCGTGCCCCGGTCCGGGAAGATCCCACATGCCACGGAGCGGCTGGGCCCGTGAGCCATGACCACTGAGCCTGCGCGTCCAGAGCCTGTGCTCCGCAACGGGAGAGGCCACAGCAGTGGGAGGCCCGCATATCGCAAAAACAAACAAACAAACAAACAAAAAACTACATTTAGGTAACAAAGTGGTACTACTTAATATTATATTAAACAATACTAGTTACAGTTTACTAAAAATTGTAAAAAAAAAAATGTACATACACGGCCAATTAGAGTAACAAACACCCTCTGAAGGATCAGGTTTTATCTGATGCTGATGCTGAGGATAACACGAAACTCTAGAACGCCTCATTCAAAAATCAGTTTTCCATGGCAGCTGTTTTAGTGAATGTTTTATTTGCGATGATAATTGGTTTTGGAATACATGGCAAACACCATGGTACAAGGGGTCAAGCTAAGTTTCAATTTTTGTTTTGGAAAAGAGTCAAGGGAGGATCAGGAAGAATATCTTAATAATGTTCTATTTTTGTGGCCACAGTTAAGTTTATTTTCAAAAAATCCATGGAAACCCTTCTTGGAAAAGTCCAGTCAACAAATTCAACTTATTTTAAAAATGTATTCAGTAATTGGAAGATTTTTTTAAATCTATGTGAGACATATGTATGTTATAAGACCAAACTGAGGTTAAAGGGGTGTATATGTTTATATTTAACTTAGAGTTGAAGCTGACCCATAAAATTCATAAAATAACATTTTGGCAGTTTGATTCAAATTGAGCTAATGAAAAATTGGGAAAAACAGATTTTTGTTGGTCCCAGGTCACTATGAAGTAGCCAAATGTCTGTTTTAAATAGTCCCCACTGAATCAAAATTAATTTTTCTTGGGCTTAGACAAAATATACTACCTTTCCACACTCTGCATACTTCCATGGCAGTTGGAAACGCTAAAATGCAGCCGATAATGTCTTCGTCCTTTTCTTCCTTTTGCTTCCTTTCACACCATTCTGGTCATGAAATCTAAGAGTCTCTGAAGAAAAATTTCACAGACTTTGTTTTTCTTACCTCAGGCTCTCTCTACCTCCACTGGAATTTCTTGGGTTTTGTTTTATTTTTCTTTCCAACTCATGTTAAGCTTATACAATGAGCCTCCAGTATCCGGTCCAAACTATCCACCATTTCAAAGCCCACCTGTTTCCAATTTCCACGAAGGCCAGATCCCACCTTACATAGGGGTCTCCACCAGTCAAAGGGGGAACTATGTAAAGGCAGAAATTGAAGCCAGGAAGTAGAATCCCCCTGAAGTGCTTCATGCTCTTGTCCTGTAATTCTCTTAAGTCATACTTTAAAAAGCACCAGCTCAGCTAATGTAGATGAGAAACTCTAGCTAATGTATGTTGGCTAATTCCATTACTACATTAATGAGTTCCAAGCCATAGCCTTCATTCCCATATAGGTCTTTTATCTTTGCTCTCTTTGGTAACAATTAAAAACTACAAACCACAAAAGTGAGAGAATAAAGGTATTCATAGAACCATTGTTTCTAATAGAAAAAAAAAATGGAAACTTTGTTTTCTAACAAAGAATATTTATATTATAACATATAATTATTATAGAATATATACTACATATAGTATATTACATGTAAATATATGTTATATAGTTATGGTATATGTTATATTGTCATTAAATGGATATTTACGTAAATTTTTATTCAATAATTTATAAACTATTAAAATAAAAATATTTTCACTGAGGTTACACTTATGTAAATATATATATGAAAGTAACCTGGAGGGAAACAACCAAATAATAGTTGGTTACTTCCTGGGATTGCAGGTGATTTTTCCCTTCATTTTTATGTATCTTTCTGTGTTATTTTACTATAAATGAGCAAATAAAGAAATAAGAAGAAGCACAACTGACTTCATGTATTTGTAGATCAGATATAAACAAATAGTCAATAATCTCATTTAAGAGGACTCATAAATCACAAAAGTTTTCAGTAAGTAGAAGGCATTTTGCTGACTTGTTTCAGATAACCAGCTGGTGGTCAGGCCTGACATTTATGTTCTTGTATTTATTGATACATTCCCTGATCCATGTAATCCTACCCTCCTACTTCAGGATTTCTAAAACCTGGAGTAGGGTTTTCTGATAATTTCCAGCCACAAAACAACTCTTGATTATTGACAGGTTAGCAATTAGAACATTCAAATGGAGAAGGAAGGCTTGAATCCTTCCTATTTATTCGTTCCCTTTTGACCCTGGGATTTGCTCCTTCCCTCACTCTGGTTTTGGGACAGCGGTGGGTTGTCTGGTCATGGAAGGTACAGGCACAACCCAAGTCTGCAGTTGTACAAGTCCTGATGGTTTCATGTGTCGCACTGAGAACAAATGATGCCATAATTGTGAATCTGTTAGTAGTTTCCAACTATAATTCACTCTGCCAATAACTGCTACACAGTCGTTACAGAAACACCCGTATCGTGTGTGCTGATTTCCCACTTGCAAGATCGCAGATGAGGGAGCACTGAGAAAGATTTAATAAGACGGAGTAGGCTTACAAAATTCCAAGAAAAATATTTTAAGCTCTCATGAAGCAATTGTAGTACTATACAAATATTTTTATTATTTTCGCATCATTTTATTTCCTGATTTCTCTATCTCTGGATTTGTGAATATAACCTTCTTCTTAGAAATGAAAAATAATGGGAAACCACCTGATTTAGCTCAGAGGCAAGAAAAATATATGTAGCATTACAAGATACACTTTATGTTTATTCTTAGCATGGATTTAAATATAAAAATTGAATACCAAAGTGGAGACTCACAACTACAAATTCACATTCTGTGTCCCTGCTCTTTCCTTCCTGCCACTGAGGCCACAGAATGCCCCCAGAAGACCAGATGCTGCATTCATCAGCTGTTTCTCAGAGCTTAGAATGTGCCACAAATCTCAATGTGTACTGATAAGTGTTTCCTCATTTTTTAATGTCTATATCTCATTTACATTATTTTTCCTTAACCAAACATCTTACTTCAAGACTTACTCTCTTGTGTTTCTCCCCTCTGCAGGTTTGCATAGGTTTTGAAGACTATTCCTATGTTGTTGACTTGGTAATAAACAGTTTCTGGGCAACAGTACCCACAGGATGCTTCTTTCGGCTTTCTGCTTGCTCCCTTTCCTGTTCTTTCCTTAATGCATAGTGGCCTATGTCAACTGTCAGAGAAAAGTCATTTTAACCTGCCTTTCAGTGTTTTGTGACCTAAAATTCCTTCCCAGTGTGGTAAGCATTATCAAACCCAAGAAATTTGATCTGGTCCTTCAAAATACCGAAATACTACAAATTAAGGCTAAGATGGGTGGGCCAAGTAGGGCATAGTGCTGAAGAAGCTGCAGCTGCAGCTCCAGTCTGGTACTGATCAAAATAACTCTTTTCCATCTGTTCTTCAATCATTTCTTACAGCATCTTGGTCACTGAGGTGGATCGTATGAGAGAGGAAGACTGGCTCTGGGAAAATTTAACACAACGCCTGGAAGACTGCATCGGAAAGGTCAGTGGTATTGTTTTATAACTGAGTAAAATATCATTGTGATTTAAATTAATGACTGTCAGTTCTAAGAATCTCCTAGGTTTCTGACATCCCAAACCACAGAATTCCTCTGAGCCAATGAATGTAAAAACACTTCCTCCACTTTGGATTTCTCCCTAAAAATACTTTCATTCATTACTTTATTCCCAAGCCATCAAATTTTAATCATTTCTTTCAAAGGAGATGGAAACTGTTCTGTTTTATTATAATAGTCTGCTCACGCTGCCACAACAAAATACCCTAGATGGGGTGGCTTAAACAATGGAAATTTATTCCCTCACAATTCTGGAGGCTGGGAGGTCCAAGATCAGGGTGCCAGCATGGCCAGTTTCTGGAGAAAACTCTCCTTGGCTTACAGACAGCCGCCTACTCTCTGTGTCCTCACGTGGCAGGGAGAGAGAGGAAACTCTCTGTGTCTCCTCTTAAAAAGGCACTAATTCCAGAATGAGGACTCCATCTTCATGATATCATTCCACCTTAATTACCTCCCAAAGGCCTTATCTCCAAATCCCATCACACCGGAGGTTAGGGTTTCAACATGTGAATTTTGGGGGACAAAGCAATTCAGTCCATAGAACCCATCAAAACTCCTGATTTTAGTTTTGCCATTTTTATCTTCTCAACTATAAAGGGTGTTATACTAATATATTTTACGTATCTCAAACTATAAAATGCAAATCTAACCTCAAGTTTTCTGCACATTAATAAATGTCAACTCTCTGGCCCGTTTTTTGTAGTAATCATCTGGCCCTTTATTTTTGATAAAGACAATATGATCATATTTTCTGCGACTGCCTTTTTCTGAGTGCATCAGTCAAGGTCTGGTCTGGAGAGAGAAATCTCACCAGTTATTTAAAGGGAAAATAGTTTAATATACAGAATTGCTAACTAGATATACAGTCGTTAACTAGTTAACAAAAGGGTAAAAAGGGAATTGGAAGGTAACCACTGGGGCAGTAACTGCAGGAAACAGCTTATACCCTTAGGGCTGGGGAAACAAGGAGAAAGGTTAAGATTATTGAAACGTAGAGACTTATAGGAGGAGCCCCTGGAAGTGACAGACTCCTTAGGGAGAGGAGCTGGCTGCCAACTGATGGTGGTGCCCCTGAGCTTGGAGAAGGGATCCTTGGAAGTTGGAGAAGCACCCCAACTTCTGCAGAGGCCACCTGCTCCCCGTGGGGCAATCAATAAGATGAGATGTGATGGAGCTGGTTCTGCAAGTTCTGGAAAACCTGCAAATGGGATTCAGCTGCTGCTATGAGGAAGAACTGGTGCCTGTAGGCACCAGTGGTTAGGATGACACAGGAAACGCAAGGGGACAAGAAGTAGAGGGTTGACTCCACACGGAAATTAGAAGGTAGTTGAGTTCTCTCCTGCACGCAAAATAAATGAAAAGTCAAGACCGCAAAGTTCTAGAACATCAGCCAAAGTCAACATGGTTTTGGCCCAGACTTCCACATAGAGAGTTACCAATCCACCATCATGGTCATTTTCTTTTTAAAAAACCACTAGAAAAGATTCTCATTAAATATCTCATTTTGAGTGAGGCAGCTTCAGACTGAATATTTCCAATGGCTTAGACTTTTATGTGCTGTAAACAGAAGTCACTTAAAAGGCAGGATTATCAGAGAAATAAAAGTAGAAATAATAAAGTACCATCTTCGAGTGTGAAATTATTAAAGTTTAAAAAGCAGTACTCAATCTTGTAGGGTTTGGCATTAATGGGACTCATATATTGCTGGTGGAATCTAGAAAATAATTATATACATATATTTAAAGAAACTCAAAAATGTTCAAACCCTTTGATCTTCAATTCAGTCGGTGTAGGTATACGTTCTAAGGCAACAATAATAACTATATATATTGATTTATGTGTAAAGAAATTTCTTGAGGTGCTTATTATAATAAAACCTGGGAACTATATAAATGTTCAATGATAAAGATGTGATAAAGTATATGGTGTTACAACTATATGATAGGTTATCTTCCACCATTAAAATATATTTGTTATATCCTATATTATATATCCTATATTATTATACAGTAATGCTAATGTATAGTATTAAACTTAAAAGTAGGATAAGTAGTATGATCTCATTAGTAAATCAAAATACACTCTTAAGAGTTTCTACTCTTAAAGTAGAAACTAGAAGAATAGGCATCAAAATTCAAAAGAAACTAGTTTTCTTGTTTTCTGAATTCTTGGTGATTTCAATCTCCTTGTTATTTATTTTATGTTTTTTGTTTTTCAACAATAAGCTTTTACTATTTTTATATCCTATCTATTTTGTGTTATTACAAATAACGTACGAAGTGACATTTTTATACTATTCAAGAATGGCTGTTTTGATTGATAATTAGAGCTTGTATAAAAGACTTGGCTTACTATTTTTCATCCTGTAACAAAGGAAAATGATGAGATAGTCACATAAATATGGTAACATTAATAGAAAGGAGGATATTCAAACATTAAAAAAAAGTGAGGGACCAGTAGCTTGCATTCAATTGATATACCATTACATTTGTTGTGTTAGTATCATAAGTGACAATATTTTCATTATTAAATTTCAAATATATTATGATGGGGCTTCCCTGGTGGCACATTGGTTAAGAATCTGCCTGCCCATGCAGGGGACACGGGTTTGAGCCCTGGTCCGGGAAGATCCCACATGCTGCGGAGCAAATAAGCCCGTGCGCCACAACTACTGAAGCCCACGCGCCTAGAGCCTGTGCTCTGCAACAAGAGAAACCACCGCAATGAGAAGCCTGCGCACCACGATGAAGAGCAGCCCCCGCTCGCCACAACCAGAGAAAAGCCCACGTGCAGCAACAAAGACTCAACACAGAAAATAATAAAATAAATAAAATTAAAACAAAACTAATATATTATGATGAATGTTTTACCTATCAGAAATTTGTTGTAAGACCTTTCTGCCATGCCTGGCATGTGTTTTGTTACAGAAGTACAACATATTTTTCTTCTCTTACTCTCAGCTGAGCCTCCACAGTGGAGAACAAAGAATTTCAAGGGTCCATACAGTCTAAAGAGAAAGGGTCAGGGGGGTGTGGGAGGGAGGGATTGGGAGTTTGGGGTTAGCAGATACAAACTATTGTATATAGCCTGGATAAACAACAAAGTCCTACTGTAGAGCACAGGGAACTGTATTCAATATCCTGTGACAAATCGTAATGGAAAAGAATATGATAAAGAATGTATATATGTGTGAATCACTTTATTGTACAGGAGAAATTAACACATTGTAAATCAACTATACTTCGATAAAAAAGTAATAATAATAAAAGCAATACAACTGACATATAAATATAAATAAAGAGAAGTTCCAGCATCTGTGCAAAACTTACTAATAAGGTGCTAAGGAAGAAGTCCCATGACCCTTAATTTCTTAATTTGTTTTCTCAAATGTATATAAAAGGAGGCTTGAAAATTGAGAGATAGCAGACCATGGATTTCTTCAGGAGTTTCCAGCATGAGAGCACCTCATGGATGACTTCCTTCCCACCCCAGCCCCCAACTCCCATGCTAAGTGAGAAGGATGAATTAGGGATGATCCTTTGACCTCAGGAACTTGAGGAATGCAGGTCTGGTACCTGACTCATGTCTGGGGAGTCTAGAGGCACGAGGCTTACTAGAGCAAACCATGGCAACGAGCCCAGAGGCGCTTGGAGCTGGGTCTCTACTTCCAAAGCTGCAGGTCCTGTTTCATAGACCAGGTAGGGGCTGGATGAAAGTCTCTGAGCTTGTGTCACCCTAAAAAGGAGATACCTGAGAGCACTGTCTAGAATTAAGTGACCTAAGAGATGCAGTCAGTGTGGGGTGGCTGCCAGAAGCCAGGGCCTGAAGCCAGCATCCAAGGGAACCAGCTGGGATACATATGGCCCACCTCAGGATGCTGATGGGGCTCCCCTATGGGGGAACTTCAAAGAACCCACAAGACTGCTCATGAGAGAAATGCTCAGCACTTGGAATCTGCCACACCAGAGGGCTCCATGGCAAGATTATAACTGCACCAGGGAGGTAAGAATTCGTGTGCCCTTTGATGCTCTCACACGTGACATCTGAAGAGTCAGACATCCCATGGTGAGTGGAGGGGAAAGACGTAAAGGAAAAGATGGGGAAACAGTGCAAAAAAAATTCAGTATCCTCCTTCCTACCACAGATCTTTCTGCAGCAGGACTGAACTAAAGGAGGAGAGAAAATTTAAATATGATGACATACTGATGGTTTGGGTTGGATTGTACTTTTTACCTGCTAAAAAAAAAAATTGTTACTATTCATTAATTCCTAAGAGTGGCTGGAGAAGCTGTGGAATCTTCATCCAGGGATAGAAGGGAACGATTTGACAGATTAAGTCAAAAGGAGCTTTTAGGGAGAAAGACCAAAATTGCTTTATGTTCATACCTAATCTAACCCTGCCGATGTCATAAACTGGTTACCTAAGCACTGTCAACCACAAAACATTTCAAATTATGGAAATGACAAAAAAGAGGGAAAATAATTTGGTACTACAAAATGTTAGAGTTTTCTCCAAAAAACCACTTTTTTGGACAAAAACAACAGGAAATGTTATCAAGGGAGCCCTATATTTTGAGAAAAGGTTGTACTCTGCTTTCAGAAATATTTGTTTACAATACTGCATTTTTTTTGGAATCTATCCTATAAAAATGTGATGGAAATTGAGGTTCAGACATAAAAAAGCTAACTTTCAGAGACAACTTACAACCTATTCACACAAAGTGAATGACATATACATCTGATTTAAATGGCCTAGGGAAATTTTACGTTGGATGACTGAAGAGACCCACCAGTGTTTCTTATTTTCATCTGTGGTTTGAAGAGTACCTAGATTATTTAATTGCAGGAAAATTTATTAAGCCAGGAGTACGGAATATAAAGGAACTGAAGGTTTTCTCCAGTTCTTCAGAGAAGACTGAGGGGGTCTTGTAACTCCTGAATGTTGAGAAGGAGGGAGGCTGAGACTCCAAGAACCCCAACTTTGGAAAAAGTCAGCAAACCAGGACTCTCAAAAGCAGCGAGGGAGCATGTGTCTCTGAAGGAATTCAAGCCTGGGGTCTCTGTCCCTTTAAATGGAAGGAGAATGGGGGAGAGGGGTGGGGGAGGGGTGAAATAGGTGATGGGAATTCAAAGGTACAAAGGGCCCGTTTTGAAATAAGTAAGTCATAAGGATGTAACATACAGCACAGCGAATATAGTCAGTGTTTTATGATAACTTTGCCTGCTGTGTAATCTATAAAAATATCAAATCTCTATGCTGTACACCTGAAACTAATAGAACATCAACTATACTTGAATGAATGAATGAGGGAATAAATAAATAATAAATAAATAAATGGAAGAAGAAACGGTCTGTATTTGACTGTGAGACGTGAAGTGGACCCATGAGATGAATGAACCCTAACCAGCGTGGTGGTAACAGTCATAGTGGTGGTGGTCAGCGTGCTAGCCATCAAACTGTTGAGTCATGCTCTAGAGACTGGGTAAACCTCATCTCAGTCCTCACCCCCGTCCTACGAGATAGGCATTATTGCCTCTATTTGGCACGTTAGGAAACCAAGTCTTAGGCGACGTAACTGAATTAAATTTTCCAACAGTAGGGGATGGATCTTGCATTTAAGCCTGTTTTTTTCTCGCACCGGAATCCAAACTCTCTATCCATCCTCTGTACTGGTCATTACAGCATTTGTTTAACTCATTCAACAAGCATGTATTTATTATGTATGTAGAACTTTTTTGTTTGTTTCTGTCGTAGTGAGGGAGCAAAAGGAGAACACTTGGGGGAAATGAAAGTTAAGTTTTTTCCATTCTGCATGAGAAGGATTCACAAGAAGAACTGGGAAGGAACAAATTTCTTTCCGCGAACACCACCCTCCTCATGGTTTGGGTTTTGTTCTCTTCTCTCTCTTCTGCCTCCACATCCCTAGTGCGCCCTTATCTGCCAGGTGATTGATCTTTCCACAACACCTCCCATCCTTTTATGCAGTTTGCTTATGGTTCATGCATGGGATTCAATAAATATATACCAAGATTACCATTAGAGAGTATTCTCCTAGGAAATGAATGTTTAAGCAGCTCTGGATGTGCTGGTGTTGTTATACACAGAATTGATACATTTTGGGGACTTTGATCAACTAACTTAGGGAGGACCGGCTAAGCGGTGAGTGTCAGGGTAGGAGTGGAAGAAGAGGATGAGGGCAGGCACTAGCATTGTCTGAAAGTCTGCTGGATTCAAAGCAAAGTGATAAGTGCCTTATGCTTTATATAATCGAGCCATAACTCCATGCTCTATATCTGAATATCGTCTTTAACACCAGAGTCAAAGAGGCTCATAGGACAACTTGCTTAAGTTCACACAGCTAGTAAGTGTGGGAACCTGGGTACAAAGGCAGATCTGTCTGACTCCGGATCCTTCTCTCCACTACATGAAAAAAACATGTGTTTCCAAGGACTTGTACTCAAGTTTATAGCAGGAAGGCCAAGAAAGAGTCGCGGAGAAGATATAAAGCTAAGTGTTGTTCTTAAGTTAAAAAATAATAGTAAAATCTGGGGAGTTTTAGGAAGAGCCAACAGAAGACTAGGAATCTGTCTCCAACCAAACAGGAGGCCAAGACCACATCCCAGGAGCAATGACACTTTATACTCTTAATATGGTCATCAATATCATCATCATTATCATGATTATTAGAGTTTCTGATAATGATAAATGGCTGAGTCCCAGTGGTAACTTATTTCTTTCCTGTTCTGAGATAAAGGGACCCCATGGTTAATAGCTTGGTAGTAATGTTCCTTCTCTCTACTAGGATGCTTTTAGTTTGACTGCATCCTAGAAAGGTAGCATCCCAGGGCACAGGATGGAGGAAGGGCGTGGGTATTGATTCAGATTATCCTAAGCGCTAACAAGCATGAAGCATAAGCCAAGGCAGACAAAGAGGAAACATTTAAACTTTAAAGCAAAGCCAAATCCCAGCCCACTGCTAAGAATTCAGACAAAGGACACGAGCTAAAGAGAGCACACCAGAGAGGGAACGTTTAAAATAGAGCGAAGGAGACAGATTTACAATACGATGACCTGACCCTGCAGAACAGTGATTTTCCACAAGCTGACACGTGCATCTGGGAGTGTTTGCCCAGAACAGCCACATTTGCTTCTCCTCCCCCAGCTGGGATGGGAAGAATGCACAGACCCCTGGCCCGAGCAGAGGCTCAGGAGCTTTCCAGTGGTTCACCTCAAAGACATCGTCACGATTCACCAGGTAAATCAGTTGTCACGTGTATCATAAATAATTTTCTATCACTAAAAACAAATGACTAACTTTGTGGATGATTTCGTTTAAAACAAACAAAACCCCAAAAACCTTTTTACTGACATAATAACCTGCACAAAGAAATGTGCACAGATCAAAAGGCTGTATACAGTGATTAAAATACTGCTTACTCAGTCAAAATGGAAGAGGGGGGCAAAGAAGTCAGTAATCAAGGCAATTATCATTTTAATGTAAAAAAAATCCAGAATAAACAAAATATCCAAACGTAAAAAAAAAGGCCATACAGCATGGCGGTTTTCCAAAATCAACACACCCATGGATCCAACACTCAAATCAAGAAATGGAACGTTTTCAAGTCCGGTGCCTCCTCTTGGTCATTACTTGCCTCGTGATGACCTTGATTTCTCACCCTCAGATTCATTCTGCTTGTCTTTGAACTTCAATAAATGGAGCCATCTAAAACGTAGTAGACTGTCTAGCTCTTTTTTTTTTTTTTTGGTCTGGCTCTTTTTTTATTCAATATTGTACCTCAGAGTGTAATCAAAGTGTGGAGTACAGCAATCATTTGTTCTTCCTCATTTGATATTCCGTGTATCATTATACCATAATTTATTTGTCCCTTACAGTATTAATAGACATCTATTTTGTTTTGCTTTTTGAAAATAGTTCTGATATAAAGAATGGTGTGGTGAACGTTTAGGTACATATCTTTTGGTGGATTCCTTAGGAATTGCTGAGTCCTAAGACTTACTATCTTTGGATTTAATAAATATTCCTACAGAGCTCCCACAAGAGGTTTGGTACCAACTGCTACTCCACACAGCGGTGTTTGAATGTTCCAGAGGTTCCACGTTGCCACCAGCTCTTGATAATGCTAATCATTTCTATTTTAGCCTTTCTTCTTACTGTTGCCAGATAAAATATAGGACCTCCACTTACATTTGAAATATTTGGGACATACTTATATCAAAAATATTATTCACTTTATCTGAAATCCACCTATATCTAGGAATTCTATATTTTATTTGCTAAATTTGGCAACTCTATCCTGGTGCATGTGTAGTGGGATCTCACTGTGGTTTTCATCTGCATTTCCCTGATGGTTGATAGGTAGATCATTTTTTCATAAGTATTTTGGCTGTTTGGATAACCTCTTTTGTGATGCTCCCGTTCAAGTCTTTTGCCCACTTTCTGTTAGGGGTTCAGCTTTTTCTTATTGATTTCTAGGAGTTCTTTCAATATCCTCTCTTTGTATTCTTTGCCAGATAAATAAGTTTCAGATCTTTTCTACCAGTCTGTCTGTAGTGTATCCAATCTCATAAAGGTGTCCTTAAGTCTTTAATTTTAATATAGTTCCAATTTCTCAATATTTTCCTTTACACACAGTGGATTTTATGTCTCGTTTAAGAAAACTTTTCCTCTTCCAAGGATATGATGAAATTGTTTTATATTTTCTTCCAGAAGCTTTACTGTGTTGCCTTTTGTATTTAGATCAACAATCCATCTGAAATTAGTTTTGTGTTTGATAGGAGGTAGGTAGTCATTTTTTCCCCCAAACAGATAAATTATTTAGTTTAAGACACAAATTTTAATACAGTAAATTTATTAATAATTTTACTCACAATCATTTGCATTCAGATATGCTTTTTAGGGTGAGAGAGAAAGGGGTAAACTTCCTGCTATTTGTAGGATAGTGCAAATAACTCTAGGTTTGCACAATGGAGTGTTTTGTACATGTTTATTTTATTAATTATGTGTTGGGACAAATGGCATTTAAATGGTACATGATTCTTCATTGTTGCATGCTAAGGGAACTTCAAACAAAAGTACTAGGGAAAATTTTCTCATATTCTCTTTAAAATTAATCAGATACTAGCTGTTTACAAAGACTTTTATGTCCAAAGCATCTTCAATTTATTAAGTCCTGAAATTTTTCAATGTTTAGAGATAACTCTCCATTCTAGAAGTTATATACAGAAGTCGTTTCAAGTTAGACAGTTATAGGATAAAGTTAAAAATGGTGTACTAAGCTCCTCTTATTCCAAAGACAAAACTAAAGTGACAGTAAAGTACCAAAGGGGGCATTAATCCACAAGACTAAAGAAAAATGAAAGAAGAAATAATAGAGGATAAGATTTGAACAAATATTTATAAAATTAAAAGTAGACAGAGATTTGTCACTGACATGGGAAAAATGAGGAAGTTATGACATAAGAACTAATGAATTTGCCCCGCAGACAAGCTAAAGATGAGTACTCATGGCAGCAGGTGTTAGGGCAGGGGTGTGGCATGGATCTGAAGGCGGGAAAAAATATATATTGATTAAACAAAGGACAATCAGAGAAAAGAAAGGGCCCTTGGGAATTAAAAGTTTAATAGAAGAATAGAGGTACAGCTAGGGAAATTTTATGAAAGGCATAAAAACAGACAAACAGAAGGAAAATAGGAGAGAAAAGATAAAAGTAGAGTATCAGTCTGAGAGGTACGGTATCTACCTAAAAGGAGCTCCAGAAACAGAGGGCAGCTAAGACAGCAGGGGAAAATAATAAAATGATTAATATCAGAACATGCCCATCATGTGTCTCCAGATTGAAACCACCAGTCGCAACACATCCACTCCAAGACTTTTCACTGGGAGAGTTTAAAACACCACAGATCAAAAGAGGATTCTAATAGCTTGAGGAAAGTACAGATTGAGAAACTACTCAAATAGAATAGAAGAAGTATTTGAATATCCACTGATTGTTTGACCATTAACACTGGATGCTGGAAGACAGTAAAGCAGAATATTCATCATTCCAGGGGATAATGATTTTCGACTACAATTGTACACTCAGCTAAACTATAAATCAGTGTGAGGATACAATAAAGATAATTTTAGATAAAGAAAGCTTAAAAAATTAGAAACACTTAGACAATATATTTCAGCAAAATAAACGAGTAAATCAAGAACGAGGAAAACGTGAGATTAAAACAAAAGGAGATTCAAAAGAGGAAAATGTTTGAACTTTTTGCAAATTTATTGGTAGGTGTTTGATATATCAGGTGGAACATTTGGGAAAATATTGGAGATTGTTCTGTTGACAACTAAGCACCAGGAAAAGTGAGGCAATTTAAGTCCAAGACACACAAACTGTTGTATGAAAATGAAAAATTAATGTCAAGGGTTATATAGCGGATCTAAATCCCTAAATCATGAAGAAGTCAGTGTCTGTCTATCTGTCTGTCTCTTTCTCCCTTAACAGTAGTAGTATAATATGTATGAATAAAGAAGAAAATGTTTTAAAAGTAGCTAAAAGATTTGACAACACATTTCTCTGAGGAATGGGCTTGAGTGCAGAGAATACTGGGGCAAGAAACCGTTTATAATTATTCAGTACTTTCTCGATTTTTAAATTTGTGCACGTGTCACTTTGACTAAAAGATATGACGTTAACATAAAAAAGAAAATCCTAGCAATTATCTAAACTTATAAAGCATTTCTTGCAAAAAATTTAAACCTAAACGTAATCTTACCTTTTACCTTCTCCTTAGATTCCATTGCACCACGCTAGATCTTATTCACCTGGATTAAACAGGTTTTTCTAGATTTTAAATGAAATATTTGGGGAGGGGTCTTGTCTATGCTTTTATATTATTGATAAAATAGTATCAACATTTAACAATTCCTCAAAATGCATTTAGAATTGACTAGGAGTATAAGGGAAGATAGAAGAGTTTGTGAAGATATTCCCGATCTCAACAGCTTCCATCTGCACCCCATCGTCTTGTTTTAAATGCACAGTGGCATGTGAGAATGCAAATGACTATATCTATTTTAAGAGGAATACACTGAAAAGTAATAGTATCTGAAATGTTCAAGGGGATGAGGACTTTATTTATCATGAAATAGTTAAATCTTTTTTACCTAAATGCCTCAAAAAAGGAAAAATAAATGGTTGCTTGAGATCAACACATGAAACAAAGGCAGAAAAAAAGCTTCTAGCCTTTGCCTTGAATAAGGTGGCAAAACACTTTCTCCAAGGTTTCCTCAGTTATTTTAAAGAGATTGTTAATTGTTCTTCAAAGTATATTTGAAAAAAAATTTTTTTCTTGATTTTTGATCTTGGAAAAACATAAAGGCAACATAAATCAAACAGTTGCTATTCAGTGTCAAGTAGCAGTGGCCTGGGGAGCTATTTTCACTTATCATTGGCTCCCACTTACAGTGGTTGCCTTGGCTTGGTTTCTAGAATTCCTTGGATTTCTGTGGAGGCGCCACAATCTCTTTCCATTCATTGAGCCCTATCCTTGAACTCTGGAGCAAGATGTTGCCTGTGGCCCATTCAGTTAGCTACAACTCAATAGGGCTGAGGCTGGTAAAAACTCTACCAGGAGAGAAAACGTTAAGATATGATCAGATTTATAACAGATCGCCAAAAGTATGGCAATCCCTGGTTCTACCCGAAGACAGGGACTCCGCAAATAGAAGTTAGAACACAGAGCTACCCATTTACTGCAGGGCGTTCTCTGCCTGACATATCTCAACCTTCGACCTGGCCTCCCTTTGACCTGAAATGCCCACTGCATTCTTAGTTTTACGGATGCCGAATGTGTGGATGTCTGAACAAAAGCTGGCATCTCTTTCTTATTCCAGAGGAATTTGATCATCTCAACCTCCCCTGGACGTATCTTTGAGTCCCTCTCTTCTTTCCCCTGACCAAACCCCGCTGTCCCATCTGCCCTCCACATATTCATCATCCAGAGTGTCTGGGACCCCACGTTGGCTCCAAACATTGTCTGTAGATGCATAAAAAGTAGCTTTTACACATTTTTATACATGCATATAACTACTTTGTGTATGAGGGTACTGTTATGATTCATAAAATACTGATTCATTTAAAATGGTTTTTGGATTCATAGTAAAAAAAATTGTCAGATTTGGGTTCTTTTAGGTAGTTGACTCTAAAGTGTTTTGCATACATCAAAGAGATTCTGAAACTTACATTACTACTATGTTCAGACTGTCTCACCCTAACAATAATACATCTGTTTCAATACAATGAGGGAAAATTTGATGTAATACTTGAAGTATGCAATCAAGGGAAAAAGGCTGATTTATTATTTCCAATGGTTGTTTTAGTCTCAGGTAGAATTTTATTTGATCTGTGTTTTAGCCTGTCTCACTTAGCTGAAAGTTTCTACAAATATCATATTACTCTGATTATGAACCCACACTAACCTGAGCAACCGAGTTTGACTTTCATCCAAAACACCAAGAGAAAAAAAAAAAAACTGCTCATTATGTTTACACACATTTCCTTATTACTCAATAAGGAGTAATTACATATTACTCATGACAACTGTTCATAATATAAGCAGAAGAGTTCTTTGGACCCAGATCATTCCAGAGGTCATATTAGAAAATTAATTTCAAATGACTGGAGTTTTTGTCAAGTAGAGAGTGATTTATATGAACTATATCTTAAATATAGGTAGCTATGTAAGTTAATAAAATGTAGCAAAACATTCCAATAACCAAAGTGCAGTTAAGTAATACAGTAAGTCAGTCCAAATTTCTATACTTGAAAAAAAATAGAGCAATACCTGATTAAGAAAAAGCAGGCATATACTAACTAGGCATGACGATACAATCAAATTCTGGAGTCAAATGCTTGAAAGATTAAAGAGGATAAGCAATATGTCTGCAAGGAAGATATGGAATCTGGCAAATTTACTCCCACTGCTTAGCCCAGGAACGTGTGTTCTAAGATCCCATAGTCACTTTAGGAATCACTGTATCTGAAAGTATCCGGGTCAACAGAAGAGTTAGGTCTCGTCAGAAATATTCTTTCACTTTCTTTAGGGGATACAAGCAAAGCTGATATGGTGGGGAAGAGAGTTTTGTTTGAAGGTCAGCGGGAAACCTCCGCAGATACGAAAATCAGATGTTCAGTTAGTGAAGAAAGAACTAGCCAACAACCCAAAGAAATGATGTAGGAAGAGAAAAAAAAATATTAAGGAGCAACATTTAACTGGAGAAAAAACAGTTTTCTTTGAAAAAGTAGAAATTAACTTGGAAACATAAAAGTGAAGATGAAACACGATGGGGAATTCATAAGGCTGGATTTTACTGTCTCTAAGCCTTGGCTCAGCTGCTCACCCATAGCACCCGGGTTACCTAACTTGTCAGCCTTGTCTATAAAGCTGTCACTGTGTGTGATAAAATGGACTCACCTGCATTGCAGAAGTTGAACAAAAGGTATGTTGCTAGCATGGGGCAACATGAATTTTTACAAAGTGTTTTTGTTTGTTTGTTTGTTATTTATAAAGGGGCACAAGAATTCAAGGAAGAAGTGAGGCCACCTTCCCACGATTGCTTAGATCATAGTGAAAGAGGGAGTAACCTGAACAGTGAGTGGATGTTGCCCCCCTACAGAGAAAAGCCTAAGAAAGAAACACAACTGAGTTATTTATACAAAGAGAGTTAACGGCCAGAGGTAATGTCATAGAAAACCATCAAAACTATTTAATTGACACAATGGTGTGAAAAAGACAGCGTAGGTGGCAGTGTTGAGCATGGGCATACATTGGTGATAAGGAATAAATAAAGAGATAATTAATTTAAGGTACTAAGTGTTTAAGGGAGTTTATACCTGAGCGTAATAAAAATAACAACAGTAACAGTAACAGCAAAAGAGAAACAAGGACCTCTTCTTGTATAGTTAAATGATGATACCAGAGAATATGCCAAAAAGAAATGAAACTGTAGAAAATACGAATAACATCAGAATCAGGTACAGGGTTAGGGTTAAACTTGCTCACCAGAGTCCAATGTCAACAAAGCTAACATGTATTTTGTAATGCTAAAAAGAGATAAATTTAAGTCAAACAAAAATAAATAATATTTATACAGCGTGCATGATATTCCACAAGTATGGAGACGTTCCCCCCAGGGGTTTATACAGGTTAAAATGTAAACATCTTTAAAAATATTTAAACAAGTCATTCAACTCTCAGAGTGACTGTTTCAACATGCTTGCTGCTCCTCTGCTTAAAATCCTTCAATATCCCCCATTGCTCGCAGGAAAAAGATAATCTTCTAGAAGCCCCTATGACCAAGGTCTAGACACATATCTCCCTTCTTAGTCCCCGTACCCAAACCATAACTTCTTATACATCTTTAAATGTTTAATCCTAACTCACACTCTAGTGCTTTTGTACTTCTTTTCTCTCTGAGCTCACTTGTCTACCTGATGTTCACATATTTACCATAAGAATCAGATGAAAGATTACCTTCTCTTCAAAAATGTCTCTGATACTGCAGGCAGAATTTAGTAGCCTCTCCTGTGTGGGCTCACAGGCCTATTATAATGATTGGTTTACGTGTTTGTGATCTGCATGTAAATTAAAGAAGTTGAAGAAGTCCTAAATAAATGGAGAGACATATCTCATTCATGGGTTGGAGTCTCAGTATTGTTAAGATGTCAATTGTCTCCAAATTGCTATATAGATTTAAGGCAATCCCAATCAAAACCCTGATAGAAAATTTTGTAGAAATGAGCAAGGTGTTTCTAAAATTCTTATGAAAATGCAAAAGACAGCATAGCCAAAGCAACTTTGAAAAGAGCAGAACAAAGTTGAGAGTAAACACTATTGGGTTTCAAGACATATTAACTTACTACAATTAAAAAATTATACTTACAGAAGTAAATAGAGATAAATAGATCAATAGTACATAATAGAGGGTCCAGAAATAGACCCACACACGTATAGACAACTGAGCTTCGACAAAGGTACAAAGGCATTTCAGTAGAATAGCTTTTTCAAAAATGGTGCTGGAATAATTAGATATCCGTATGCACAAACAAAAAACAAAAACAAAAGCTAACAAAAAAAACCTACTTTGCTCAGTATCTTGTACCATATGCAAAGAATTAACTCAAAGCGGATTTTAGGCCTAAATGTAAAAGTTAAAACTATACTACTTCAAGAAGAACACATTGGAGAAAATCTTTGTGACTTTGAGTTAGTGAAATTGTTCTTAGATATGACACTAAAAGTACAATCCATAAAAAGAACAAATCGATTTTTAAAAAGCCATCAAAATGATACATTTTTGCTCTTCAAAAGTAACTGGTAAGAGGATAAAAAGATAAGCCACAGGCTAGAATAAAACTTTTGCAAAACATATATCTGAGAAAGGATTTATATCAAAATATACAAAGGACTCTCAAAACTCAATAATAAGAAAGCAAGTAACCAAATTAAAAGTAAAATTTGGACCAAAAATCTGAACAGACACTTCACCAAATATATGGATGGTGTAGGGGAGAAAAATCTTTTCCTTCATGCTCTTAGGCACTGCATCTATGGCATGAGTATCACACTGACAAAAGACAGATTAACAAGAGGAAAAGGCATATAAATTTTACTGATGGTTTTAATTTTATCTGCATGGACAACTCACAGGAAAGAAGTGAAAATCCAGAGGCAGCTAAGCTCAGAGCTTATATATCATTTAACAAAGGGTAGAGAGGTGAATAGATAAAAGAAAAGAAAGTTTGGGCTCCTGGGGTTGGAAAAGCTGACTAGGAAACTCTGGTAGATAAGGATTGTTTAGTAAGGTGTGTTATGCAGATAAGAGTTGTTCTCCGCTTCCTGGTACAGGAGAGAGGAACGCCTTCACATATGGCAATTTATGTCACCTTTACAAAGGGAAATTTATGTCCTGCTTTTTAGGCAGAACAAGAGAGGGCAGAGAGTTCTTCCTGCGTCTGCTACTTCTCAATTACTTTCAGCTCAATATAATCTTTATGCCAAAGTGGCAGAGTTTGGGGTGGCATATTCTAATGCACTTCAATGGTAAGTAAGCATATTATAACACGTTCAATATCATTATAATTAGGGAAATGCAAATTAAAACCACAATGAGATGCCACCACAAACCTATTAGATTGGCTAAAATTAAAAAAAAAAAACACTAAACATACTATACTAAGTGTTGGAAAGGGTGCCATACATTGCTAATGGGTATTTAAAGTAAAGCCACTCCAAAAGAAGTTTAGCAGTTTATTAAAAAGTTAAGCTACGCCTACAATAGGAAAAGAGAAATAATTTTCCTAATTTTCTTCTACCCTTCTGAGTTCTTAGCTGAGACTCCTGTATTAAAAGACAAATTAAGAGGAAAACAAATAGAAGTTTACTAACATGTACACCTCAGGAATACATGGGAGATACTAAGGAAAAATGAGTAACTCCCCAAGGTGGCTTGGAACTCCAGCTTGAATATCATCTTTAGCTAAAAACAAAAGAAAAAAGGAGTGTGTTGTGGGGCAGGGGCAGTTATGGGGAGGTACCTGGAGAAGCATGACAAACAAGAAAGTTTGTTATGTAGATTTGTCAGTGCCTTCTCCAGTGATTAAACTCTCTTGGAGAGTTCCTTTATAAACATAAATTTCTCTCACGAAAAAGTAACTTCTACTCTGTTTTCAGAGCTTCTCTTCTGTCTGCTCTTTCTCAAAACAATCAGCTCAAAATGATCCTAATCCTTTTAGGGCGGCATATTCATTCTGCTACTCTTCACCTTTCAGTCACTTCACTCCTAGGTATTTACCCAGGAAAAGAGATCATCTAAGTCTATCCAAAACTGGTCACATACTGTTCATTGCAGCTTTATCTGTAATAGCCAAAAACTGGAAACAAGTCAAATGTCTATTAATGGGTGAGTGCATTCGCAAACTGTACTATGTACTAAAAAGAATGCTACTTGGCAATGAAAGGGAAGACCTATTGTAACCTGTGACAACATGCATGAGTCTCGAGATAACTACCCTGAGGGAAAAGCCAGACCTAAAAACATACCTACTGAATAATTCCATTTATACAGCACTCTAGAAAATGAAACTAATTTATAGTGACGGAAAGTAGAACAGTGTGTGCCTGCAGAGGGGAGGGGCAGGGGTGGTGGAGAGAAGGAATTACAAAGCAGGGGGAGAAAGCATTCGTGGATGATGAATAGGTGCACTGTCTGGAGTGTGGTTGAAGGGGATTAGAAGGAACCTTCCCAAAATGTGTCACTTTGGCATGGGGATTATTATTATCATTATTTTTTTGCGGTACGCGGGCCTCTCACTGTTGTGGCCTCTCCCGTTGTGGAGCACAGGCTCCGGACGCGCAGGCTCAGCGGCCATGGCTCATGGTCCCAGCCGCTCCGTGGCATGTGGGATCTTCCCAGACCGGGACACGAACCCGTGTCCCCTGCATCGGCAGGTGGACTCTCAACCACTGTGCCACCAGGGAAGCCCGGCATGTGGATTATCTTGAGCTGAAGACAATCAAGGCTTAAAGACTCACGAGAAGCTTTTAACCTCTCCTTAACTGCCTAAAAGAATTTGGATAGAGTGTCTAGTCTAGGAAGAGGGTGATCCCCAGGGATAATTACAAAGAATGTGAGCAGGTGTGGTGGCCTGGGGGGAGCTCAGGACAGCCTGTTTGTTCAGATTCCTCTCTGTTCTCCTTGTCTCCAGATGGCATCACTAACATTTGTTTACCAAACATTTGTTCCTCCAATCTTCCGGTAAATTGTCTTCTTCCCTCTTTGAAGTCCCAGACCCTTACCCGCTCTGCTTAACTCGGGATGGTGTATAAGCCTCAATTGCCTGACTACCCATGGGTTTCCTATCCTCATGGGGCTCCCGTACATACATAATTAAATTTGTTTTTCTCCTGTTAATCTCTATTATGTCAATTTAATTATTCAAACAACCGAAAGAACCCAGAAGGGTAGAGGAAAACTTTTTCCTCCCCTTTGTGGTCACAGTTTCACAGGTGTGTACATATGTCAAAATATCAAATTTTACATTTTAAATATTGCAGTGTATTGTATGTCAATTATATCTCCATAAAGCTGTTTAAAAAAATAATCAGCACCTCAGGAAAGCTCTCCAGATGATGGAAAAAGGGGGAAGGGAATTAGAATGAAATAATACTATTTCTCTATTTCTGTGGGTGGTATCAAGGCAAATATGAATTAAAAATAAGATTAAGACTCCCTCCCTCTCCCTTTGGCTCCAGAATTTTTTCCTCTGACCTTTTCAAATGTTTGTACATCTTTATAATGACTACATAAATCTCTGCCAGCCTCACAAACTAGGGAATGTTTCCTTCAACGTTCTGTGAGCCATCTTTTTGCAATGCAAACGTTTAGGGAGGTAACAGCCCCATCTCCTCAGTCCTGTGGGCAAGAGTCTAATTGCCTTGCAGCCTCCTGGACTTGGTAGAAGTTTGTTTCTCCTCTGGATAAGGTCAACACAGGGGTTCTCCCCAGTTATCATGATAAAGTTAGGGTGAATCAGGTGTGACAAGAGGTGCTATTAAGTCCTCTTCCTTGAGGACTAGTGATGTTTATTGTGAGAACGTACATATAATGGGTTATATCTCCTTGGCGTTATGGAGAGGTGAGGTTTCTTTCCGTCTTGGCAATCTCTTAAGTGAATTGCCTGTGATGTGTATCATATTCTGGTTTAAGATTTATTCACTAATAGAACTGATTTATTTTCTACTACCTTTGTAGAGAGGTTTTCTGGGTTAAAGATTTTGTTTTAAATTATATTTCAACAGTTGATACACTGACTCTTTTAAGTTTGAATTTTTATCTTTAAGGTTTAATTAAAATTCAAACAAACTTAGTCATTTATCTGGGGCTTTGTGTTCCAGGGTTAAAATTATAAAGCAAAAATAGAATTGTATTCTTTTCTCATAGAACGTAATTGCCAAAGAAGAATCAGGTCTGTTTTAAAAAGGGTGGTGATAGTCTTGAAGATGTGTAAACACATCCCCTTTATCAGTTAATTGCATCCCTTTAGAATCACGAGATTCATAGAACACTGTTATCTGATTTCAGCAGTTTTCTCTAGTGTTTATTCTTGATATATAAATATTTTATAAAAGAAAATACCATAGAGAAGTTGAGTTTATTTTAGCTCGTTTAATCTTTCTACTTCATTTTCTCTAAAATAAATCAAGTTCTGTAGAGAATGAGGTCTTTTGAACAATTGTTATTAGAATGATTAATGTTACAAAGTTATACTTAATGGATTTGCTGGATTTCACACAATTGCTGTATGTGTCTGACATATTTGACTTAAATTCCAATTGAATTTTGCCCTAAAGTGAAGACTGGGAGGTAACTAAATTCAGGTAGCTGAAGTTCAAAACTAATTTTTACAACAAACACAACCTCTAGTAAACACTTTTGAAATTATTTTTAAAGCAATTGTAAAAAATAAAGTGGAAGGCTATTCTCTGTTTACATGTTTTCAGAGATAATCTCTCACCATTGACAATAATCATGTACTCCGGTTTCTAGTGGTGACTTGTACCAAGTTCCTAGCTGATTAAATCCCTTGATAAGATTGGAGCAAAGACGAAGAACAGTTCAACTGATTTAGATTGAGTAGCAAACAGTTCTTCATAGGTAAGTATCAGAGCTAAAATCTGAGTCAGAACAACCAGATGAGAAGAACGTTCAGTCAAACAGTAGTTGATTGTTTCCTCAAGTTTGATGGCCTATTAAGTTCCTTTAAAATCTAAGAGTCTGGGGCTTCCCTGGTGGCGCAGTGGTTGGAAGTCCGCCTGCCGGTGCAGGGGACACGGGTTCGTGCCCCGGTCTGGATCCCACATGCCGCAGAGCGGCTGGGCCCGTGAGCCCTGGCCGCTGAGCCTGCGTGTCCGGAGCCTGTGCTCCGCAACGGGAGAGGCCACGACAGTGAGAGGCCCGCGTACCGCAAAAAAAAGAAAACTATAACTAGGAAGTCAAGGTGGTCATTCATGTCAGTGACAACTAGCCCTAGTTTCTGAAGATGAGGAGGAGCAGAAACTAACACAACATTGTAAAGCAACTATACCCCGATAAAAAAAAAACTTCATGGTGATGAAACGTTTGATTAAAAAAATAATACAGTGATGGGCTCCAGCAATTATAATTAACACTACTATATGTAAAATAGATAACTAATAAGGACAGGGAACTCTACTCAATACTTTGTAAAGACTTATATGAGAAAAGAATCTATTGATAAAAAAGAGTGGATATATGTATAACTGATTCACTTTGCTGTACATCTGAAACAAACAGAAGATTGTAAATCAACTATACTCCAATAAAAATTATTTAAAAAGAAGCACATTTGGAGGATAGAAAAAAAAAATTCTTCACTCAGAGGAGAAAGAGAAGAACCAGCCATCTTGGTCAGACAAACATCTGGCACACATTAGTGGTGGACTAATGTAACCCAAACCTGGAGACAGAGCAGAAAGCAATAACTTATCATAACTTATAGTAAAAGGAAGACAACTGAAAAGGAAGGACGAATGATTGTGCAGTACAGTTGCACAGCTAAGCAAAATAGAAACGGTTGCTGAAGGAGTGTGTAAAATCCCCTCCTCGTGTCTTTTGCACAATCACACTTTCTCTCACTTCAGTTTGTTTCAGATTTGGTTCTCTCTAAAGGAACCAAGAGGAAGCTTCCAGAGCCACGATTCTTTTATGACATTTATTACACCAGCTAATACAGTTTAATGAGCGTTCCATGCATGCTTGAGATGAACACAAAGAAAACTACTTAAGTCTCTCCAATAGTTATTCAGTGTCTGTTTGCTTTTTACTTTGCTTTTATTGTAATATTTGACATATAGCAACTTCCTTTACCTTTCTGAGTTCAAAGATTTTGAGGTACTTCAAACTATGACTCTTCTGGAAATAATGTCCAAAATTCTAAATAAAAAGAATAACAGAGTAATTAAGGCACTTCATCGCAGAACAAAACCAGTGCAACTCCAAACAAGAAAATCATGTACTGTGCATGACAAATCTAAAGGTCATGTGTCAACGTCAAGAAGCTGTGATAACCTCTTATTATTATTTAAAGAAAACATCACATAACATTAAATTCTTGACATTTTTCTTTCTCTGCTGTTTCACAGTGATTTGAATACATTTATTTTGTCTTTAACAAGGCCATCTATATTTATGGGTATCATGATTTAGATAAAAATTATTTACTACTTTTGTCTTCTTTTCTTTAGGTAATTATGCTGAGTTAGTAAGTCAGTTTGGTGATTTTTACTTCACTCTTTTTATGCTAGAATGTTTAATGTACTTTAAAAGTGTTCTGGGGGAAAAAAAAAACACCAGTAGCTAGCTGATATTCACCTTTACAGTGTAACTCACCCTATAAAATGAAAAAACCATAAGGTAATTCAAACCTCAACAGGATAAAATCCCAACGCATCTAGGCTGCTCTCATAATGTGTTAGGCTCAAAAGACAAAACTGAGATAAGAGGATACAGGTCTTTATTCTCTTAGGAATTCCAGTGTTCTGTGTAACTGTTCAATCTGAATAGAAAATTACATTTATTTCCTCAGTAATAAAAAAGTAGAAGTTAGAGTTCTATCGGGTAACACAGATATTGTCTAAGTGGTATTTATAATCCAGATTAATAAGCATATTATTAACTGACTTAGAAACTAGATGTAATTTTGTAAGGACTGAATTACATACATCTCATGATTCAGCCTCCATTTTTACTCTGCCTACACAATGGCGCCTCAAAGTTATTTGTATGTTAATTTCTCGAAAGTAAATGTAGTCTGGTAATTAATTTTTGGGGATTTTGCATAGTGGTTTCACTTCTATCCTTTAATACAAGTTTATTATCAAAGGATTTTTTTTTTTGACCATGTTGCACAGCATGTGGGATCCTGGTTCCCAGACCAGGGATCTAACCTGTGCCCCCTGCAGTGGAAGCACAGAGTCCCAACCACTGGACCAACCAGGAAGTACCTATCAAAGGATTTTTGCCATCAGTGCCTGTACAGATTTTTCAAATAAAGAAGAAAACATGGTATCTATGGATATCTATTGTACTAACATTGGTCATATTTTATAGCTTTTGCTTGATTATTATTTTTATTTTCTTCTGGATTTTTTTTCTTGTTGATAATAATAGTAATAGACATTATAGTAAACATGAGCTACTCAGAACAAGTTTTTTTTTATTGTTATTAAGTGATTTCTTATAAAATCAAATATTCATTTTTTTAAGAGGAATGGAGGTAGTCCTGTCTAAACAGTCTTTCAAAATATCCTCTCTCCCAGTTTTTAATGTGAGTCTTTGCCATTATCTACATGATTATTTACTTTGTAGGTTAAAAATCCCAGCCCTGGTTAGTGCTGATCACACAGCAAATTCTCTGCTCTCAAATGACAAAATCAGTTTAATATTATTCTAAGCTAAATATAATTTTTAAGGTAAATCTAATTCAAAAATCAAGGTCTTGTGACAGATTGCAAAGTCAGGATAACACTTCTCTGAACTGTCTGCTTTTTTATATAATAAAGTTAGGTACAAATGTGAGAGTCCAACAGAAGTAAGACTCTGTCCCACCCAGGCCTCTTATTATCTCTCTTGCTGTGAACATAATACTTAACCTCTTTCCTCCTTGTTCCCCATGTAATAAATGAAGATAAAGTAGGGCCTACCTCACAGAGAGGCATAAGCATTAAAGAGATAATATGTAAAGCCTATAACATGGGTCCTGAAACACATCAATCACAAAACACTATCATGTTATTTTATTATATTAAATATATATGTCTTGTAAATAGTACCTATTATACATTATAAAAAGATGTATTAATATATATGTATTATAAATATTAAATGCAGTGTATGTAATATATTTATAGGAATAGTATATATTAAATATTTATTACATTAAATATTAACATTTATGATAAAATATTATTTTTAGTATTATCTTAATCATTGCTGTTTCTCTTCTCTCTGTAGTACCGTATGTCCCATCTTAGTTACATATTTGAGAATCGTATTGGCAATCATGTAAAATATTTTAAGATTTATTAATAATGTTATCTGAGTTCTATGTTTATTTTAAAACTTCAGTTACAAGGTAGTGTCAAAGGGAATGTAAAATAGTTTCTGATTGAACATTTTCTTCTATTATGTTCCTTTTTAAAGAATTTTCTCACTTCAACTACTACTTGGTGAGCAAACTCCCTAAGAAGAAGAATGTGAAATAAAGGGGAAAATAAAACTATAAGACTGATACAGAGAACAATTATTTATCAATTTCTTCTTCCATAATTTACATCCATATTCGGCTACTATTACATTCGGCTACTATTATAGCACTGTATCTGCTGCTTTATAATGATAAACTGGTTTTGAGTGTATATATATGTGATAATCCTACATTTATAATACATATGGAGAGAAATTCAGAATTATGATTCCATCTTACCTTCCTGATTTCCAACGTCTCTAATATATTTGGTACAATTATAAAACTGTAACTCAAGCTGTCATTGTATAGTGATAAAAGGTGCATTTAAAACTCCCTGAACAGGAAGACTGAAGTGGAATACATGAGGAAATCCTCCTTTTTAAGCATATTTATATAATGCCTAACAAATAGAGTGGACCTCTCTTCTTTTTCCTTAAATAAACAATCGGCCTGGGAAACGCACATGTCTTATGGATGGTAGATCCAGCACCTTCACTGAGTGGGGCTCTGAAGGCGGCAGGAAATGAAAACAGACGAGGAGTAAGCACTGATGTATGGCAGTAAAATGATGTAGCCGGATTCAAAACTGCATGAAGGACAGAGATCGAAAGAAGATAGGGACGGAGAAGCACTGCGCTGAGAACATTATTTTACATTTTCACCAAACTACCCAGAAAAGACTCAACACTCCAAATAACACATATTGCTGCAAAGAGATTCACTTTAAAGAAAAAACATCAAATACAGGTACTCCTGAAGGTTGGATAACATGTGTCTTTTGTAACTATCATCTCTTCAAAAATAGATAAATTGACTAATTAAAATCATGTTTTTCCAACTCTTTACTTAATGTGGATGTTATAGACAATATAGCATTTATAAGTTTATTTTCTCCATCATGTCAGAGGAGAGCACACAGGGGTATTTTTCTGACGTTTTATGTTAATTCTAGCTCTCCATCTATGTTCAATTCCTTTGATGTAGATCTAAAGGCAGGAGTGGGTGACATTCAAACTATTTAAGAACTGATCTGGCATCAAGAAATCAGAACAGGCACCAGCCGCAAGCCTACAGTATAACTTTACAGATTGTGTGAAATGGGTGAAGCATAACCAATGCTTCTATCATTTTCAAATACAAAGGAAAACCAAATTGCTATAAGGTGATCAAGATTGACACGTTTTTGCATGAGAAATTTGACACCCAAAGTATCCTTGGATGGAGACATTATAACAACAGATTTCACAGAGTTAGTAAAATTCAAATATTGAGTAAAAAGAAATAGTTTTTTTTTAAAAAAGTACAATACAGAGAAAGAGGTAAGATAATAATGTATCTGAAAAATAGTTGACACTTTCATTTAACTGTAAGCATCACAGGAATCATACCTTCTGATGGGGCCACTTGTTACTACACACAACACACGTATCATTAGAATTTTGTGTTCAGATCTGGGAAATGGTCTAATTCAAAATAATGGCCAGAGAAAAAATGGCGAGGACGGTAAAGACACTTGAAACCTCATGATGAACAAGCTATAAACATCTGTGGTGAAAACAAGACTATTTGGGCAAAGTATCATGGTTGCTTCCAAGTATTTGAAAGAATAACAGGAGGAAGGGGGGAGCCGAGTGGGTCTCTGACCACTCGGAGGACCCCGAGTGGGTCATCCCGGGGGATAGAATGAGAACAATAGACCTTTTTCTAGTTAGGAAATATTTTGCTGTTCAACATAACAAACAACTTCATAACTGCGCTCTTCAACAAAAACGCAGATGCCTGGGGTTGAGAGTGAGTTTTTCATCGTTGAAAGTGTGAGAGGAAGCCTGGGCGATAGTAATGAGGGCTGCAGCCCAAGGCATGCAAATATTGGAGGAGGAATCTTACAAGATGATCGCATTAGGATGGTGATGGTTTATCACTGGTTACTGCAGCACTGAGACTGATTAAATCCTGAAAGTAGAGAAGTGAGCTGGTTTGATGCCATAGCCGGGTGACTGGCTGTGAGGTGCACCTCTCCTAATGAAGGCTTCTTACAATATTCAGGGCCACTTCTGAGAACCAGCGGGGCCAGTTAATTCTTTTCTCTGCCTACATGTTTAGTCAGTAGCTACACCCATGAAACCATTTCTGAGCATCTTGCAAAGCCTGTTTGAGTTATTGCTAAATAAGAAACAAAGATTTCATAATAAAGCAGACGTCACAATTAGTCTTGATTCAGAAATAGGTTCTTACGTAGAAACTTACTTATACATTCCTCAGGAACCATCTTGGTAGATCGTAGAAGAAAAGACAGCATATTATTTTAGGAGTTTTTTATTTTAAAGTTTTGAGGCAGCTTAACTCTCAAGTTCTCTCGAGTCAATTTTCGTGGTAAATAAATGTTTGTTGCAGAAAACTTAGAAAACATTAAAGCATAAAGAAAATAAAAATCACTTCAAGCCAAAAAACATGTCATCCATCAACTGCTCTCACAGAACTTCACCCAAATTGCTATTATAGGAATTTTCATTTTACCTACAACAGTTGTAAATGATCTGTTTCCTCAACTAGATTCTAACCTTTTTAAGGACAGGAAGTCTCTCTTCTTGGTATCTCCGGATGTTGCCTTCTCAGATTTGCTGAATGAGTAGCACAGTTGTAAATGTAACTCCACTTTTCAGAACAAGTCAGGCAAAAAACACATGTTAAGTGTTACATGTTGTATTCTGTTTCTGCCCACCCCCTGCCTCCAGAAAGATATGTTGAGTTTCTGATTCTCAGTACTTCCAGATGTGACCTTATTTATAAATAGGGTCACTGCAGATGAAATTAGTTATGTTTGGATGAGGTCGTACTGAACTAGGGGTGAGCTCCTAACCCAACATGACTGATGTCCTTTTAAGAAGATGGCCACGTGAAGACAGAGACACACAGGAATAATGCCATGTGACCCCGAAGGCAGAGATTGGACCTATGCAGCTGTCAAACAAAGAACACCAACAATTGGCAGCAATTCACCAGAAGCTAGAAAGAGGCGAGGGAAGATTCACCTCCAGGTTTCAGTGTGAGCATGGCCCTGCTGACCACCTGATTTCAGATTTCTAAACTGCAGAACTGTGAGACCATAAATTTTGGCTGTTTTTTGTTTTGTTTTGTTTTGTTTTTGCAGTACGTGGGCCTCTCACTGCTGTGGCCTCTCCCGTTACGGAGCACAGGCTCCGGACACGCAGGCTCAGCGGCCATGGCTCACGGGCCCAGCCGCTCCGCGGCATGTGGGATCTTCCCAGAGCGGGGCACAAACCCGTGTCCCCTGCATCGGCAGGCGGACTCTCAACCACTGGGCCACCAGGGAAGCCCTTGTTTTGTTTTTATTAATTTATTTATTTTTGCTACTTCTTTTTTCACAATTTTTTATTTTATATCGGAATATAGTTGATGAACAGTGGTGTGTTAGTTTCAGGTGTACAGCAAAGTGATTCAGTTGTACATATACATGTATCTATTCCTTTTTCAAATTCATCTCCCATTTAGGTTATTACATAATATTGAGCAGAGTTCTCTGTGCTGTACAGCAGGTCCTTGTTGGTTATCTGTTTTAAATACAGCAGTGTGTACATGTCAATCCCAAACTCCCAATCTATCCCTCCCCTGGTGGTCCAGTGGTTAAGACTCCTTGCTTTCACTGCTGGGGCCTGGGTTCAGTCCCTGGTAGGGGAACTAAGATCCCCCAAGCCTAGCAAACGAATACAATAAACTGTTTTTATTAGACTCTCTTCCTTATAGCTTAGTTCCTTGGTCCAGCAGTTGCTGTATCTTATTGGTTTATTGGCACCAGAGTAAGGGAAGAAATCAATTAGATGTGCGTTTTGGTTTTTTTGTTTTTTCCCTTCTTTCTATGGTTGGTTGAGTTTGAGAAACATAGCTGTTATGAACTGGGAGCTGCACAATATTAGAGGAGCTCCGGTCTCTGAGTCAGACAATACTTTCGTTCTTTTAATCTCTGTAAGACAGTACTTTCATGATGTTGAAAGAAAGTGGTCTATGGGTTTCACGTGCTCATTCGTTTCTTACTACACCTTTATAAATGCAATGCTCTGTGAATATCTATGTTTTATCCACAATGCTTCCAGCCTTCTGTTTAAAGGTGAAAGATTCAAGTGTCTGAAGAATCCTATACCCCAAACTGGCATTTCTTGCTCAGGTTAGAGAATAGCCCTCAGGTTAGAGGGCTTTGGTGGAACATCCCACAGTGAAACGACTTTGAAGAACTTCCAGGCTCTCCACTCCAGAAAAATAGATGTTCTGAACTTTTACTCCTTTCTTAGGAGGCAGAGGGACAAATGTGTAATTGATTAAAAGAAAGTTACAGTCTCCTTAGGGCTTAATCTAATCTGCTCTTGTATGGAGCAAAGTCCTAGGTGAAACCTTAAAAAGAGGGACAAATTTCTCCCTAAATATATGAGGAAGAGTTAGAATGACCTAGCATGGCCCCTGAACAAAAGAAATTTAATCGCAGTAATCTACAAATATACATATCCTTCTTTAATGTGTAAATGCAGATATCTTATAATAAAAGATGGTAAACGCTTTAGTGAAACATACTAAGAGCTGAGCACATAAATGCATCAATATTCCCATTAGAAGGAAAAATATCATGTGAATGGTGGACAGAGGACTGGAGCTTTCCCTTTCCATACACCCAATTCCAAAGAATGATTAATTTGTGACCTTATATTTAAGTACCTAACCGATTAATGATGATTTTGTATCTCTACAGACACACTACAAAATAAGCAGGATTTAATTAGATTCATGCTACAAATGATGCCACAACGTTTCTAACTTAGAAAAACGAAAGACAAAACTGTTGGGCTGTTGCAGAAATTACTTATTTTTAATTTTTAAATATTTCCAAAGTCAGGGGCTAATGTCTGCTTTATCTTATGTTGATGTTGTATATTTAAGTTATATTATTTCCGAGGCACTTGCAAATAATTGGCCTTGGAGCACATGGTATTTTTTAAAGTTACAAAAAAAACACAAAAAATGGGAAATTTTCCTCTTTGCTTTCCATTCACTCAAGATACTCTCTTAATGAGTATGATATTTCGTAAGATGTTTTCAATATGTCTAATGTTAGATTGCAGTAATTTACTTTCATATCTATCAAAAGGCATGATAAAAAGTGAATAAATTTATTCTTAGAATTCACAAAATAAACATAAATGGCACGGTAAGAATAAAATGTCTTAAAAACTTGTGTGCAGAGATACAGAACCCTTTAATTTTGTCCTTTTTATTAGTGGACCATATTTATTGATTACCTGGGATGCTAATAAGGGTGCAATCTACTTGCCACAACCATGAAACTAAAAATATTCATTGACTTACAAAATTTAAAAAATCTTGATTTACAAGACATTTGAAAAACAGATGATTTGGAAGTAAGAAAAAGAAAGAAGAAATCCCACATAGTGTGTAACCTTTGTTCTCAATTTAATGCTTTACATTTGTAATCATAAGGTCTTGCATTCAGACATTTTAGGCTATAATCTGGGTACAAAGCTAACTTTCTGTAAACTTTGCGTCTTTCACTTACAGTTTAAAAATATTTATTTCTGTCTTGTTTATAAGGTAAAGTCATTTTCATTTGGTTTCTCTAAGCTTTGATCTTCAAGGGTTTCCTGGGAGACTCAGTCAGGGAATAGAGAACAGGGAGGCAGGAGAATCAAGAGAATAAGACTTGACAATGGCCCTCAGTGCAACCAGCCCAGTGTCTGGCATAGAACTGGGAATCAATGAAGATTTGTTGAATGACTGAAAGTATTCTGCTGGAAACACACACACACACACACACACACACACACACACGTGCTACATTTCCTAATACAGGTTACATAAGGCAGTGTTTCCATCAGGTGAGAACCCCAGGGCAGCCATGCTTTAGATTCAGAATAGTACCTGATAATACCTGAATGTTATCAACTGAAAAGCCCATAATTGCCTCAATAGCCACTTAGATCATCACAGAAGTACCTTCATGGTTTACAAGGACATCTGCACAAAATGTATTTTAAAAAGAGGGTCCCAATGAATGCGAGGATATTGTTTCATACAGCAGGAATTCTGGAATAATATCTAGTCTTTTATACCAAAGAGGCTTCTTGCAAATGAGATCTGGCCATGGGGACATTCATCCCTTAACTTACACAAAGGGAAATTTACCCACTGGCCACGGCCAAAGTAATTTTTTAAGAGAGTGATTAATGAAAAAAATATGCAAAAAACCCTGACCAGTATTCCTCAAGACTCCCAAGGTCATCAAAAACAAGGAAAGTCTGAGAAACGTAACAGCCAAGAGGAGGCTAAAGAGACATTGACAACCAAATGTAAGGTAGTATCTTGGAAAGGATCCTGGAAACAAAACAAAAAAAAAAGGACATTAGGTTAAAGACTAAGACAATCTGCATAACATACAGGCTTTATTAATAATAATAGGTAATATTGGTACATTAACTGTAACAAATGTACCCTATCAATGTAAGACGGTAATAATAGGGGAAACTGGGTGCAAGGTATAGGGAAACTCTCTGCGCTGTCACAATCTTTCTTTAAGTCTAAAACTGTTTTCAAAAATGAAATTTGTTTTAAAAACAACTGTTTAATATATATATGCATATATGACACTCTAGCTAACGATGCATCTGAAATCTTACTCATATGAAGTTTAATTCATATAACACACACACATCCATGTGTATATGACAATAAAATTTCTTTTTTTTTCCATGCAAAGACCCTAATAAAATGAAGAAATACATTTCCTGAACTGCATTATTGAAGACAGTTTGTGATGACCTTCAAGGGTAGCAGAATATGCTACCCCAAAATATATCCCTTTGGCATAAGGATTGTTTTGATTCTGAAGGCAACAGAAGAAGAAAAGCTCTCTGCTCTCCCATTATTTGCCCAAGAGCAGTACACAAATTTTGAAAGGTGCCTCCTCTCCCCTTTCTACCAGGAAGAACAGGAAATAATCATCGGAGACAATCCTAGACCCATATCAGCCCAGAGGCAGTACCAGAGGAATCTATATAACAAACTTTGCCAAAACTAGCTCTTATCTGCCATCATCTTCCCACATATTTGCCTTCCCAGAATTTGCTGCCCTCAGAAGCTCAAAGTCTTTTTCTTCTGGTTTGCCATTTCTCTATATTATCGTTCTTTTGTTAAGATGCTACATAAACCCAAGTTCTAACCACCGCTTTGAGTTACTCGTCACTGGGTGCTTCCGTGTATATGTGCAATAAAAATGTTCATAAACTTCTGCTGGCTTTTTTCTTGTTAATTAGTCTTTTGCCAGTCTAATGGCAGAGCCCTAGCCAGTGAACCTAAAATGGGTAGAGGGACAAGATATTTTTTCTTCCCCTACAACCTTAACTCCCACTGATATACTTAGAGTACCAGTTCTTAAGAAATTTCTTCCCAGACCTGGACACTTCTTGTATCTCTAGCTAGGAAAGATAAGCCCATGAGGCACAGGAGCCCTTGTGCAGCTGTTTCTGTGATTATAAAACAAACAGCTATTCTACTGTCAATGAGCTATATGTTGAAGAGAAATTACAAGCGACTCACTTGCTAACAAAAAGTCTTGGGCTTTAAAAAGCAGCTTCTCTCATGGTCTAGGGAACAAGGAGATGTTCTTTAACCCAAGCATCCTACAGCCCTGGTGTGTGCATATATGTAGGTGTTCAATTCATATGTTTAGAATTTAAATGAAGAGAAAAAAATGTGTTTTTCCCCAAACTTGGCTGCAAACAGATAATGCTACCATATCATTCACCCTAAAAGGTTGGTGTGAGTTTTATTTTTCCTATATAAAGATTGAAAAAAAACACAATAATAAGACAAGACCTCTCGTGATTAGCATATGCACTGCAGAATAGCAGATGTTACAGTGTATCCTAAGGACAAAAGAAGCTGCACAAATTGAATACGCCAGCTATAACAACCCTGGAGCTCAGTTTTGCCAAATGTTTGAAGCACAGGAAATGACTTGAGCCACTCTGTATTTCTTTTTATTTAAAGCGTGACTAAAGGTTGAGTCTTTCAGATCCCAGGCAAATAGCTCATTAAAGCTATGGCCGTCATCTGCAAATTTCTCCATGAGGTTGCTGTGCACATTAACCCAAAGAGTTATTACTTCAATTACCTAAAGTAATAGGTTGATGATAAGACCCCTATCTTATCATCAACTTATGACTGAGTTATTTGCAGTCGTCCAGACTGTATGGTCTAAATTAGAGGGGCTGAATAAGGAATTAGAGGAAATATCAAAAATTTAAAAAATCTCAGTGTGCTATTGTTTCACATTTTTTATTCTCTGGATTATAAGCCTTGTACTTCTGCTTTCATCCTACAAATATTTATGAGTGTTTTCATCCAATTCTCATTTGTAATTACAGACACTCAAAACATACTAAGGGGGCATGGAAAAATTTTTTTTTTAAAATTCAAGTAATCTATAATCGTTTAGTGGATTAATTTTATCAGAAATTGTAGAATTTTGTAATTCTGTAGACTTTTGCCTAAAGGAAAAATCAGGAATATTTTTGGACAGATATTGTACCTATATGTGCATATATTTATTTCTGAACAAACAACCATTAAGTCATTTGACAGTTTATTCTGGCATAGGACTGAAGGTCATATGTTTAGCCTCAGTGTGTGACAGTTGACTTTCTTTTACAATCTCTGACAACACGGTTAAAGGATTCCAGCTGTATTGGTCACAAATTTATCATCAGTGACAGAAAAACAAGTCAAAGTACAAGCAGATTGGGCCAATAACATCATGATTTGCATATGCATGGCAAGTCTTTTAAATCCTGTTCCCTTGTTTCTATTTGTCATGTGCCCAGATTACATTGCCACTGCAATCCTAAATCGTATCAAGGATATACAGAAAGGGAGTGGCTTTCAAGTGGTTGTATGTATGAAATATATTTAGTGTAAACGGCTCCTGGAATTATCAAAATAACGAAACTGAAGATGGATGACTCCTTTGCTCTGTCCAAACTTCATCCTCTCAGAGCCCAGCTTAGAAATCATTTCCTCTGGGAAACAAACTATCCTCCACTTACCCACCGCCTCAGATAATTCGTCTCTATTGTGCTACATGGGAACTCTGTACTTTCTGTTCAGTTTTTCTGTAAACTGAAACTGCTCTAAAAATTAAATCTGCTCGGGACTTCCCTGGTGGTGCGGTGGTTGGGAATCTGCCTGCCAGTGCAGGGGACATGGGTTCGAGCCCTGGTCTGGGAGGATCCCACATGCCGCGGAGCAGCTAAGCCCGTGCACCACAACTACTGAGCCTGCGCTCTAGAGCCCGCGAGCCACAACTACTGAGCCTGAGTGTCACAACTGCTGAGGCCCGCGTGCCTAGAGCCTATGCTCCGCAACAAGAGAAGCCACCGCAATGACAAGACCCGCACTGCAACGAAGAGTAGCCCCTGCTCGTCAGAGCTTGAGAAAGCCCGCGCGCAGCAGCGAGGACCCAACGCAGCCAAAACAAATAATTAATTAATTTAAAAAATTAAATCTGTTCCCTTTAAAAATGTATTGCAAAATAAAATGTTTAGGGGTCAAGATTTTGTTTCATGTGACCGAGCCATATTAAAGTTTTCTCAAACGCTACAACTGCCATTAGTGTATTTAAAAACCCTAATGTCAGCATATTAAGATTAACTTGGCCAAGCTGTAGTTTGAATGCCTCAGATTCTTTGCATTTCTGACACGCTGCCAGGAATCATTACTTGGCAAAACAAGTCTCTCCTTAGGGAAGCTTCCTGACTTCTTCTTCTTCTTTTTTTTTTTTTTATACAGCAGGTTCTTATTAGTCATCTATTTTATACATATTAATGTATACATGTCAACCCCAATCTTCCAATTCATCCCACCACCAGTCCCCGCCACACTTTCCCCCCTTGGTGTCCATACGTTTGTTCTCTACATCTGTGTATCTATTTCTGCCTTGCAAACTGGTTCATCTGTACCATTTTTCTAGAAGGAATCTTCCCTACTTCTAAACCTACTTTTCTGTCAGCAGCCTGCTAATGTTTAAAGTATATTAGGTAGAGTTCCCTGTGCTATACAGTGCAGGCTAACACAATATTATAAAGCAACCACACTCAATAAAAATTAATAAAAAATAAAAATATAAAGTATATGTGCACACAAGGGAAGAGTTTCATGTTTAGTCATAGTATTTATTTGAGGATTCTATGTGAAGTTTTTATAACTTGTATAATAAATTTATTACACTAATAGATTATATTCAAATAGTATATTTTTGACTCAAATCTATAGTGCCGAGATTATTTCCTCCATCAAGATAAATCTTTAAAAGACTGCCCCAATATATACTTTCAGCTATTGTGTGCTCAATACTATTAAACTCAAAAATACTAAAATAATTAAATTAATTAAAATTATAATTTATCTAGAATCTCTTATCCTTCCAAAAATATTTTAAATTACACAACTTCCAGACCAGGTGTGAGAAGCTGAGAAGATAAAAGAGAACATTCCTACCATTAAGGAATTTACACTTTCCTGAGTGAAAGGGACCAATGAACAGACAATTATAATACAGTACAATTATTTCTACAGTAATGGATAAGTATAAGATTTTTAGTGAGTAAAAATTGTTCACATACCTATTGCTTTTATGCCAGTCTGAAAGATACTGCAGCGTTAAAATAGGATAAGAAAAATGATTAGGAAAGGAAAGAAAAGGTGGAGGAATAGTAAGGATATGATGATGGTCTCTGACTTGGGGAAGTGGGGAGATGAAGGCATGGTGCATGGGAGCAGGACCTGATTTGGGGGCTTGTTGGAGGTGAGAAGGGGAGAGTGATCAATGCAGATGGAATTTCAGATGCAAGAACTGGGCTTTAGATTTGAGAAACCAGGAAATGAATGTGCATAACCAGCGAGTCTGTGTAACGTGTGAAAACAAGAGAAGGCGTTAACATTTAGAAGTTGACATCAACAGGTTAACAGAAGAAGACCTTGCAAAGAATCCTGAAAAGACTCAAAAATTAGAGAGAAAAAAGCATAGAGTGCAAGGTCAGGAAACTCAAGGCAAGAAAATGTTTCAAGAGGTAAGTGATAAAGAGGGTTAGGTGGGGAAGAGAAGTAAACGTGATCAAGACGAAATGTGCTCGGGCCTTGCGGCGTGGGTACTGTCATCATCTTAACGGAAATTTAAGATGGTTCTGTTTCAGCTGCCCACTCTCAGTGTCCAGCTCACTAACCACCATCCATTCACTTATTCAGAAATATTTATTAAGGGCCTATTATGTCCCAAGAAATGGAGTTCTTTCAAAAGAAAAGGTGAGCTTTTTCAGGTTTGGAATATATCAAAGACAAAACAGACCCAACTCTTTGCCCTTGTGGTGTACCCATTCCAGAGGTAGGGAAGACAGACAATAAAAAATATATATATTTTTTTAATGGATTGAAGAATGAATGGAAAGTGATGGATTTAAGATAATGAATATGTACTAGTATGAAAGTACATTAACTAAATATGACAGCAAGAGATTTTTTTCTAATTCAACAGAAAAGAAACTGGAAAATTTTTGCATAGCATTGATGCTGGCAGAGAAAGAAGAACTGAAAATAAGGGGAAAAGAAAGCAGATAAATGGTGAATTAGCATTGCCATGAAGAGGGAAAGGGCTAGATTTCAAAGTACAGATGGAGAGATTAGACTTACACCAAAGCGACTTTGCTAGCATGATCTGGATGCAAGGAGAAAGGAAGTAAAGTCACAGGTAGGTTGATAATAATAGAGGAAATTCCATTTTATACTTTCAGGGAAAGTAAAAGGTTTCCTCCTGACAGTGAAAGGAAAAGAATAGCGATAAAGGGGTTAGAAGAGAATTCGAACGCTTGAATTATATAATTACCATCGGGCATGAGAGAGAGGACAGCAAAGACAGCCACTCCCATTGTTAGAGTTTATGATTTGCCCTCATAGCACCCTAGCTGCCTGAATTTGAAAATAGAGAAGCTGGATAGTTGTGTCATTATAGGTCCAGTAGATGGACAATGGCGCAAAGGTTACTGGCAAGAAGGTAATGCACTAATGGGTTGTGGGTTCTAGAAAAGATGAAGCACGGGGAAAAGCAAGAGAGGCCTGATAGGCAAGAAGGAGAATGCCCACAGATCTAGAGGTGCAAGTTTGAAAGCCTCATGAAGTCCAACTTATCGATTCTTTCTTTCATGGATCATGCCTCTGGTGCTGGATGTACAAAGTCATTGCCAAACCCAAGGTCAGCCTAGATGTGCACCTATGTTATCTTCCAGGAATTTTATATTTTTGCATTTTATATTTAGGTCTGTGGTCCATTTTGAGTTAATTTTTGTGAAGGGGTACTGTGAAGGTCTGTGACCGTTCATTATTTTTGCATGTGGGTGTTCAGCTGTTCCAGCACTATTTGGTGAAAAGACTATCTTTGCGCCATTAGATTGCCTTTGTTCCTTTGTCAAAGACTGGCTAAATATGAAGATCTCCCTCGACCTATGATGTTGTTACATCCTGATAAACCCATCCTAAGTTGAAAATATCATAAGTCAATAATGCATTTAATACACCTAACCTACACCTTAGGGGGACATTGTTCCCTCCTCTCTGACCCCATTTTGGCCAAGAAGACCCAGTCTGAACCTGCTGTCTAAAAAAATAAATAAAATAAAATTTAAAAATTAAAAAAAAAAAGACCCAGTCTGGATATTGCTGACAACTTGCAAATAATTTTTTCTTCTCCCAGTTTTGATCTACTTTGCATTGCTGGCAAATGCCACCTAGGAAAGACTACAGCACTTTGTGGTTCTCTTCTGTGGCCTGGATACCAGGGTTTTTTGAGGATCCAGAAGTCACCCTGAGGAGGGGAAAGTTGTCCTGACAACCTCTAGTGGTTTGGGGAGAAGGATGAATTGACTCCCTTTTTCCCAACAGATGTCACATAACACCCAGCATACAGAGGGAGAGCTGTTCCCAGGTACTACAGAGGAACATGCACCCTGATGTCCAGAATTTGGTTTGCTAGAGTCACTTGTGGTAAGACTACAGGGGCCAAGCTGAAATCATAATTGGTACAGAGACACTGTGTGTGATATGAATCACACAGGGTCTGGAGGAGACTGTACCAAACTAGAGAGACAGTGCCTTTTCTGAAAGTGCATCCACAGATGTCTTGATGACTATGGTTATGAGAGATGAGTGTGTACATATCATACTGGGGCTTTTCCTGGAGTTGAGGTCATTGTCAGAGCAAATAAGGGTTTGTTTACTCCTGTAGCCTATGAACTGTTCACCTCAAGGCTATTCCTGCACAGACAAGAAAATGAAAATAGAAGAAAGGGAAATCCTATAATCTTTTATCATCCAGCCAGAGTTTTGTCGACTCAGATAGAAATGATCTTTACTGCTTACCAATGTTGCCGGCCACTAAGGGGGGCTACCCTCCCCAAGGCATGGAGAGTCAGAAGGTCAGGTCAATATAAGCTTGAGAAATCTTCTGGTTTCTGAAAAAAAAAAAAAAGAAGTAGATCCAAACTTTTACTGAACCATTTTTTAAAAAGTTCTACTGACATCTGACATGCTACAGACTGCACATAATTAAAGTGTACAATTGGATTTGTATGATGTACATATAAACCCATGAAACCATTGTAACCATTCTAATGAACACTTCCATCACCCCTATATTCACCCTGTGCCCTTTAGTAATCTCTCCCTGCCCTCACTGACCCTCAGGGAAACCACTGATTTACTTTCTTTGACAGTAAATTAGTTTGTATTTTCTAGAATTTCACATGACTGGAATCATAACATGTTTGCTTTTTTAAAAAATCCTGGTTTCCTTCATGCTTCATAATTATTTTAAGATTCATAAACACTATTTTTGTGAACAGTTCATTATCTTCCTTGCTGAGTAGTATTCCACTGTATGGATACACCGGTACTTGTTTATCTATTCAGCTGTTAATGGACATTGGGCCTGTTTCCATTTTGGGGCTATTACAAATAAAGCTGCAAATTTTAAATGTACAATTTGATGTTTTGATACATGCTTAAACCTTTGACACCAAAGGTGTCCTCTGGCCTTTTTAATCCATCCTTTGTGACTCATAAAATTATTGGTACAAGGACATATCCTACCTTTTGGAGGATACTCACATGGAGTGGATATTCACACATCCATACAAATAGCCAGGAATGTGCTATGAAGCCTTAGTCCTCACTGTATCTCACGGCCATGCTTGCTTCATTGGTGTCCACCACGTTACGGGGTTATTTTATTTACAATTCCAAACACCCTGTCACTTAATGCATAACCTCTTCAGAGTGCATTTCTAAAATATAATTTCATAATCTTTGTAACTATCACACAAAATAAAAATATTTAAACTATGATCAGAAATGGATAAGGTGAAGGAGCTGACAATTCACAGAATAAAAAAAAGTGACCAATAAACATATGAAAAATATCCAACTACAGTAGCAATAAAGATATACAAACTCAAATACAACCACCTATTTAAATTGTTTGCCCACATTTGGCAAGCCAAGGACAGAGGCCTCAGAAGAAACCAAACCTGCCAACACCTTGATCTTAGACTTCCGGCTTCCAGAGCTGAGTGAAATAAATATCTGATGTTTAAGCCACAGAGTCTATGCTATTTTGTTATGGCAGCTGGAGCAGACTAGTACGCTATGAAAGGTTAGAAATATCTCACCTGTATTCTGGAGCTGAAAGTTTACCTTCATCAGCATTGTTTTTCCATTTCTACCAGTCTTTTATCTCTACATCCAGAAATAAATATGAACATTAAGGAAGAACCTAATAACAAGGATTCATTGGTCAAAGTATGCGTGGCAGGTCCTGTAACTGGTGCTTCACAGAATGCCAGTTTACTCTGCACCTAACAGTCCAGGGCACTTTGGGCCATAGACATTGAGTAACCAGCCCAAGATCATACCATCAGCACAAAGGTGGGGACGACATTTGAACGCACATCTGTCAAAGAGCTGAGTTTGCTGGAAGGAGCGGAGGCTTGGGTTTGAACCCAGGCGTGTTGTTAAATCTCAAAGTCTGACCTTGGGAGAGATTACTTGTCTTCCATGAGCCTCAGTTTCTTCATCTGTAAAACGAGGGGAGTAATATTTACTTTGCAGGATTGGAAAAAGGATTCAAGGAGATAACATGCAGAAGAACAAGAACATAGTAGATATCCCAAAGCGGTCAGCTCCTCCGCTGTAGCTTGCAGAGGCAAAGCCGAGACAAGAATCCTTGACCCTGGTGTTAGCAGAAACTGCCTTATTTCAGCAGGGCTTTTTGGTTTCAATAAGGAAAAAGCCTATTTCTGTGTTGCTTTATATGTGATTGTTTAAAAATTAAACAAGCTTTTATCTGTCAGGTGACTGATCTGTCACAGGTAGATCAGTCACCTGATAGACTGGGGCCCTCACAAGCTGGGGCCTGTGACTAGGTACATTTTGGGATGTCTGTGCTCACCCCTGGGCACAGGACAAAGGAAAATCAATTGGAGACTGGCCTGTCTTAACAAGTCAGGGCTGAGCTACAAGCAATAGTGTGTGTGTGGAAATATAATGTGATCAAGGAATTCTGATTTGAATTTAAGTCTGTTTTTAACTTGTGTTTCTTAAAGAAATCACTATTCAATCATGGCGAAAAGTACTGCTCAGCTACAATTATCTCAAAAAATAAAAAGTTTAATTTAAGAAAAAGAAGAAGAAGGAGTGCCACTCAGGAGTCAGCCACACTTGGAGTCAAAGCCAGCTCCTTCTATTTTCTAGATAAGTGACCTTGGCTAAATTCCCTAACCTCCCCAAACCTGTTTTCCTCATCTGTAAAATGACCACAATAATAACCACCTCACAGCTTGGTAGTGAATAACAAATTCAATCACATATGTAGTATTTATTTAACTCGGTATAGTCTTCGCAAGAACTTTATGAAATAGGTACTATCATCATCCTCATTTTCCTGATGAGGAAGCTGAGATTCAGAGAAGTTACGTCACTTGCCCAAGGTCACACAGCCAGTAGGCGGTAAAGCTGGATTCCAGAGGCTGTGCTTTTAGCCTTTATGGGATGACTGCCCCTGAGTAAATATCAAACACCTGCAATTGCTTCAAAGGAAAAATAATCCCTTTTTTTTTAAACATCTTTATTGGAGTATAATTGCTTTACAATGTTGTGTTAGTTTCTGCTGTATAACAAAGTGAATCAGCTATACATAAACATATATCCCCATGTCCCCTCCCTCTTGCGTCTCCCTCTCACCCTCCCTATCTCACGCCTCTAGGGATGGGATAAAAATAATAAAAATAATTCCTTTTAATTCGACTGTTAATTAATTTTTGTTTTTATTTTAAGAGAACTTTGTACAACAAACTGACTAAAACATAACCTATAAATAGGAATGCTTTCACAAAATTATATGAATGATGGTTTGTTTCAGACTTAAACTAGTTTTAGCTAAGAATTATGTTTTTAATTACACAAATGACATTGAGGATAGAATTACAGAGTTAATGTAAATGAAATTAAATAATGTTATGAGCATGGAAGATGAGAAATGTTTATCAAAAAACCACAGAGGAATGGGGAATTTGTTTACTGGGTAAAGAGTGCTTTTTTTGGTTTTCAAATATACTATACATAATGTCCTTTACATATTTTAAAATCAAAATGTACATTTAATATAAAATATCAAAACATTCTTCTTCCAAACCGCCATACCCACGTATTTTTTCCAGTCTTACTTTTAAGTTATATAAAAAGGTAATCACAGTATATGGGAATTTTCACCATTTTCCATCTTCTCTCAAACACATATCTTATATTTATCTGTTCTTTTCTTTATTCAACATGTATTAAGCACAGACCCTGCCCTGGGTGCTCAGGACACAGCTTGAAGACACTCAGAGACAGGAAGGTAATTATGAGAATGTGAGTGAGAAGTGTTTCCACTGTAGAGTTCTCCAGCTCAGTTGGAAGACAGGTGAAGAAAGCAGGAGGGGACTGTACTCAGGTGAGCAGATACTGTATGGCAAAGGCCTGAGCCTGGACAGTGGGGTAGGTTTTAACTGATGTGGCTTCCAAGGCTGTAAAGAGGGGTTACAAGAAAGATATGGGGAGTGGAATGCCCCCTATGCCATGCCCTGGGGTTAAGATAGTTTAAGGGTTTTAAACATCAGAATGTCTAAACATGATCAGATCTGTGTTTTAGAACTTTTATTGGGGGGAGTGTGGAAACCAAATTGGATCTAAGAAATTTGGGGGCAAGGAAATCATTCAGGAGACTAACTGCTGCTGCTGTTGTCACAGGAAAAAGTATAAGGGTCTGAACGAAGGCAGTGGCCATGGAAACCAACGGGAAGGAAAGGGGTTGGGGGTAGATTCCAGTCCTTCCTTTGTGCTAATAAACCTGTTTCTCACATTTTTCTCCATCTCATATGTATTATTTGTTAATGACCCAGCAGTAATTAGTTGAACTAATATTGTTATTATTTTGTGCCAGACGTAATTTCATTGTTGCAAGAAATCTGAGGCACAGAGTTGAAGCGACTTGGCCAAAATCACACAGCTGGGCAGGAGCAAAGAGACAAGATCCAAACCAGCTTTGTGTGAATCCACAGCCGATGCTCTTCCAGTTCACCCACCCGCCCCCGTACTGCTTCCTGTTTCCGGTTTTTCTCTCAGTGACTGGCAGCCTTTTAACCTGAACCCGTCTCCTTCCTTTCTTAAAAGAATAACTTATTGGCTTACTAATCTTCCCAACTGCTGTCCAATCTACTGCTTTCCATATCATGTTGGTCTGGTGCCTCTGCAGCGTCTGCAATATTCATCTTCTCATCAGACATTTTTTTCCTTAAATTTCAGCCATTTGGTTTCTGTGCCATCTAAATTTACTGACGTTGATCACTGTCTGGAAAAATTCAAAGTATTTCTTCATCCTTCCTTCCCTGCGCTTATCAGAGTACTTTGTGTTAGTAACAGCTCCTTTATTCTTGAAACTCTTTTCCCCATATGTGCTGCAACACTTTGCTTTCCCAACATGTCCCTGGGTCACTCCAGAGGCTCCTTCTCTGGCTCTTAAGGTGTTCTCTCTTGATAAAGAAAAACAGTTCCTTTTCTCCTTCTATGTTCTGTGCGTGCCCCTAGAGATGTTGGGTTTTCTTTTGTTTCCTATGTTTGTTTAAATCCTCTGCTGTTCTCTTTCAACGTGAAGACTTCTGTTTCAGTGATTTACTGACAACATATGTTTCACACAACCTCCCCAAACATTCCTGCCCTGCCAGTCACCTCGTCTGCCGATGACGAAGAAGTATACAAAGAATTCATTCTGCTGTGTAAGCTTTCTGCCTGACCCCCACCTCCCCAGGTGCTTAAATTTCTTTGATCATGAAAATAAATGCCAAGCAGGTATTAAGCTTACAGAATTAGAATTGAAGCCTGCAGGTGAGAGAGAGAGACAGACAGACAGACTAGGTCAGCTGAATATTCCCAGCGGAATGCACCTCAGTTCACAGCTCAAGCTCAAGTTCCTGGAGGACCAGGAACCTCTGTCCTATACTTAGCTCAGAGCCTCCAGAGCTAGTATGACTCAACCAGCAAGCATACCATTGAACCAGCACTTCACCAGGCTGACAGCGCGTCTGGGAGTCCTGTGTGGTCAGTGACGACAATTCTTGCTGGGCACTCTCAGGATGACCCAGGATTGATACTGATCTGAAACCTAAGCGCCAATAAGACTCAAGAGTTCCAGCCTTGAAATGATAGAATCCAGGGGTTTCTGTTCCAAGCAGAGTGCACCTTTCATCTCCAATATCTATACAGGTTTGTCCAAAACACAATTAAGAAAGAAAAAGAAAAACAAAAAACCCACAACGGTGTTCGTGACCTCTGCTCCCTCCATCCCCACCCCAATGTCCAGAAGATGGGAATTCAGACAAAAACTTAGACAAAAAAGCAACATCCCTAAAATTGTGCTTTACTGGGTTTGTTTGTGGGGTGTTTTTTCCCCCGGTTTTATTTTTCTTTGGGGGGGGGATGGGGGAGGAGAGGGGAGGACCTGGGCGCAGAGGAGGAATCCAGGCTCTCAAGCCTCTCCTCCACCCTTCTTTTGCGGGGTGGTCTTCAGCGCACTGAAGGGAACACTTGTTGGGGAGTACCCTTTCTGCTTGGTGCCTCCCACCGCCAGCCAGGCAGCCACAGGCAGAGGGGGAGGCTCTGATCTGGGCTTGGCTGTGAGTCAGGAAGGCAAAGATCGCGGAGCCGGAGCGCTCAGGGCCAGGTGACACAATCGTGGGTGCCCGGCGCTGCTTGACAGCTTCATCCCCGCCCACTGGCAGGAGAGCGCGGCCGGGCAGCACACGCGCGCGCGCAGGGTCCTTAAAAGCCGCGGCCGCGCGGAGACGCCGAGCTCGCCCACCGCGCGCAGGAGGCGACATGCACGTGAACGGCAAAGTGGCGCTGGTGACCGGAGCGGCCCAGGGCATCGGCCGAGCCTTCGCCGAGGCGCTGCTGCTCAAGGGCGCCAAGGTAAGCGAGGCAGGGCGCACGGCGCGAACCTCGCCGGCCCACCCGAGACCCGCCCCCCAGCCGGGGCCCCCGGGGGCTGGGGGCAGGGACCGAGGCTGAGCCCCCGGTGCCCGCCGTGCAGTCTCCAGAGCTGCCCAGGCTGGCGCGCTCGAGCGGACCTCGAACGCTCCGGGAGGGACCCCGAACTGTATAAACTGCCCCATCTCAGGTCCAAAAGAGGAGCGTCCTGGGGTCTCTTTATTGTTGGTCTATTTCAAGAGCCGCGCAGGATCTCGATTCCTCTCCTCTTGTCTGTAGGTAGCGCTTGTCGATTGGAATCATGAAGCAGGTTTAAAGTGTAAAGCTGCCCTGGATGAGCAGTTTGAACCTCAGAAGACTCTCTTCATCCAGTGCGATGTGGCCGATCAGGAACAGCTAAGAGGTAAGGGCGGGGAATCCATCCATCCACGCGGAGCGCGCCTTGAGTAAGCAGCAACATGAAGGCAACCCCCGGCCAGAGATCCAGCCTGGGGTGGGCGGCCGACTATCTCCTGAAGAGCAGCTACCTCTGAGCTGCAAGTGATAGCTGGGACTGTTACGTTTCCTCTGACGTCCCAGTAGCCCTAAAAGCTAAGGGGGAAGAAAAGCCAAGCATGCTTGAGAAATCCTTTTATTTTAGTGATTTGGCCGCACATAATGTAATCAAGATTCCTTGGTGTATTCCAAGACGGTGCTGCTACAGTAATTATTAAATGATTGAACTTGCAGATGGAACTGGGAAAGACAAAGTAGGCTAGGCGAGTATGGCAAACAACTTCTCCCAGAAAGCTGGAAGACACAGAGTCCAATGACAATCAAATGTGGCAGTGTTTCTCTTTGGAACATACTAGAATGAAAGGTCAAGGGTTGTCATCACAGACGTGCTGGATGCTTTTGACCACATGCTCTCTCTGGTGTTTTCCCTATGAAATGATATTTTAAAAACAATAATAGCTGTACTGTAGTCTTAGAATTGCAGAAGAAAAGCTTCTACCAGACTTTCCTCAATGCTTTCCTGTTTCCGTCTACTCACTTAAAATAGACCAATCTAGTTGTGAAATATCAGGGACCGAATTGGTGTAGACAATTAACAGATTTGGTCATATAGAAACCCAATAGATCTATATGAAAAACATACATATTTTTCTGGGGAAAAATGGGAAAATAAAATATTTGTATTTCACAAAGTTTTTTTGAAAGACTAAGTCAATTATTAGGCACGCCTTTAGTCAAGGTACCAAAAATATCCTCATAAAAGTCACTCTGGTACTTCTGTTCTTAACGTGGATGTGTGTTTTTTCGAAAACGTTGGGCTGTTCTGTGAGAGAGTGAAAATGGAGCTCTATGTTAGAAGGAAAGCAACTGCTGTTCAGGGAAATTGTTTGAAAGGAAATTATATAATAAAAATCTGAAAATGTTATAAAGACCTATAACATGGATTACAAGCATGAGTAGAAGAGACCTGTAAACATAGTGCTAGCTGCTGGAGGATAAAGTTTTGCTGATTGCACAGGATAGTTTTCATCAGGGATAAAGTCATGTCACACCCCAACAGCCATGCTGATGGAATAGGGAACAGATTCCCTACAGATCATCTGAAAGCTATTTCTGTCTGGATTTATGTAGTTTCACATGTGACATTTAACCTTAATTGTTTTGCTTCCCAGTATTTAAAATTAGTACCTTGACTGTAAACACATTCCTTAAGGATAAGTGGTTGTGAAGGAGGAAACCAGACACAGGATGAGTGACCAGCAGAAGCCATGTTGGTCGTGAGAAATCCACATGCTGTCTGGACATCAGCGTCTATTTGCAGTTTAGGAAAACATGGCATTGGCTCTTCCAGTGTCAGGATTTAATGCTGCCTACAACTTTTAAAACTGCTTAGACATGTGGCCAAAGAGACTTCATTGAAATCATAAAAATACAGAGGTGAAAAAGTTCTTGGAGATGACTTACAGATGAAAAATGCAACCTGAAGAGTTTAGGCAAATTACAAAGAGTACCACAGCATATAAATGTCAGCAAGAGTTATCAATAGATTGTAAGTTGCTTGAGCCCAAAATTCAGTGGTGTGTTATAAAGAAGAATACACCGATGTATAATTTCGTGTGTTATACATCGGTAAGGGCAGAGTATAAGGAATACAGTGGACACCAAAAGAGGAAAGAAAAGTAAAGACGCAATTAGACGTCCATATTTGACAACCTAATTTCCTGTAAGGTGGATGTGGATTTCTGAAGAGTAGAATATATTTAAGATGAAATGCAAAAATTAACAATAATAATATTCCTTAGATCTTTTCTACGGGAGGACCTTTTCTGGAATCAATTTGAGATCTTAAGAATCATTTTAAAGATTCTTTGAAAAAGTGAACAGTTTTTATATATTTTGTTGTTTTCCATTCCAGTACAGTAAAAGGTACTGTAAGGGGTACATATTAGAAAGTCTTGGCAACATTTTTGGCAGTTAACTTGCATAGTAATTTATCCATTTCACAAATTAGTCCATGCCGTCTTCAATGTGTCTGGTGGTTGTTAATAATTCTTTACTTTTATTTCAATCAATATAAAGTTTGTGCAGCTCTATTTTTTTCAAGGAACTCATATGTTGGACCCAAGACCCAAGAACGCATTTCTATCGTTTGGAAGAATAACCACAATTGTTATCTATAGTTTCAAGTGATAGAACTAGAACCAGTGGTAAAAGGCCCAGGGAAACAATAGAACTATGTAAAACGCTACTTTGAGAAATAATGTTTCTCAATACCAAGGGGTAAAGCCTAATTTTAACTGGTCAAGGAGGGTTTGCAAGGGCTGGAAATGTGGTTGGACAACGTAATGAGGGACCTTCAAACCTCAGAATCTATGCAGACTTGACCTTAGTTGAACATGGTTGTTATACAAACTTGCAATACAAAGCTGTCAAAATAGAAAAAGAAAAGGCAAACATCGAAGTTACAATAATCAAATAAAATCATCTGAATGAAAAATAGACTTACTAGGATATCCAATGCACTGAAATGATCATAATGGATCTGGATACATAACTGTTTTAATATGACACTTTATGAAGAAAATATGGCTTATTTTTAAAGGGATGCTTGTCATAGTCTAAGCCACAGAGCTTCAGTAACTTCCTAGGGACAGAGATGCTGGTTGCCCAGACTGACTTCTAAGAGCTCTTAGCATAGTATGCTCAGTTCTCTAAAGTTTACACCACTGAGTTACTGCTTACAGAACTTTAACGTGCATACAAATCATCTGCGGATCTTATTAAGGTTAAGATTCCGATTTCATAGGTCTGTGGTGGCCACAGATTCTGCGTTTCTAGCAGGTTCCCAGGTAATACTGATTGATGCTGCTGACTCACAAACCACACTTGAGAAGCAAGGCAGGAAGTCACAGTCTAAGGGTATAACTTTCACGAGAAGCGTGGATGAATTAAAACCTCATTTCAGGGCATAGACTGTGATAAAGGTGTCTGTGCAAAATAAGAACGTATCTATGATGTCTTTTTTCTTTTTGTTTTATTAGATACTTTTAGGAAAGTTGTAGACCACTTTGGAAAACTGGACATTTTGGTGAATAATGCTGGAGTGAATAATGAGAAAAACTGGGAAAAAACTCTGCAAATTAATTTGGTAAGCTGTCTTAGCCATGTTCATGGTCTACAATTACTTAATAAAATGTTTTAAAAGGAAAAAAGGGTTTTTTTCATGGAAACAATACAGTGACCTACAATGTAGAAAAAGGCAAGTTATAAAAAGCTGGGGAAAAAAGCATTTCCTTTTACAAATAGGAAGACATTTGAGGTTTTCAATTATGAAAATAAATCTGTCTTAAAATATTAAAAGGAAATATGAGAAAAAAACATCTTTTACTTTATAACTTAGGAGTTGGCAAACTATGGCCCTCAGGCCAAATGAGCCTGCCACCTGTTTTTGTGACCTGCAAGCTAAAAATGGGCTTTACATGTTTTAACAGTTGAAAAAATAAGAAAAAGAAGAAAAAAAAGAAATATATGAATATACAAAATTCAAATTTCAGTGTCTATAAAGTTTCACTGGAACACAGCCAAGGTCGTTTATTTACATGTTGTCACTGGCTACTTTCATGCTACCGTGGTAGAATCGAATAATTGTGACAGAGGCCCTATGATGTGCAATGCCTGAAATGTTTACCATCTGACTCTTTATAGAAAAAAAATTTCCAACCCCTGGCTTAACTTATGTACTTAAAAAATAAATCTTAATTCCAGGACTATAACAGAAAACAAGGCTAAAGTGACCGTTGGACTCTGTAATTATTAAGATTTTTATCTTGAATGCCGGTGTGTGTGTGCATGCGTGTGTGTGTGCATGCATGTGTGTAATTCCCATAATGTTCGATGATTATTTAGCTCTTCCTTGAATTGTAAACATGTAGAATAAGGAAATAAAATTTGTTTTATTCGTTGTATCATAAGCTTGCTGATTATCTTATTTTATAAACAGACTTGACATAAGATATTGGGGTTTAGTAACAAACTTTAGCTAAAGCCAAATGTCAGAGCTGGGCGGGGCATGGGGTCACCCAGTTTTTGGTAAGGTCTTTCTTACTAGTCTTGCAAAGCAGGCACATGTAAAGTACAGAGGGGCAGCTGTGTGTGTATAAATGCACAGGGAGTGCTCCCTACTTCACCACATCCAACTCCTTAAAAACAGGAACCATGTGATGTTTTTCTTTGTTCTTCTCTCAGTAATCAACACAATATCTTGAAGATAGTGCTTAGTCAATAAATGTTTGACTTGAAATGACATTTTCATGAGTAATGACTTAACTGTAATAACCTGATAGGAGTAATGAGAATTACCCTCATAAGAAAGCTGAATCTGTGAGTACCACTTTGATAAGGCACAAGCTTGACAGATGCCTAAAATCCTTTGACCCAGAACAAAAGGTACTATTTTAAAGTACAAACACTCTCCTTCCAGTTCTTTCTAAAATTTGTCTGAAGTGTTCCTGGATATCATTATAGTTCAAAATAACTTTAAAACCTATTTGTCAAGTGTCCCTCAAAATCTTCTGGTGTGTGTGTGTGTGTGTGTATGTGTGTGTATGTTTAGAGACATGACAACTGCTGTTCCTGAGTTGAGATAATTCTATGATTTTCTTCTACTTTAGGCTAATAATGTAGTGAAATAAAATGAAACATTTTCATACTGTGAACCATACTTACATCTCTTGGCTAAATCTTACTTTATCATGGTATATCCATATCTAAGACACCATTGAATTTGCTCAGTTAATACCTAATTTAATTTAATATTTGTGTCTCTCTGTTATAAATGATAAGAGCTTATAATTTTCTTTTCTTAAAATATTTCTATTCGGTTTGGCTGTCAGCTATTCCTTTGCTTACTTCTATCTCCTTGATCTGTCTGTTTCTGAATAGCATGTAGTCATATCTCAAATGACAGATGTCAACTTGCCTACCTCTTTCAGTCATTCTGTCAGTGTGAATTCTGCATAAATGGCTGGTGATTATAATTTACTGATCTTTGATTTTTTAAAGTGGTAGCCCCATTTGCAACCTGTGATTTTTGATTTGTTTTATATTTCCAGAAATAATATTGGTACCCTGTGTTTTCTTTTGATTCACATTTACCTAGGCATATCTTTTTCTATTTCTTTATTTTGAAAATGAAAGTAACCTTTTATGTGAATTTTGTCTCTTGCTAACAGTGTAATGTGAGATCTTAGTTTTCAAATCACATCTAGAAACAAATGCTTTTTAAATTTGTGAATTTAAGCCACTCATATTTATTTTTACTCTTCTATTAGGACTTATTCCTTCCACTTTAGTTCATACTTTATGTTCACTAAATTTTCTTTCTGTTTATGTTCTTTTTCCATTCTTGTCTTAAATTCCATTGGATCACTTTATTTTCTTCAGCTGGTAAGAAAACCATACATTTTATACATCTTTGGTGGTTATCCCTGACTTATTATGAACCATACTTCATTAAATCCTTTGGTTGTCAGATATAAAATATTTTTTTTGGAATATGCAATCAATTGGAAACTGCAGGAATTTTAAAAAACATGTTTTTATAAACTTATGCCCCTCTCCAAAACCACATAACGTGACAAGACTTTTTTTGAATCAAGCTATGCTAATGAAAAAGCACAAATAACACAGCAGCTCTCTCCCTAGAACATCACTACTATTTGTAGTTTCATCAGTAAAACTACAGATATTTTATAGATAGTGGTCCCTAGGCTATAAAGTTCCTATATTCAGTGCATTCATAACGGGCACCTACTGTGCCTTTCTTCTGAGAAATCAGCTGTCAGAAAACATGTGCAATGATTAGAGTTAATAAATGAAACATGAAAATAGTGAAGAGATTGTCTCAGAGGTAATAGGATTCGAAGTATCTATCTTCATCCAGCAGAGAGGGCATGTTTGCTTTAATATAATAAATATACAGGTGAATAAACACCTGCTCCAATGGAAAGTTCCTACATTACTTGCAAATAGAAAATTCTGCAAGACGGGAATTTTATTTGCCCTGTTTGGTTACAACTCACTCTCCTGGAGCTGGCCTTTATTTTCCTTTGAACTCTGCTGACAAAGGCCACTCCTTAGCTTAACTCCAGGGACTGATGACATTTATTTAATATTACATAAAAAGAACAAGCTATAACCTTTGTTACCCATATATAACTTAAAAACAAGTTACTTCCCCTCCTACTTACAACACCCATTGCAAAAGTAGATAAAAGTCTGACCAATCATTATCCTTATAACTTGATTATCTCAGTATAATGCAAATATTTGTGTGTGGTTTGTATAATAATTTTTTTCAACTCTGCTCTGGATGTAATTTACCTCCTTGTACAATTCCCTGTGTGGTCTTTTGCATATTTTTCCATGTTCTTGTCCATATCAGAGAGTAACGGCTTAAAGGACCTTACCATGTATCTTTTCCTCTTCGGAAATTTTATACAACATAATTTATACCATCCTTATAAGGCATGTCAGTTTTTAAATTTTATTAGAACTATTTCTATACATGTATAACTTATGCTAGTCTACTGTAAGTTCTTTGAAGGCAGAAAATTGTTTTGCATACATAGATGTTCAATTAAAGTGTATTAGAAAAATAAACTGCTATTCTATGATATTTTGCATACGTGGATATTCATTTTTGTGTTTCAGTACAATGTTTGGATGGTTTCCTAACACATCAGTGTTGCAAACAGTGTACGACGAACAGTATATATGTCCTTCCACTTTTACTCCTTAGCAAGTTTGCCCTTTCTTTATTCTTCTGCCACCAGCTTTCACCGCTCTTCCCACACGAGAGATACAGTAAACCTCTTCCCAGTCTTTTGTTTCCATTAGGCTCCTCTGTGCTTCCTCACTCTGAAACCAGACACAGCTGCCTTATTTATAGCTGCTCAGGCTCACAGGGAATGTTCAGGAAAGAATGAGTCTTTGTATAACTCTCAAAGTTTGGTCTGGCCATTGGGCTGAGGTAGACTTAACTCTGAATATTGATAAGGCCATTTGGTAATGTATTTATTTTACTTTTTGAAGCTTTAATAAACCTAAATAATTCATTCCCACTCAGATGGGACTTACAACCTAATTTGGACACATGACTAACTTATATTGACTCCTTTAGTATATTCAAATAAAAATTAAACAAAATAGATGGCTGTTGTTGGGGATTTTAAAGAAGATTTGTTTCAGACCTGAATTTAAAATTCATGAACTTTTATTTCATGTCTCTGATCTTGAATTTCCCAGTTTGTGAAAGGATGAAGGTAATCCTCTTACCTCTAAGGTTGGTTAAGTGTCAATAAACCATAATTTGTATGAAGCATCCAGCACAGTGCTACTACATAGCAATCACTCAGTAAATTGCAGTTCTTGTCCAGAGACTAAAAGCCTACAGTTTCTTCATTCGCACTATCTCATTTCTAAACGAGGTGGTCCCTCTGCTCTATACTGTCTCTAATGAAGAGTTGAGGAAATGGATAGAAACCGTGTTGTCAAGTGTACTCCTGTTTTCTCGGCTCCCAAGGGTGTTGATTACACCTTAAATTAGTAACTACTTTCTGTTATTGCTACTCTGCCATATCTAAAGATCCCATTGAAATGTTATAGTTAGGGAAATCTTGCTAAATTTTATAAGTACCTTCTGCAAGGGGGAAGACAATCATATCTACCCCCTAAATAAGCAGAAATTTTAAAAGATTGAACATGGAAGAATAAAAGATGAGAAAAGTTTTCAGGAAAAAAATGATCATCTATATTAGTATCCCTTGAGAACTGGCTGGAGAAAAAACAAGAAACCTGAAAGGCAGAGTTTCATGATTTAGATGACAGAATCTTAAAAAATTGCTTTAATTACAGTGTAGCACTAGAACTATAAATAAACTAAAAGCAACTGCAGACTGGAGGGAAATTAAATAAAGGAAATGACAGATTAGGAAAATTCCGTAGTGAATACATACACACACACACACACACACATACACACAAATGTTATAGAAGCATAGATACATATATGTGTGTATAATAGGAAGCCATTATGCCTAATAAGAGGAGTTAAACAAGTTCATTTATCCATTTATCTGTATTACTAGAGAATTATTTCCAGGATAGGGGAATTTATGAGAGTGGTTTTAAGTTATAGAATGCTTTAACTTGTTTAAAAAAAAAAGTATGTTAACATTTGGAATACTATACAATTTCAGTATTACATATAAAAATTGTCTCTTCATAACTAAAAATGTTGAGTAAGCATGTGTTAATTATATCACTTTGTCAATAATTGAATTTTCATTTATCCTCACTAAGTAAAAGTAGACATTGGATTTTCCTCTTTTTTTGTTTGAGAGTCAAATACAAAATTTTAACTACCTTTACAAAATGGACGAAAATAATACTATAGATTCCAGCTTTTTTTGTATTTGTAGCGAGAACATATCTGTAACTTTTGTTTTCTTTTTTTCCCTGGATGCTTGATATTACAATGGCCCAATCTATACAATGTATAAACATTGCCAAAAGGCCACACATATATTTAGGAAACATTTTTATTCTATGTTTTTCTAACAATTCCATTGATTTATGATCTGGGATATGGAAGAGGTTGTCAAGGTAAAGGAAAAGAGGTGAAAATTTCTTATATTTACAGCTAGAACCTTAGGCTTTGTCTTGCAGGTTTATCCTAAGAAGCCTTTCATTTGAAAAGTTACTCAGTTCTTAACCTGATAATGGATGGCAAGATGATCCTTTGCCTCCTTCTCCATCAAAAAGCAGGAAATAAATCTGGCTTAAAAAAAAAATTAAAAACATTCCCAAATTTTCTATCTGGCTGCATCTTGTAGATGTTGAAAACACAAAAGCAGGTGTCAGCAAAGCTGTAAATACCTGAGAATAAAAGCGTAGCGCCAGTACACATAAACAGAAATTCTGTTCAGACATGCTGGAGACTTGGGCAGAAACACACAGAATCTAACTGACTTGAGTAATTTCAGCCATCTACATTCTTTTCCTTCTTATATAAACCATTAATGTTTTGTTTTTCCTTTGTAAAGGGAATCATGTGCAGGTTTCACTCATTCTCCCTAAGCCTACTTAATATCAAACTGATGCATGGCTTAAGTGAATAGAATCTTCAGCTTACTTTTTTGTGTGCTAGAACTACTGTTAGGTAGAGAGGCAACTCTGGATCCTTGTCAAAAAAACTCCAAAAGGACTTTTTAAAATAAAAAGAAGGTAACCACCAATATATACCCTCAGGTTCAGACTCGTTACCTCATTATCTGTTGTATCATTTTCTTTGCAGTGCTGTAAAGCATGAGAGACGTAGGAATGAAGATATGGAAAGCAAATTTTCACCTTTCAAAAGTCTGAGTTGGAAGGGAGAGGAGTTCTTAAACCTAAAAGGGAATGTAAGGTTTCAAATATGTTCCATGTCACAAGTTGATTTTGACAGTGGTTAATTCTTTTTTTTTTTCTTTTGTGGTACGCGGGCCTCTCACTGTTGTGGCCTCTCCCATCGCGGAGCACAGGCTCCGGACGCGCAGGCTCAGCGGCCATGGCTCACGGGCCCAGCCGCTCCACGGCATGTGGGATCTTCCCGGACCGGGGCACGAACCCGCGTCCCCTGCATTGGCAGGTGGACTCTCAACCACTGCGCCAGCAGGGAAGCCCGACAGTGGTTAATTTTTAAATGTTAGGATAAAACCGAAAAGGTGCCTATACATGGATGTGAGTAGCAAAGCAGAGTAAGCTTTCAAAAGGATAGCTGCAGGCGTGATGAACAAAATTAAGTGATTTCATTACTGAAGACCGTATGTCCAAGGAACAGAAATCCCTTGCTCAGACTGGGTACAACAGCTATGTGATCTCATATGACACAGAGTTCAGGATGGCTTGACGCCACAGCTCCCAGATCTCATTCCCATCTGCCAGCCATCATGGTGGTTTCCTCTTAAAGATGCTATCAATATAACCTCATTCCAGCCATCGCCCCATAGGAAGCAATGAGAAATAACACAATCATTTCTTCCTGGTTTTCTTAAAAGCGATGACAATTTTCTCCGCAGAGTCCTCTTCCATCACCCTCCCCAACCCAGACCCCACCTCCAGAGGACTGCTTCTCAGGTCTCGCCAGAAATGGTCACATTTGGCTCCTAAACCAGTCACGGGCAAGGGGAATGGGATTTCTGTGATTGAAATAGATTAATCACTGTCTGCACTAAAACAGGGGAGATCACCTTCCTCTGTATTACATGCAGAAGAAGGAGATACAAATGCAAAATAGAAGAAGGAAATGAAAACTGTGTAGGAAATCAAGGGTATCCACTATTACATATTCCAAGATCCAAGAGAATGAAACAGAGCAGATGGATGTGGAATAGTTGGGCAAGAGAACCATGTGCTAAGAAGGGTGAATACATTTTGTATCCAGTATTTAGAAAAGAAAAAGAATATATAGAATTCTTGAAGATGCTGAGGATTAGTGAAAGTAACAAGACACTTGGAATATAACCTTTATCATAAAATCTCAGATCAGGCAACTAAGTGAAGTTTTGCAGAGATGTGATGAGCTCTACAAGTTTAGGCAAATAAAAGAGAATCCAGTCAATGCATTTAAAAAACACAGCCACTTCAAAACCTTTCACTGATAACACGTGCAGGAGTCTCCCTCGGTGTCTGGGATAGCAATAAAAACTTTGGTGTGTGACCATATGATAAAGTATGATAAAGTATAATAGCTCTTTATCAGAGCTATACTCTTTAACAGAGTATAATAGCTCTGTTGCTTTTCCCATTTCTGCCCCTGGACTAGGTTTCTGTCATCAGTGGAACCTACCTGGGTTTGGATTACATGAGCAAGCAAAATGGAGGTGAAGGTGGCGTCATTATTAATATGTCCTCTTTAGCAGGTAAGGACAATTATCGTGTTAATAATGATTTCTTACTGGTAATTGGGACCACAAAAGTAACTCTTCAAAGTATATTTATTATCAACTCAGGTTTGAAATTGAAACTTGGTTTACTTTTTTTTTTTTTTTACTGGTTCTATGGAATTTTCTGTTGTATAATATCAGAAGTTCAAAGTCTAAGTTTATTCCTATTATCTTAAATTGTGACTTTATATTTCTGCAGTACTATTTTTAAAAAAGTATAGATAGTTTCCCAGAGTTGCTATTTGTCAAAGGTTATTGTGAGATTCCTAAGCAGTAAAACATGTAAAAGCACTTTTGATAGACTAAAAAGGACTAAAACAAAGTTAAGGTATCTCTACTCCTGTGTGATTTTAGTAAACGTGTCTAATTTTAAAATATGGCATATATAGTTAGTTGGGATATACTGTAGGGGAAGCCAGACTTGATCTCTACTTTCTCAGCCTCTCTGGCCCAGCCTGAGAATGAAATTGACAGAAGATAGATCAACAAGAACACAGCATGCAGGTTTTCACACATCCATGAGAGCCCCCAGAGGAAAACGAAGACCCAAAGAAATGGCAAGGCCTTGGTGTTTAAAACTAGGTTGAACAAAGCAAGGCGATTGTGGGAAAGTAACTAAAATCTATGGGGAGACTAAAGAAAGATAAAGTTATTTTAACAACGTCTGTACAGATGTCTCTTGGCCTTGACTCCGATCTCCAGCGATAACGTTTCTTTTCTCCTGGTACGGGGACAGCATCTTTTACGTGTCCTGCTTTCAGGAAGAAAAGGGAGATTAAAGTGCTCCCTTGCACCTGCTGTTTTACAAGTGCCTTTCGCTCAAATTCACCCTTATGCCCATGTGACAGCCTCGCCCCACCCCCATCCTGTCCTCCACCTCCCAGCTGCAGTAGCACTGGGGGAGTCAGGTTTGGAGGTACCTGTGACCACACTAGTGTCTGAGGCTCAGCGTTTTTCTCATTCCTCCAGGAATCATTGTCAGATGGTCTTTAAACCACTGTGAACTTAGCACGAGTGGAAACTTAGACATCTCCCTCTTCAGAAGTTCTCAAAAATAAACCCGCATCTCATTTTCTGAGTTGCTTCAAGACAAAAATGCCATCCCTAGGGTTATTATAGCCCGAGGTCTATAAATTGTTCAGGGTAATCTGGTTATTTTTCCTAACATGTCATCTACTTATAAATTATAACATTTCAAGCCCAAGAGTACATTAAAAGGTGAAAGCATGGGCAATACTTAAAAGAGATATTCAGCCCCAGAGAGGGCTGAAGTTTAGATTCTCAGAGGCTGGAACCCAAAAGGCAAATAGTCACGGCTAAATCTACACTATTTTGAAATGAAATCGTAAGAAAAATATATAAATGATTGGAGAATTAAGAAGAAATATTTAATAGTTTAATACAAATATAAATGTACAAAAGAACCTAAGGTGGTGATTAAGACATAATTCCATGAATTCTCTCTTAAAGTTAAGGGGGCTGGTGACACTTGGAGAACCATGAACACCATACCAGGAGACTCTTGACCTTGTATCACTGGAGGCACTGATTTCAATCTCAGGAAAGAGAGAAGGCCTCAGAGTTGAATCAATATAGGACTCTCTGGGAGAGCCTCTGTACTGGAAGAGGCTTACTTGCCCCAAAGAGCATGAATAGAGAAATGCAGGGTGGTACTGCCTTTTATCCAATAAAGATATTTAAATATATATAACAATTAACTTTCACTGAGCGCTCACCGTTTGCATGATGCTCTTTTAAACACTGCTTATGTGTTCTCTCATTTAACACTCTCAACAGCACAGTGAAGTAGATTCTATAATCTTCATCTTGCAGATAAGGGAACCTAGCCTGGGGAGTTTAGGTTTCTTGCACAAGCCTCCATGCAGGGAAGCGGGGGAGCTGCAGTTCTCATGCTAGCAGCCTGATACAAGATCCCCTACTCTTAACCACTTGATTTTCTCTCTCTTCTCTCTATGAGTCTGTCAGTCTCTCTCTCTTTCTGTGTCTATCTTAGCCTAATTATAAAGAAAGAGAAACCTATAACTTGATTAAGCCAGTGCGATTTGCCAGTATCTTCAGGCCTCCTGGGCACTACTTTAATCTCAGGACTATTTATTAAACCTTCAGCAAAAGCTTAAGCTTTTGCCCCGTTTGACACACAGAGATTAAAGCCCTGGAACCATCTGGGGGGCTTACCAACATCACAAGTCCAAACATGCCACAGAGAAGAGTAATTCAGGGATTACAATTAGATGTCCACTTGGCTTTCTTGGCTAAGAGCTTGCTTTGTCACAGCACCCATCCTGGGTGTGAATGTTCTTCTTACCTATCTCAGAGCCAGTATTGGGAACCCTGCGTGGATCCTTCTCTAATCGTGCAGATAAAACAATGAATGGATATAAATTCAACGAGGAGACCACTTTGGCTTTGAATTACCTTTCTGACACTCTTACAGTCTAGTGAATAGCAGAGCAGTCTAAAGTGGAGTAGCACTGACATATACACACTACCAAATGCAAAATGGATGGCTAGTGGGAAGCAGCCACATAGCACAGGGAGATCAGCTCGGTGCTGAGTGACCACCTAGAGGGGTGGGATAGGGAGGGTGGGAGGGAGACGCAGGAGGGAGGGGATAGGGGGATATAGATATACGAATAGCTGATTCACTTTGTTATACAGCAGAAACTAACACAACATTGTAAAGCAATTATACTCCAATAAAGTTATTTTTAAAAAAACAAACAAAAAAAGCAAAGTGGTTCTCCCTCTGATATTCCTCCCCACAGGCAGGGTAACTCTGTTGATCATGGTTCAATAGTTCATCTCTGTCCATTATACTTGATTGGGTACCTTCATAATGCTCGTCCTCCATACTTGTGGCATCTACACCATTTCCTTGTTGCCTCTGGCCAATCCAGACAGCCCCTGCTACCCCTCCTCTGACCCTGGGCTTTGTCACTGAGGTGTCCTCATCTCAGAAAGAGTATTAAAATGTACTGTCTTGAATTTTATCCACTCACCAAGAGCTTCTGTTCTTCCCCTAATGAGATCAGTTCGATAAAAAATACAGGATTTTGTAATAGTAGCAGAAGATAAACATAGACGCCTCACATCCTCATACTTTCCTCAGAAATAATATCAACAATTTTGTTCCCTTGAAGTTGGAGCATGTCGGCAGACGCCAGATGACCAAAAAAGTCTTTGAGGGGTTACTGGAGTCAAAGTAATTCTTTTTTTTTTTTTTTTGACTCCTCAGCTTATATGAGGTATAACTGACAAATCTGTAGGAAGAGTAGTTCTAATGCTTGCTTCCTCTGTGTTTTCCAAATATTCCTTCCTCACTTTTCCCTCTTTTCCCCCTACTGCTCACTCTGTTGAAGGAATGGTGGGTAATAGTCCACCCAACCAGAGTCCATCCCATGATCTCTTGCACAGATCCAGTGGAATCATTTAGTGTCATAGTAAAACCTCAAGTTGACACACTGGTTTCGGCAGAGAAGTTAATGAGTAATGACCGCTGACGCAGACCGAGTATCAGATGCAATTAATAAGTTTAACAAACAGAGGAGCAGTTACAGTGGAGAGTCATTCCTCAGTGTATTGAGGGAAGGGTGTGCTTGTCCCTGGAAGCCCTGGAAGTTGTCCCAAGCTGTGTTAACCACATAGATTCTTCGGTACGAGTCTTTGTCTATAAACATAATATATAAAACTGCACTCATTTTACCACATCCATCCTTAACTGTCAAACCTGAAAAAGTTGAACAAGAGAGAAGAGTGAAGTCTGGTTTAAAGCAGATACACAACTCTGCTCCCATGAGGCGTCCCATAGGAGTCGATCATGCTGCTTCCATACTTAGTGGGAAAGGAAGAGTAGTCATCACGGGAAGAGGAGTCTGCCCACCAACCCTGCTCCCACCTGCTCAGCTACTGAGGTCTTGGTGTTTGCTATGCCTCAAGAATAAGTCACTCGGTAGCATTTGGGGAGTGACACCCCGAAGGTCGTGTCTGCTCTGAATTGAAAACATTAGAGTCTCAAGAAAATACTTGAAAATCTTAGAACTTGTTTAGCATGTCTTAAACCCAGCCCAGTGACATACTCACTTGAGCTCTAAGTTGTATCAACAACTATGTAATTAGTTTGTGTTACAGTAGAAGAGCTAAAGTTACCACTTTAAATAACACATTCAAGTTAATCAAACATGTTAAACATGAACAGAAGGAAAACAGGGCTATGAAAGTAACTGGCAAAGTTTCTACCCCAAGAGCTATACGTCAGTGTTTCGTCAGCATGGCAGCACCAGTTAGCGTGGCATAGGTGAAGCAGAAGCACGATGAGAGGTACAAGGCTTTACAACTCACGTGGCCTGAAGAGCAGTTGGACTGGAATGTCACAGCAGACCAGAAATTTCAGGTAATCAGGTGGTACAACCCTCTGCAACTATGTTTGCTTTAAAGAGGGAGTAACATATTTAGCAAGTGTCAAGTTCCAGGCACTGTGATAAACTATCGACTCTGTGATATCACATTGAACTTTTACAAATCCCTACAACAGAAGTCTGTTTAATTATCTGCAATTTATAGTGGAACAACTCATCTCAAACAAGCTGCATAACATGGGAAAGGTGGTGAGGATTAGCAGTAGTCATAAAAGCAATTTTATGTTGCTCTGTTTTAGTGTATATCGTACAGTGGCTGAGTCTGCATTATTTGGATCTTAACTGGTCAGATGCCAACGGCTATGAGCACGTGGGCCACCTCCCTCGCTTAGTACCAGCGAAAGTCTTCGTGGTGTCCGTTTTGCTGTCTTATGGCTTAAAATTATTAAGAAGACACACACTAAAAGGGATCAGTAGGAAAGGCTAAATATTTATAAATTGGCCTTTTGAGGAATGGATAAAAGATTTAGGGTTTCGTAGCCATAAAGACTATTAAGAAAATGAATAGTCTTCTAGAATTCAACATGAGAGACATTACCTACGGGCTTTGTTTAGAGGCAGATTCTGACTCAGTAAGTCTGGGGTGGATCCCGCAATTCTGATGCTGGTCCTTGACCCACAGTTTGAGGAACCAGCCTCTAGTTTGCACAGGGACATTCTCTGAGTGGCCGAGAAAGCTCATCTTGGTTTCCTCTGATCACAGCGTAGGGGACAACTGAACTTTTAGGAAGGGGGATTGGGATGGGACCTTAGGGACAACTTTCTGAGAATTAACAATCCCTGGAAAGTGCTGCTGGGGTTACCTTTCTGGAAAGATTTCTATCACAGAAGATGTAGTCGTTCTGTGGAAGTTTATGCCACTTTTTATGTCAGGTCATACTTTAAGACATAATTTGTTAATGGCAAGCATGTGACTGGGGAAAAAAAAAGCAGCATCAGATAAGGTGTTCTGTTGTGTGGAAAAGCATCTAATAAGGAAGTCCACCAGCTACTTTGGTCCACTTTCTGCACAAACATAGATAAACGGATTCTCACCAGTTCTCTTTTTTTTTTCCTTATTAGAGAAGTGCTTGGTTAACCACAGAAAGATGGGTAGACCATTTCTTTTTTGATTATAAAGAAAATGTGAGAAATTTCGATCCCTGCTTTTTAGCACAGCTGCTGAACTCAAGTTTATCATGCAAAGATCAGTATCCTTAGATTCTCAATTTCCTTTCCTAAGTTGAATTTCTTTAGCACTTCTGTATAGTCTATCTTACATAGTTTCTATCCATTTAAAAGAAAATATGTTTAAGGATTCAGTACAACTGCCGTCTGAGCAGATTTCAGTTTGTTGCACAAAAACTTTTTGAGTGATTTACCTTCTGTGAAATGTAGATATTAAAGTTATCTTTTGTAAATACAGGTAGAAAGAATATTAAAGATAGAGGAACTAATGTGGAAAGGGAAATGATATTTTACTTTTCCAAATGACTTCTTTATTTGTTCTATAATTACATGTCATTTTCAAGTATTTAACATTTTTTTCATAATTATCCCATCAGTCGGTGCCATTTGGTGTTATTATCCTGAGTGGCTGTAGAAAATATTTCTCTGTTTCATGGGTAGAATTTCTCCCTCTGTTGATATTACTTTTCTTAATCTACAGTTAGGACAGACCTAAACCTGCAACTAATTACACGTGCTGTATTTTGGAGAGAGAGCCATTTCACAATTCTTTAAGTAAACTTGCGCAGTGCTGGGCCCAGAATAATAAGTATTGAAAATCTATTCTTAACTTTTTAAATATAAGGCATCCATGTTTAAGCACAATTAAGGACTCCTCACAACATCAAACAAAATGACATTTTTTTAGAGACTGTTCTCTCATGGTCTCTGTCCTTTGTTGTGTTATTCTTAAATCCTTTAACATGAAGACAAAATAATTTTGCTGTGCATATGGGAATTAATTTGCAAGATTTTAAAAAATCCAAATTCATTCCAGCAACTGGGCCTGTGGTCACTATCCTGGCAGAGCTCCCTGTGAAGTCAGATGGGGTGATCTGGATGGTCAGATATCAAAGTTCTACTGTAGCCCTGCACCAGGGGCTCTCAATAGCGCAGATTTAAAATACTACGTCAATATCCTTTGTGTTTAAAGTAACTAAATACATAGTTCTTAAATGGATGCACTTCTGTAATACTTTTGAATTAGGATCAGCAAGAGTCCACGGTTTGCCAAGGTTCAGAAACCAAACCCAGTTAGGATGCTGTACCAGATTTGTGGCATTTTAGTGCAAAAGATACATTTTCATAAAAAGGTACGATGTGGATAAACAGGTAAATAAAACAATAAATAAGACTTGAGATGTTTCATCTTTAGGAAAAATGATTACATTTATATAAAGATAACAGCAAATAGTAATGCTTATTATGTGTCTGGCACAGTTTTAGGTATTTTATGTAAATTAGCTCATTCAGGACTCACAATAGCTACTATTACTACTCTATTTCACAGAGGAAAATCACCATGGTCCGCAGCAGTAACCCCTCCAAAGGTAACAGAGCTCATTGTGGTGGATTCAGGATTTGAGATCAGCCAGTCTGGCACCCAGAATCCAAACTACTGTGCTATAATCTGTCTCGACCAATTCAATTAAAAGGACATTTTTAAATGGTTAAGTAGTATAAGAAATAACATTCTGGTCAAATGGTGATCCTCCCCTTGGTTTTATACATTTCAACTAACTATTTAAAACATGTTTTCTTTATATTTGGCACTTACTTGGTACTAAACACATATTTCTAAAATGAATTCACTCCTAAAACCTTTTGAATTAGCACACACTGTATTTTAAGGGAAGAAAACTAAATTTCCCATCTCAAGACAGAGTAAAAGATCTTGGCTGGACATCTGGAATTTAAATTTGAAAATTATGTGTTGTGTGTGTGTGTGTGTGAGAGAGAGAGAGAGAGAGAGAGAGAGAATGAGAATGAAAGAGACATGGAGAGAATGAATTTCATCCACAGGAGTGGATAAGGTCACCTAAGGAAAGAGTGCGCATAGAAAAGCAGAGGGGACCAGGACCAGCTCTCGGGTCCCCCGGCCTATTTGTGGATCTGGTCGAGGAGGAGGAGATGCTAGTGAGGGTGAGGTGGAAGGACACCAGTATAAGGAGGGAGGTGTTTCAAGGAGAGCATAATTAACTGTTTTGGTTGCTACTGAGCAAAGTATCAAGCAAGATGAAGACCTAGCCTTAGCAGATGCCCTGTCATTGGCAACCGCCACAAGATCTGTTGGACTGGACTGGTCAGAGGAAAGCCTGGTTAGGGTGAGCTGTGGAGCAGTGGAGAGGTAGCTGGAGAAGGAGGTGAAGCCAAGAGGGCTATTATTTTTAGATGGGTGATTTTGAGACGTTAATATCTCAAAGAAAAGCCATTCTCTTTTGATTCTGCACATGATAAAAGCAACCACTCTAGGCTTCTTAAAATTGTCCCATCTTTAACTTCTGTGACACGATGCTTAGCTTGTTCTCTTCCTACCTCCACTGGTTCATGCTTCTCAGTCTCTTGCTCCATCATCCTCCTCTACCATGGAGGGCTGCCATGTATAGCTGTGCAGGTTGTAAACTGCAGGAACTCTGTGGGGCACAACCTCCACAAACTGCCACGTGAGTGGTGTCCCCAGAGTCATATCAGACACACCCTGAACAATTCTCTGAGCTGACCCTTATTACTAGCCTCAGAACAGGTTTTTATTTGAGGCACGTGGAAACATTATATGTTGGTGCTGCAGGTCTAAGGTTGGTAACAGAGGTATGGCTAAACAATACGATACTGAAGTTGACCACAACAGCAGTAATGTTATACTTGGAAGGGAGAAATGGATCATGAAACCCAATAGAAAATGTTGGATTTCTGAAACATTTCCACCCCAACTAAAATCACTGTCAAAAAGAAAAGCCTTAACAAAAGGCTTAAAAAAAAAAAACCTTTTCTCTCTCCCTTTAGCCTCCCTTTTCAAAGCAGCAAACTGAGGGAGAGAGAGCAAAGTTCTACACTGAAAGTCAGTTGGCAAGTTGGGGACAAAACCCCATACATCTTTACCTTTCTGAAACATAAGGAGCCACAGTTAAAATCTACATGTACTGGGGAGATAAAGAAAAACTCTCTACTTAACTAAATTAACTACAACTTGACTAAATAAAATAATTGAAAAACAGAATTCGCTCTTTTTATAAGACCCCCAAACTGAATATATCTATCAAAAGAGCAATGCATATGCAATTGATGGGTATATCCTTACTGTGTAATACCATTCAGAAAAAAAAAAAAAAGGAAGAAAGAGAGAAAAAAAAGGAAGAAAGAGAAATGAGCTATTGATACACATTACAACATGGATGAGTCCCATAAGAATTATCCTGAGTGAAAGAAGTCAGACAGAAAAGTTTACACTGTATGATTACATTTATATAAACTTCTAGAAAAGGCAAACGAATCTATAGTGACACAAAAGAGATCAGTGGTTGCTTAGGGGGAGGGGAAAGTCAGAAGGACAGGATGACGGGGCACGAGGAAACTTTTAGGGGATGGCTGTGTTCATATCTTGATTGTGGTCATGGTTTTGTGGGTGTAGACCTATGTCAAAACCTATCAAACCACACACTTTAAATATATGCAGTTTATTGTATGCCAGTTATACCAAAAAGCTGGAAAAATATCTTAAAAGGATCCTTGATTTCTGAATGTCTGAAATGGATTTATGCAGCCTTTGATCTAATGCCAGAGAGTGAAAGCAATGCAAGAGGAAACATTCTGCAGGACTGCAGTGAAAATGTCACTGGAACGCCACGAGAATCACAAAGCCAAGTGCCACTTGAAAAATGCAAACAAATTCTGATTGCATCTGCAATTCTCCCTTTAAAGGAAAGTATGTGTCTTGCAGCTGGCTTCTTAGACAGAACCAACACAACAGTATTTCCTCTCTTCTGCTGCTGTGACACTTTGAACCCGTTTGGGTTCAGAAGTTCGGTGCCTCCACATACATAACAGAAATTCATTCCCATTCATCTTTGACATCCTTGTGTTTTTTGTGGCTGTCCGCAGCTCATCTCTGACTCAGGTTCACTCTGCCTTTCCTGCTGTCCGTGAATGCCACCTACAACCACTACCTTGGTCTCATACACATTGAAGGAGCAGGTAGAACAGTGACTAACTTACAAGAACAAGAAGCAGCAACGCCTGGCTGCACCTGTTTATTCTCTTTATCTCGATTTCCTAATACACCTGTTCACCCTGTGGAGGCATCATGAATGCTTGTGGACGGACACTGACAAACTTAATTAACTTACACATGTTACTGAACCGAAAAAACAAAACAAAACAAAAAGAGAACCACGTTACATATTTTGAGATCATTGTGAGGACGCACTCTGTGTCATCTTCCATTCCCAGGGATTTAAACTGCTCTTGAGCAAATGTACTTCATATATTGAGACCTGGCAGGCACCCAGGGAGTGGTTAAGGTCCGCCTTTATGACTGCACTTTGGTACAACACGCTCACTATTGGTGGGGTTCTGGGACTAGTTAGCTGGGTGGAGATAATGACCACGTCTCAGCAGAATCATCTAGCAGTATCATGACATTTGACATTAATAACATTAAAGTAATCAGGGATCGCTCTTCCTTGGAGAATCACAAATTTTAAAAATGGCAGAACGTGTTAACTCAAGAAATGAGTTAAAAGCCAAGATGTACAAATGGCTCTAGTTAAAAGTTTCACTGTTGATTAAGATAGAGAATTGATCACTATGAGAAATAAGCTTGATAGTGATGATAACTACAGAAAAATCAGTTTTTCTTGTTTTGTTTCTTCTGATAGTGGGGAGGGGGTAACCTCGGGCTGGGAGATAGGGGAGAAAAGATGCCATACCTGCTGCAGTACCACTTTTTCTCCACACCATGGATTTAATCGTATTTTTGAGCAGTTACTATTGTGTGTAAATGGAAAATTAAGCCAATTCTAAAGCTGCTTGAATTCTGTTGCTGAGTACATAATTATGAAAGGAAATAAAATAGGATCAAACATTTTTATTTCTGGTTTTCTTTTCCTAAGTCATGGGATGAGAAGATCTAGGCATCTGCTACAGGTCAGAATCAAAAGAAGTTAACTTTTAATTTTCTTAAACACTTAGCAGCATTGTTCAGTGCAATTCGTGACAGGGAAATGCTTACCGACTTATAACGAAGACAAATAATACTCTCCAGATCCCGCATAAGCAGGTTAAACTCCTTCAGCCATTTGGAAGCCTTAAAAAATAAAGAATATACACTTTAAAAATCCAGACATAAAAACTGAAAATTAGATAGTAACTTACAGGATTTCAAGATGATTCTTTTGGTGTTTTAGATAACATTGACTTCTCTTGACTTCATCAGGGAAGCAGAAAAACTTATGTATCCCTCTTGGCTACATCCCCAGGCAGTAGCTTACTGACCATAAATTTTGGACAGTATAGTAGAGGTTATAGGAGGATTAAACTATGCCTGGACTAGTGAGTTTTGCAAAGTTGTCCAGTGATTACCTTAGTGTATTTTCTAGGTTAATCTGAAAATGGAACAGGCACAAATTATTCATTTTCATAGCAAGTATTGGGGTTTGTCTGCTTATTTTTTTAATAAAAGTGGTTTTGTTTTTTATTTGTCTCAGGGCTGATGCCTGTTGCACAACAGCCTGTTTATTGTGCTTCCAAACATGGCATAATTGGATTTACACGCTCGGCAGCGGTGAGGATACAATGACCACAGTGTCTCTTTTTCTCTTTTCTGTACATATGTGACGCATGAGTTCTATGAAGTAGAGGGGAACAGAGTCAGAATTCAATACATCTGGATTAAAGATAGAAAACTAAGTTCTACTTCACTATTTATTATTAAAAATAGTCTTCAGATCATGTAAAGGACCAAATATAGAATAGATGATTTTATTTTATTTTAACATGAAATTAGCCATTTTATTTATTTATTTATTTATTTATTGGCCTCTCCGCACGGCATGTGGGTTCCTAGTTCCCGACCAGGGATCAAACCCGTGCCCCCTGCACTGGAAGCACAGAGTCTTAACTGCTGGACTGCCAGGGAAGTCCCTAGAATAGATAATTTTAAAATGAAGGTTACTGAAAAATATCCTTAAGGGTAAAAAATGGGAAGATATTCCTTAATTTTTTGAAATTGACTCCAAATTTAAAAATCATTAACTTAAGACTTCCTTAAACGGAATATGCAGTATGCTCTAGGTGTTACTTGTCCCTGAAGATATGGTAAAAATGAGTGAGAGCGTGGAGAATGGAAGGAGGGGTGCAGCCAGAGTTTACCTGAGAGGGTTGTCAAGGATGCTGTCTCCATGGAGACCTAGGGTGAAAGTGTACAGAGCTTAGAAAACTATTTTAGAACTAATTGACCACATACATTGATATCATGAAGTGCCTTTTTATAATAACTGAAAAAAAAAAGGGGGGCAGCTTGAATGGAGCCTGATGAGCAAGGGGAAAGGAGCATGTGGTTGACTGGAGATGTAAGCAGAAGCGAGACGAAAGGCAGCTTATGAGTCAGGGTCATGAGCTTGGATTGTATTCTAAATGCAGCCGTCAGTGGGTTTTTTCTGCACAGGAGTGACAAGATTATATTTCCATTTGAAGAAGACCTGCTCTTTATCTGCTCTTTAGAGAATGTATGGGAATTCCCTGGCAGTCCGGTGGTTAGGACTGTCACTGTCAAGGGCCTGGGTTCAATCCCTGGTCGGGGAACTAAGATCCTGCAAGCTGCGTGGCATGGCCAAAAAACCCAAAATAAGACATAAAAAGAGAGATTCAGAAAGAATGTATGAGAGAGGACAAGTGCAGAAAAGGAAAGAGCAGTTGGGAGACCTCTACAGTGGTTAGTCTAGGGGAAATAGAGAGAGGGGCCAGACGAACAGGAAATCATTGATAACAAGAAACGCTAGGGATAGAGAAAGCAGATGGTGAATGGTAAATGTTCAGTCAAAAAGGAAGACTGGCAGCTCTCACACTCTTAATTGAAATTGCTTGGAAATTTTAATTTAATTTGCAGAGACTTAATCTTTAACTCAACTTTTAATGAACACATAACACTACTACAAAGCAAAGTAAATCAAAGTAAAGACCAGAACTGTTGCATTCACAGTTGTAAGACTGGACACCTGTACAGTTGATGCTCATTATTTGTTAATTATGTTCTATAAATTCACTTGCAAGCACTGAATTAGAGGGTACTAAACTGTTGCTCATAGGGGAAATTCAGGGTTAAGTCCCTCTGAACCTCTGGCTACAACATTTTGAATAAACAATCAACACATAGCCTAGTTTTATGAATATTTCTGTTTAAAGACACCTTATTTTTTTAAGACACCTTATTTAATATGCATTGTATTAGCATGGCCAACAGCATTTACACCTCATGCCTGAAGGAAGCTCTTCTAACATGTGTATTTTATCCATAGGCACATTGCAGCCTTCTTGCACTTAGAAATACTAGACAGCACGTCAGCACTATGCCTTGAAGACATTTCAGATAGCAAAATCACCAACACAAGCACAAAGATGAAAAAAACATGGGCAAGTACCACGAAAAGGACACTTGTTCATGGTGTAAGAGCTGAAACAAGAAAGCAGAGCATCATTTTATTTGGCCTTAGTCCACATCGGGCAACTCAAATTTCTTATTACTCTGTGCTTGTCCACAGAAAACCTTGAAAGCACCACAAGTATTGATAAGGAGGGTTATGAATAAATTTTAGCAAGAAAGCAAATGGAATCCACAAATAATTGACTTACATTTTGTTTTATAAATAGTTCAAATAAAAGCCAAAGAAGGTTAGTCTAAAAATAATTAAAATTGTCTTCCAGATAGTGCAAATTACTGAGTGTCTTTAGAATCAATCAAAGTCCTAAAATTTTCCACTAACAGTATTTTTTAAGTAAGTATTCTCTTTAACACAACCCCAATTTCAAAGAAAACTTGGGATATCAATTCTAAGCCTCAGCTTATTACCTTCAGCTGCCTTCAGTGTTCAGTAGATAAGAGCGCTTTAGATAATCAAGTATTTTCAGGAGTTGCCCAGTAATATTGATTTTTTAAAAAAGGTAATTAGGTGAGGCTTGCAAGAATTAGTTCAGCACTTTGGTTATGTATTCTTTTAGTTTCTACCACCAGTCAGCCTTACCATTGTCATCATTATATAGCTAGAAGGATAGCTGTCTAGTACTTTTCACATCAGTTTTTTAACTACATTTAATTATCAGTTTATCCTATGTTATACATTTACAAAACTCCTGAAATCTGCAACCTTCTACTTCCAATTGGCAGATGGCTGCTAATCTCATGAACAGTGGTGTGAGGCTGAATGCCATTTGCCCAGGCTTTGTTAATACACCCATACTCAAATCCATTGAAAAAGAAGAAAACATGGGACAATATATAGAATACACGGATCATATCAAGGATATGATGAAATACTATGGAATTTTGGAGTAAGTAAAACTATACCTATCTTCCTTTATACAATGGAGCAAAGTGCTCTCTAGACATAAGCAATCAAAAGGAAAAAAATAGCTTTTAAATTTGAGAAACTCATGCAAGCTTCAAAGTTTTGGTTTGACAAAATCTCTGAAAAAAAATACTTTTTCCGGGTTTCTGAATAGGATATGTTGACACATCATGAATTTTGCTTTTAGGTATAAAGAATGCATCATTAATACCTTCAACCATGATCAGATACTTTTTTTTAAAAGATGATGTTTAGTTGTCTTTGGAAGCAATGATACCTTATCTGCCTAAATTCCAAGCAATATTCATATATACCCTTTGTGAAATTAAATATGCCCCCCTAACTTCAACCACTTTCCTAAGAAACAACTGATCAACACACATGTTTGGGGAACCATGTCTGAGTTAGAGCAGCTGGTGTCTCACAGGACGGAGTCATCTGGATCTAATCCTGACTCCACCACACCCACCATGAACTTATCCATCAACCTCTACTTACCTTGATTTTCTTGCATGTAAAATGGGGATAATACTAAAACAAACTTAGGGGCTTTGGAAAGTCCACAAATAAGTTGATATATGTAAGGTACTTAAAACAGTAGCAGATAAATAATAGACGTTCAATAAATGTTAGTTACAATTCTTCAAACTTCTACTCTAATAAACATTTCTATCTGATAAGTCTAAATTCTACTGATAGGTTAAAGATGGAAAAATAATCTTTACTCAATGTAAATAATAAATATAAATTTATGAATCCTTCCTATAAAATAACAGAAGGGTGGGTGTGGAAATCTACCACTAAATTTATAATTTAGTTATCTAATTGAATAAAAAATGAAAGTAGCAATAGCTTCATGATATACATTTCCCTATTACATGTTAAAGGTGATAGATACTTCAAAAATAACTCAAGACAATGTGATAATTATACCTCATTCTTTAATTTTAAAACCCTGATGTTTCCTTTATTTTTAGCCCATCAATGATTGCCAGTGGATTAATAACACTCATTGAAGATGACACTTTGAATGGGGCTATAATGAAGATCACAACTTCTAAGGGAATTCATTTTCAAGATTATGATGCAACCCCATTTCACACGAAAGCTCAGTGAACATCTTATATGTCAGCTTTAACCGAAAATAAGCACAAATGTCTTAGACCACATCTTCATTTGAATACAGCTTTTTAAATGAAATGTTATCATTTGAAGCTTTCCTTTCATGCATGTGATGTTCATTTTTTGTAAATGATTAGTTAAGTATATAGATTTTAAAAATGAGGAACTATCAAAAATATGACGTGGACCAAAGCTAGGTTTTGATCTTTATAGTCTAAGTAATGATTAAAACAAAGGATATTCCAGGAATATTCTGCCTTGCAGAAAATATATTTAAATTTGTGATTCATAAATGTTAATGTTTTTCAGAACATCATTTTAAAGGAGATACTTGAATTGTTATTTATATCAAACTAGATGTGAAAAACTCATTTTGTTTCTATGTTCGCACTTTAAAAGAAGGAAGCTACCTACAGTGGCAAATATTTAGTAACAATAACTTTTACTTATATACCATCTTTCAGCCGAATATTTCAGCTCTTTGAGGATGTGGCACCTTTGGGGGCCCATAGGTAAGGAATAAATTACAGTATGGATATATCCTAAATGAAAACTCTAATGTATGGAAAAGTGACAGAAATTAACTGGCTGAGATGTTAATCCACAGTTCAGCCTCCCATCTGGGGAAAACATTTCTTTCCTCTCTGCTTACTTTAAGAATTTTGACTACAAAAATCTCAGGAATGAAACTTTTAATAGTTATAGCAAAAAGGATAGTTAGGGCTCCTAAAACATGCTTGTTAAGAAAAAAATACAAATGTAATTTTTTTCAGATTACTTGTTTGTTTATATGTACCAATTTCAAAAATGCCTACTTTTCAATAAAACTTTTTTTTCCTAATCTTCAGAAGTTACTTAGTGTTCTATGTATAGCTACTGAGAGGAAGAAACCAATTCTGTCAACACCTCAACTGAAGATGCTTTTGTGTTTTCAAAGTGGTAATAGCAAGAGGTAAAAATAGGTGTGATGTTTTGCCATTTTCCCTGTCAGTTATTTTAAGATAGGATCATTAAATGCACCTGCTTTGGGTAACACTATTTGCAAGCAATAATTAATGCTAATAATAGTGAAAGCACAAGATTTCCAAATCAAGCATTTCTTCATAGAAATATTGTAGAAGTAACACATTCTGCCTGCTAACTCCAAAGCTCCCAGGCGGGAGCAAAATCCATCCCTGTGAGATTAATAAGGATACTGGCAGGTTGTCAGATCTTGCTGTTTTAATTCTGCCACAGAGAACTGTTGCCTTCACTTTTAAGGAGTGCATTGAATATGAGTGACTGTTGGCTAGATGTCCACGTTACGTCCTTGAAAAACACCAAGTAGTGAACCTCTAAGAGAAGTTGTAAAATTAGGCACAAACTTGTTCATACCTTGTGGCAGTAACTAACCAGTCGATGATATAGGTATGGGGAATATCATTTATCTCAACTCTTTTTTCCACTGTAATGTTCAAAGCTATAGCTTAAACTTTTCATTTGCGGATAAGTCTGCACTGGCGGCCTTCAATACACTTTGTGCTTTGAATTATTGTTTTTAAATCAGTACTATGCAGACATTTAAAACCACATACTGAGTAGAACTGAAAAAACAATATGCATTATATTTTTAAAAGTTATTTTTACATTAAAATGAATCTTATAGAAATAGCTTTAAATAAATCTATAATGTTATAGGTGTGGAGCCCTATATCAAGGGCACAGGACAAAAATCTCTGGAATTAACTGAGCCCCCACAACGACTGTTGCCATGGGCTTTCCTGACCTAAACCAGACAGCCCTCAAGTCCATGTTAGGTAAAATATTCACCATGTAGCAACCACGTAGCATCCTGACCAATCACCTAATGCCATCCCGCCAGCAGGAATTTTCTTTGTCTTGAGGCTACAGAAGTTGGCTACTAGCCCACAAAGGGGCCCCGCTCTCCGTGGTCCATCAGGAAGTCGGCCCCTGGATTCGCAGCGCCCCTCACTAACTCTGCTCTTTCTTTTCAATAAGCTCACTCTCATCTAAAATACTTTGCGTCTGGAAACTCTTCTTCCAACCTGCGCACGGACCACAACAATACGGTACCTCTATTTACTGACTGAGAAAAAAAATAAATATTAAATTTGCAGGGGCGCGAGTCTTAATTTCCTTAATTGAATTTTTCAGTGAAAACCCTAATGTAAATAATTTTTTCAAACCTATTTTTCTTAATAAATGAAGTAGGGCTCCCAGTGCAGCAAAACTAAAAATATGTTGGCACTGAAAAAAGACTAAGAGACTGGATAATGCCATTGAAATATTCAACCCAATTTTATAAAATTATAAACATAATTTTAAATATTTGCAGTACCATTTAAAATACAAATGATTATGTGATGATTTCAGTCTAATTTTGCCCTATCTGTTTATAAATTTGGGATACTGAAGAAGTCTGAAAGTATACATTTCTAATTTAAGTCATCTCACAAATTAAGTATCATTTGTAAATAGCGTTTTACTTATATTAGAATTTCAGAACTCAGTTTACCAGTGCTCAGGAAAAATGACCGGATCCACGATCACAAATGTCATCGCCCCTCCATCCCTTCCCTCTTGGTAGCTTCTCTATTAGGCAGCTCTATCCATCTGATGGCTCCCAGGATCCATCCCTGATTCTCACCAGCCTCCAGTCTGGCCAAACAAGAAACTGTTTTTGGTGACAGAGTTCATTGACCTATCTTAGCTTATGTGCCAACTATTGAGACATTCCTTGTGGTCAGAGAGATGGCTTCTCTGCTTGACCAAAACCAGATGACATGCTTCCCCCAGAGCTGGTCAAGTTGGAGAGTCGGGGGGACAGGAGAGGTGGGCAGGAAGTTGACCTGAACCCTATGGACTAAGAAAAGGAGAGGGATAGTTTCCAAGAGGAAAGTGAGTGAACACACACTGAGATAACCAAAACAATAGGTGGCCACTATGGAGGAAGACAAAGAAAGAGTGAGCAAAGGATGAGTTATGCCTTAATCCTTTGGATACATTTTCAAAGATGATCACGGTTCCTGTAATATGCCGAGACCCATGTTTTCAAACTGTGTCATACTGGGTAGGATATGCTGGAAGAAAAGAGAAGAAACTGAATAGAAAATATAGCAAGCATCTCATGCATATATGACTGCACTCATTCTCAGTATAAAATATATTTCTTATTGTGAATCAAAGTGGAAAAGGGTTGAAAAGGTACTTGCTTTAATAATGGCTGTAATCTTTGCCTCTAGATTTCCTTCTGTTTTGAATTTCTGACTGCATTACCATCTTAATTCTAGGGCTCCATTCAAATTTATTAGCACCATTTCTAATACCTCTTACTAAAACTTCCTCCTTAGCATATAGTTATGTAACAGAGAAGAGCAAAGCTGACTCCTTATTAAGTCTTTCCGTTTAGTTCTAACATTTGTGTTCTATTGCCTGTGCTTAGTCAGGCTGGCTCTGCACCTTTTAGAAAAGAATATACAGGATAGCCCATCCTCAAGGCTCTGACCTTTGAAGGTGTAACACTTTTCCATTCATTTAGAGAAAAAAAGTTGCAGAACAGAGAATAACATTTGTCTTGTTGGAGGCTTATAGGAACATCGTGACCTGACCTACGTGGACAGCTGCAAGAACAAAGGATTCCAGCACCAAGAAGTCTGCAACAACCAACCACCCCACCTCCCCTTTTAGTACAAAAGATGCCTGAAATCTAAGTGGGGTAAGATGGTTCTTTGGGACACTAGTCCAGCATCATCACGGTCTGCTGGCTTTCCAAATAAAGTCGCTATTCCTTGCCCCAACAAGTCGTCTCTCGATTTATCGGCCTGTCCTGCGGTGAGCAGTACAAGCTTGGACTTGGTAACAGTTACACAAAATAGAAATAGGGATTTCTAGGTTTAACTTTGAAACATTAAAATATCTCCCCCTCCCCCCAGTTTTCAAGTAACCCTTCCATACATACATTCAACCAATAATCACTGAAAAGTTATTTTGTTGGTAAGTTTATATATGCAAGTTGTGTTACATATTGTGTTCTATGTAGCCATTAGTGCACACATATATTGATTAGGGTCCTGTCTGGAGAACAGCATTCAAGTCTGAAGGACTCTGATATGAGGAGCCAGTTACAACAGTACTGGAAGAGCTGAGGAGACAAACATGGGGTGATGAAGTAATCCAGCAGCAGCAGGAGGTCACCACCACCTCTAGAACTGGTGGGATGCAGGGTATCAGCAGCACCAGGAACCACCAGGGAGGCTGCCATGCAAAGTTGCGACTACAGAGCAGGGGCTGTCCTGTGGGCATTAGGGATGCCACCTGCCCTGCCAGGGATGCCACCTTAAATGAAAGTAAGAGGAAATCTTCCATCTGCCTTCCCTTCAGTATTCCTGTCAGTGTCTCCCAGCTGAGAAGGGGGTCAGGAAAATGTAGCTTGCAGGGTCAGCCCCTTGTGATACAGAGCCAAGCAGTGGAGTGGAAAGGAATGGATTTGAGAATAAATAGGCAAATGACAGGCATGACATACATTGGGTATGTTCCCTGCTACAGTCATAGATTTGAGCTTTAGCACCAACTTGCTTGTAAAAGTCATGAGTAAAGATATCACTCTAACTCCATAATAATATAATGGTGCAATATTCTGGGGTCTAATTCCACAACAGCTAGTGGCCTTACAGTCATCTTGCATGTATGTAACAGTCTATGCATTTAGGCGTACAGATGCATGAATTTATTATTAATCCCTATCACTAATCCTTAAGATGATTTGTCTTCTTTGTCTTATACTCAAGCAATACTGTCTCTCCATCACTGTATAGATGCTGTGAAGGATACAATGATATTAAAACACGTTGACTGTCTTATTAAATCCTATCACATTTTTGGGTTCAACCTCCTGAGTTTAAATTGTAAGAGGATAAACTGGTAAATTCCTAGATTTAGGTTGCCCTAAAGCAATTGCATGCTAATCAGACACCATTATCTAAAATCTAAATGTATAAGCTTAAGTAAATTTTTATTTCTTTGCCCTTAAATTTATATGTGTGATATGTAGAGAGAAACATATAGATATAGATGTATATTTGCTCCTGGACCCACAAAGTAATTTATAGAACTTTGTGTACTTTGGAATCATTGAGTATGAGTAGCAGAGGATGCAGATAAACCTTGAAATTCATGACTTAACACAATAGAGTTGTTTTTCTTTGCTCACACAGAGTCCAACGCTGGTATTCAGTGAGCATATTTCCACGAGGTGGTTTAGGCTGCTTTGCCTTCTATCTCCACCGTCTAGAGCTTTGCAGTCATTCAATTCCAGCCAGTGGACTGGAGAAGAAAAAACGGAGAACGTATACCTGCTTCTTAAACACTTCGGCCCGAAAATAACATTCATTATTTTACTCATAGCCCACTGGTGAGAACTAGTCTAAAAGTCCTATCTAGATGCTGAGAAATGCAGACACATACATGCCTCCCAGAAACAACTCTACACAATAGAAAGGGCACATGAATTTTCAAGGGACAAACACATCTTTTGTCTTTGCCACATCTACTGTCTCTATAAATCCCGTGTTCCTCACACTGAATACATTCACTCCCACTCCGGGGAAGCATCCTAAAATCCCATGCAGTTACTATACCCAACTCAAATCCAGATCTCCAATAGCAGCACTGCCCTCTCCTTTAGGACACTGTGGCTTCTCATGATCAAGGGACGATTTATCTGGCCTGAGCACACACTCTATAGTCATGAGCAGAGAGAAAATCTACAATCAAATCTCTCATTTAGAAAAGGGAAGAATGGGATCACTGGTCAATAGCCATGGTACAACCCTACAAGTAGGCATTGTGAGGTCTCTGCCCTGAAGTGGGGACTTTCTTGACTTTCCTACAGTCTTCAATTTGGGATTAATGATTTCACCACTGTGCCAGAAAGGGGAGGGGGAGGGTGACTCTGGCTTTGCCCTAAGGGGGAGGGGGACTCTGGCATTTTTGCTGTATTATCCTCTGTGGTTTGTTTGTTTTTTGGGGTTTTGGGGGGTTTTTTTGGTACCAGATCTTCTGGGAAGTGATGTAGTTTTCACACACGCTATCCTGTCAATGCAAGTTTCAAAACCCAAGGTTTACTTTAAGTCTTAAACAGTTAACGGCTTTTTCAGTCTGGCATGTGATTTCTTTAGCTGAGCAATTCAAAAAAACGAGTAGACTTCTGATCTATTTGCTTCCAGTTGATTTCATTTGCCTGATAAACACCCAGATATCTTGAATAGTCATAATTACTAGTCATAATCCTCCAGGCTGATATATTTCTTTGAATCTCCTCCCCCCATTCCTTCTCTTCTTTCAACATAAGGGTAGTTACATTGAGGTAAGCCAGCTTGGAGGGAACTCTACACTAGTAGTTTGTGGCAGAACTCTGCTTTAATGGATCTTTAATGCAGAAAACATTTCTGAATCTTACCTTTTCATATTTGGAGCCTAAAACCATTTGAGTTTTCAATCCAAAAGGCTCCAAATTTCTGGATTCTCTCTTCTCCTTTTCTTTCCATTTTTACTGCCAACTAACCTATATCAGCCAGAGCTTAACTCCTAGTTAAATTCCTTGCTAAATGTAACCAGAAGACACCAAAAGATATACCACTAGCATTCTGTCTTCCAACCTCTTCATCTAGAAATCAGCCTGAATAGGCAGGGGAGACAATATATTTGTCAAATGTTTATCTTTGCTTAACAAGTTCCTCCAGTTTTGTAGCCTCACTAAGTACCCACCTACTAAGCCAAAGACCTGCTGAGAAGTATAACAAAATGGCTATCCAAAATGTGTTGAATATCTTGTGTTTGCCCTCCCAGGTTGCTGATATATAAAGACTAACTACTCCTTTGCCTGTCAGCACCTGATTTGGTTCAGTCAACAGGAGGCTCTCGAAAGAGGTTGGAGGACCAGAGGAAAGTGAGGTCAGGGTATTTTTCCTTGGCTTCATTCCTGAGTTGTTGGTATCAGCATCTGTCTGGGAGTCCTTCCCCTATAGCTACTCACAATACAGCCTGGTAACCATTCTCTTCTCCAGGCCCTTGGATGGTTAATAATCTCCTGCAGTTACTATCCCAGGGCCCTACACTCCCCCTTGCTATTTCCCTGAACACCACAGATAACTTTATAAATAAACGTTTTAGTCAGCTCTCTTCAAATTGCCCAGTTTGAGAGTGCCATTTCTCTCCTGCCAGAACTATAACTAATAAACTCAAACTTATCAAATGACAATTAGCTAGAGCTGTTACTCTTTCACTCAGTAGCACCCTGTCGATGGAGTTTAAATTAGGTGAAACTGGGGTAAAACACCTCACACTATTGGTAGTAAAAGGAGAATTCATGAATAACAACTTCAGGAATAAAAACAGGTTCTGTAGAAAATGAAAAGATAGTACAAGGATATTATTAACAAATTGCAATAGTAAATACATTAAATGGGAAAATACCTAGCAATATACAACTTACTAAAATGGACACAAGTAGAGAAAGAAAATTGGATTAGTCAGATAACTACTAAAGAGACTGCAAACTAGCCAATTTATTTGATCTATAATTGGATACTTCCCATAAAGTCTTTACCCAGATGGCTTCACTGGTTAATTCTGTCAAATATTTAAGGAGGAAGCAATTCCAATGTTACGCTGACTCTCCCAGAATACAGAAGAAGCCAATTCCCAATTTATAACCTTGATTTCAAATACGGACCTTAAAAATAAAACAGTTATTTTACCGGCAAAAATGGGTTTATTCGGGAATAGCAGAGGAATAGCAATTCAGGAAAAGCAAGCAAGCTATGGCAAAAGCCATAGGCAAGTCCAACACACAACCAAGAGGAATGTTATTTTATAGAGAGAAAAGGAGCAAGACGGAAGGGGTTATTTTGAAAAAAGTCCATCGGAGAAAAGTGAGAGTTCAGGGTGATGACGGTTTCTCACTGGCTGAGTTGCTGGGGTAGTCAATTTCTTGTAGGAGACACCATGTACATCTTTTCCTGTTGGGACCTGTGATGGATGATTCTTTCCGGTTGATGATTCTTCTGCTGGGGTCTGTAATTGACAATGCTTCCTGTAATTGACATCAGGTGGTACTGCCTGAGAGCGCCCCCTTCTGGCTTCCTGACTCCATCTTAGTGAGGTTTTCCTTTATTAATTTCCACCAAAACCTGCCAAAGACATTATTATTATTATTTTTTTTTTTGCGGTATGCGGGCCTCTCACTGTTGTGGCCTCTCCCGTTGCAGAGCACAGGCTCCAGACCCGCAGGCTCAGTGGCCATGGCTCACGGGCCCAGCTGCTCCGCGGCATGTGGGATCTTCCCGGACCGGGGCACGAACCCGTGTCCCCTGCATCGGCAGGTGGACTCTCAACCACTGCACCACCAGGGAAGCCCCAAAGAATTTTTAAAAAGTGTAGATCAATAACACTTGTGCCACAATAAACATAAATACAAAAATTCTAAATAAGTTAGCAAATAACTCTTCCACATCAAAAAAATAACAGAAATCAACAAGTTGGTTAATATAGTAATTAAATTTGGTCTAGGGGGCTTCCCTGGTGGTGCAGTGGTTGAGAGTCCGCCTGCCGATGCAGGGGACACAGGTTCGTGCCCTGGTCCGGGATGATCCCACATGCCACGGAGCGGCTGGGCCCGTGAGCCATGGCCCCTGAGTTTGTGCATCCGGAGCCTGTGCTCTGCAATGGGAGAGGCCACAACAGTGAGAGGCCTGCGTACCACAAAAAAAAAAAAAAAAATTGGTCTAATATTCAAATTGAATCAGTGAAATGATCATATTAACAAAATAACTTTAAAAATCATATGATAATTTTAATATATGCAGAAAAAATACAAGTATCCACAAAGTATAGCATATTAATATTGAAAAGTTTTTCAAAATCTTTTCTTCCGCAATTGGGAACAAATCAAGGATGTCCACTCTCTCTCCTTTTATTTTAAATTGTACTGAATGGTCAATCCAGTGCAATCAGGCAATGAAGGGAAATGGCATTGTAAAAAATTGGAAAGGAAAAGATAAAACTATCATTGTTTGCAATGGATGTGACTATCAATGAGCAAAAGTCTAAGAAATTGAAATTATTAGAATTAACGATGACTTTAGCTTTGTAGACTACCAAAAAATGGGCACAATTCCTTGCAGCTTCTCCCAATGAGAGGTGGAGTCTATTTCTCCAACCCTGAATGTGGGTTGGCCTTATGACCTCCTTTGTCACAACAGTGCAGGAGAATCGATATTGTGTGATTTCGGGAGAGGTCTTTGCATGTTTCTGCTCTTGTGCATGGAATCCCGCCACCTCATGAACAAGCCTGAAGCTAACCTGCTGGTGGATGAGACATCACATAGGGAAGAACCAAAACCCTCCTATTAGCCAGTTCCCAGCCATCCCCGCAGCCGGCATCAGATACATGAGTGAGCCCCACTGAAAGATTAGCCAAGCCTGACTCAAAGCAGCTGAGCCCAGCCCAAATCACCAACCTCCAGAATTGCAAGATAAATAAATTGTTGTTTTAATCCATGAATGTATGAGTTCTTTGTTATGCAACAAATGCTAACTAATGCAGGAAGGCTCTGAAAACAAAGAGAGTATAAAAAAATATGAGAAATTCCTAAAAACAGAAAATATATATATATAGTATGTTCAATAGCATAAAAATTACCAAGTAGCCTCTGGCTTTGACGGGCTTCAAGAAAGAAAGAAAGAAGGAGAAGAAGAAGAAAAAAGGAGAGGGGGAAATGGAAGGAAGAAAGAAAGAAAACAAAAAAGCTTGATTGAATGTAAAGAAAAAATCGTCTCACTGATGGCATAGGAAAGCTATCCAGGCAATCAGAATTTAAGGGACCAAGATGCTGGAGACAAGATAAACCCACTGAAATGAGCATGGTGTTTCTGCTATTTTCTGTTGAGACATCACCAATCTGTAAAAGCACAGAGATGCTTTCACTGAGCAGAGCATGGTTGCTAAACTGCAGAGAAGTAGAACAGAACAGACTTAAAGGGTTACATGGCGCAGAGAAATGGAGCTTAGGACTACCAAACAGCCAGGACTTAAGAGGAAAAGATTGTGGAAAGAAAGGATGTACAGAAAAGAAAGCCCAACGATCTGAGCCAGTTTTCCCCCAGGCCATTCGCAGCTTGGCTTGAGAGACAGGCAAACTTGGTGAAAAGCTAAGCATAGCTCTCATCAGTATCACTACGTGAGGGAGAAAAAAGTAAGAGCCAGTTCCCATTATGGTGGTGAGGTAATAAAAAATAGCCCAGGCTTTCATCTGAGGCCCCCAAAAGGTTATACTTTACAAGTAAGGGCAAACCAGAAATAGAGACCAGGCCTTATGAAGACTAAAACCCAGACTCAAATCAGCTTAATATCGTATTAGATTTAACTGATGCACTATTATTCTCCTGGTCTGCCACACGCTATTAAAAACCTTCTCTGGAGAAAAATGATCAGCCAAAGCTTCCATAACTTTTCATACACAATTTCTAGCATTCCAATACAAATTAATATACATAAAAACAGATAGTGATAAAATAATATGTATTTTTAAAGACAGTCCCTAAGGGCCGGACATTGCAGTCATCAGAAACGGACTTTAAAATAATTATGATTAGTATATTTAAAAATTAGATGACAAGATTGGGAATTTTGCTAAAGAACTAGAAATAATAAGAGTTCTAGAACTGAAAATACACTAACGGAAATTTAGAAAACAATAGATGAAATTAAAGATTAGACATAGCTGAAGAGAGGATTTGTGAGTCTGATCTGTGAATAGGAAAATAGGTCAGCAGAAAATGTCTAGACTGAAACAAAAAGAGGAAGGGGGAAAACAATATAAAGGAAATACAGACCTTAAAACAGTCTAACATAGGTGCAATTAGAGTCTTAGAAAAGAAGGAAACAGAAATTGAGGTAGGAGCAATATTTGAAGCCAATGTTCAAGAATTTTCCAAAAGTAATTCAAGCTTCTGATTCAAGAATCAATACAAATGACAAGAAGAAAAGCACACCTTGCCAAATAGATAGTAAAAACCCACTGAAAACCAATGACCAGATGAAATCTTAAAACCAGCCAGAGGGAAGCAAAGGAGCAAAACTAAGATTGGCAACTGACTTCTTACCAGTAACTGCCTAAGTCAGAAGACAAAGAAATAATGTTTCAAAGTTTCAAAACAAACAAAAACCCTAGAGTTCTACATGCAGAAAAAAACAAAATCTTTCAAAATTGAAGGTGCAATAAAGATATTTCCAGAAAAAAAAAGAAAAAACTGGGAGAACTTATCACAACAGATCCACATTCAAAGAAATACAAGCAAGGAGTTTTTCAGGCAGCAGAAAGGATTCCCAGATGGAGGAAGAGAAATGCAGGGAGATATGAAAGATATTGGAAAAGGAAAGGGAAGTGAGGAAATAGAAATAAGTATTTATTTTATTAAGCAATGAAACTACTGACTTTCAGGATTTAACATATATGAAAGCACAAAAGTTAAGAGTAAATAGAGTTAAGGTGCTCTAAGGTATCTGTATTTTCTAAAATTTGGTTAAAAACCACTAATTAATATTAGATATCAATAAATCAAGCATGCCTATGGTAATATATAAGATAAATCATGTATAACTAGTAAACTAATTGAGAAGAGATCTTAATAATTAGCTGATGAGTCCAAAGGAAAGAAGAGAAAACAGTACATATAATGGTGGACCCAACAGAACACAAATAGGTCTCTGAGTGAGCAAATCGTAATTTGTAATCCCACACTTCTCTTTACAACCCCCTTGGTTTCCCCCCGCAGTTAGGACAAAAATTCTCATTTGAGTTATTGTAAGGAAGACAGAATAGACATAGTTTTCTCCACAGAACAGAACTGTAAATAAGTGGAGGTCCAAGTGATGTGGTATAAGGTACCATCAGAATCAGGATACTCCAAATGAAATACATTTGCCCTGGAAGCAGACAATGCATTGCTCATTGAGATGATGGAGACTGATACCAGTTAGCCACCTATTAGGGATATTATGCACAGCATTTCTACCTAAGTGGGAAATTGGACCAAAAGAGCTTTAAATCTTTTTTAACTTTTGTTTCTATTCTATGCACTATATAATGGTCTCTGCAGTTTAGTTTATACAAAGTAAATACCATCCATGATAACGTTGATACTTTCCTTAGTCACAAAAGGTCATTATGGTATTCCTGCACTATTTTGCTTCCTTTCTAACTTTTTTTTTTTTTTTTTTTTTTTTGCGGTACGAGGGCCACTCACCGCTGCGGCCTCTCCCACTGCGGAGCACAGGCTCTGGACGCGCAGGCCCAGCGGCCATGGCCCACGGGCCCAGCCGCTCCGCGGCATGTGGGATCCTCCCGGACTGAGGCACGAACCTGCGTCCCCCACACCGGCAGGCGGACCCTCAACCACTGCGCCACCAGGGAAGCCCTCTAACTTTTTTAATGTCTGGTTTCCCCTATCTATTTAACAGATGAAGTATTTGGTAGGAGACTTTCCAGAACTGTGTACCTACTTCGCTGCTTCCCCATCGTACAGCCAGGTGCCTACTTCCAGCCTACGGCGGGGACCTTTTCAAATGAATCACAGCGGCTGCCTAATCTTGGATAAATCCAAAGACTACTTTATCCAGATTGCGTGGCAAAAGCCTCACAAAATGTCAGTTGATTAATGGCCTGCTCCATTCTTCCTGCCTATGGGGATGGGAGGGGGGAGGTTTTCTTGACAAGGAGGATGTCTTGAGCACCGTTTTCTTGAGTGAACTTTATCACCCTTACCTGATGGCTGCTCAAGTATTACGGTAAAAATGATTTTTTTGCTCACTTGCTATGTCTTACCAGTGAGGGGATGTTGAAAGTTTACAGGAACAACACAAGTGGACACCTAGGGTTTTATGGCGATGCACATGCTGCCTTATACGAAACGGAGTCAGAAAGTTGGATCTTTCTAGTCTTTGATCTTTTGTTTTCCTCATCCCTCTGACCCATTTCCGCTGCCCCAAATCAAGTTCTCATAACATCTTACATATGCTAAAGTATTTTTACTTTTCTGATTAACTGCTCTTAAGTCCCCAGTGTCTGTCCTAGTCTGTTAACCCGAAATACTGATTTGGTGTAACCTAACACATGCTCTAACTGGGTCACTCCCCGGCTCAGAACCTTCTGCCTTCTGTTTCCAGAGGCATGAAGTCCAGACCTCCAGCCGAACATTCCAGACCTTTTCCAACCTGACGACCACTCACCACTCCTGCCTTATCTGAGCTCATCCTTATCAAATTATAGGCTTCCCCAGATCCAGCCCCACCCCACCCCAGCTTTTGCTTATTCTCTTCCCTTTTTATCTTCATCTGTAAATCTTCCCTATGTTGAAAGGAGAAGGAGAATGTGCCCGGGGGTGCTTTGGATAGAATCCCTGCAAGTGGAAGAAAATTAGAATTGGGGGCGGGGGAGGGGATGATGGAAGTTTTAGGGTAAAGATGCTAGGAAAAAAATTTGGATAAATTTCAGAGAAACATGGTTTTCATATTTAGCCTAGTATAAAAGCATAAGGAATAGATTTCTGAATTATCTGCATACAGATGTTTGTAATCATTGTTGATTCAGATGCAACTGAACAGTGAATAAGCTTTTCTTATTATAATCACAGCACCTAAGACAGAAAAGCAGACCTTTCCATGGTGCCCAGTACCTTGCTGGTTAAGTGCTTATCACATAGTTAAGTGCTTTTTTACTTGCTGGTTCACCTGAACTGTTTAGTGGTGAGGGGTGATCAGTCATAACCCGAATCGGCCCATCCTCCATAGGGCTTTATCCCTGACACTTCTTTCTTTGTGTTCTAAAACGTCTAAAACACGTCAGGCACCAGGGTTGTTGGGTTGCTCTGTCCCTCAGCATCATTTCACACACAGGATGACAGAGACCTGCTTAGTCCCTGCTTCCCATTATCTTTTTCATCTAGTTACCAGTTGTGGTGAGTGACTAATGAGGATTGCTGAACTCTGAGCAATCCTACTTTTCTTGCCATTGCTGTAAAATATTCAAAACTTAAAAAAAAAATCCAACAAAAAACTAAGCAGAATAACACTATTTGGAGAGCTCTACACACACAGACACGCAAACGCACAACTTGATTGGGTAGAAAGCCAGAAAGAAGAGAAATGGCAGATTTCCAATACAACTTTCTCATTTTAAAAATAATTCTTATTGGAGTCTAGTTGATTTACAATGTTGTATTCGTTTCTGCTGTACAGCAAAGTGAATTAGTTATACGTATACATATATCCACTCTTTTTTAGATTCTTTTCCCATATAGGTTATCACAGAGCATCGAGTAGAGTTCCCTGTGCTCTACAGTAGGTCCTTATTAGTTATCTGTTTTATATATAGTCGTGTGTATGTGTCAGTCCCAGTCTCCCATTTTATCCTTCCCTCCCCCTTTCCCCCCTTGGGAGCCGTAAGTTTGTTTTCTACACCTGTGACTCTAAGACTTTCTCTTTTAATAGGCTCCTCATTTTTAGAGGTTTCTAAGGCACATGCTAGTCTCTTGTTTCATGCACCTCTTCATGGCTCCTTAAGCATTTTATAGAAAAGAGAAGAGGCTGAGTCAGCCCGAGTAATTCTCAGTCATAAGCTTCCCTGAGTCCATCCCTGCTTGTGTTCTCCCCCTTTACACGGAAACAAGATGTAAATAAAGGGGAAAACTAGCCCTTCTTTAAACTCCCCCTTGTTTAACTTAAATATAGTCAATCAACCCTGCTGTGTTTCAGCTTATTTGTGACAAATCTTACTTTAATGACGTTTCAACCTGCATGTAAAAAACTAAAGCAATAAAGTACTTTTCTATTCTTCCCTGTCCCTCTATCTCAAGAGACAATCTTGCTTTACTTTAATTTAGTGCTCTGGTACAGTCTAAACCAGTCCTTTCTACCCATAGAAGAGAAATTTGTAAGGAAAGTTAAATAATTTTCTTAGAGCTCTGAAGTAGGATATTTCCTGAGTGAATTTTTAAATTTAAATTACATTTAATGTTGTAAATTCCAAGAATATTAATAGATCTACCTTCAGTTCACATACGTTTACTGAATAACCTCCTTGTTTCAAGCACAGCCCTAGAAACCAAGCAGCCAAGGATGAATAAGTTATGTGTCTGCCTTCAAGGAGCTCACAATCATGTTTGGGAAGCAAACAGGTAGAGGAAAAAATTACAATTCCATGCTATAAAGATTGTAACAGATTTCTGTACAAGGTGGATGGGAAAATTGTAAGGGAAACTCTGCTTGGGTGGGTCAGGGAAGGAGAGACTTCATAAAAAGGAGACACTTGAGCCCAGCCTTGACAGATTTTTAAGAATTTGGAGGAAGATGTTCCAAGGAGAAGGAAAGTGCATAATTGGTTCAACAAACTAAAATCAGTTCCTTATGATTTCAGCATAAAACTTCGGGTTGAAAGCTGGTGTAAAGCATCCTGTGAGTCATTCTAAGAGGTCTGCACATTACTTTGGCAGTTGGGGACCTTTCCTGGACGTTGAGAAGAAGTAATATGGACTTATTTGTGTTTGAGAAGATGAGCTTGGGGTGGCTTCAGAATGGAATAGATAAAAGCTGACCTGAAAATCTGGGTAACTAAGTGGGAAAATATCACAAAATTCCATAGGAGAGATGATAGAGGCTTCAGTACATGCAGTAACCATGGAGATGAAGAGGTAAACACAGACAGGGGCACAGTTAGGAATCAGAATCAGCAGTGCCACATGAGAAACGAGCAGTGACAAGGAAGACAACTCAAAGTTTAAAAAAACCACAAAGTTTATAAAAGCATCATCAGCATCACTGAAATGCAACAGTAACATCAGCAACCTTGAACCAGAATCATTCTTTTTAGCACATTTTGAAATTGATTATTTCCTCCATAGTCACATGAGGCAGGGCTCAATTATCAAATCTACTTATTTTTAATAAATAGGGAAATGGACAGATCTGGGAAAAAAGGATGGCAGGTCAAGAGTGAAACAATGTCTCATCATTCCCATCCTGGAGAGGTTTTCTGATTCTCAGAGTTACTATTATTAGAGATGATAGTGTCTCCAGTTTGTGTTTCACAGATTACATTTCTGCAGAAGAGATTATAGGGAAAAACATGAGCTTGGGCTCTTGGTTTCAAGAGAAAAAAAATTATAAGGACACCAAGGTGTCTTCCAGAACTCAAGGGCAGGAATGCAGCTGATGGCAGGCAGGAACACCTGGAATCAAGATCTCCAAAATATCAGCACTGCCCATTTCTTCTCATCTATTTGAATCTTCTCTCTGTTTCTCTCTCTGAAGACTTGCTTTTATCAATGTCAGATTTCATTTTCTCTGAGGGCATTAATTTTTTTTCAAAGAAAGGACAAATTATAGCTACTGGGATTCTCTTAAATTGATATTCAATTTACTAAAGTAAAAAATTCTAAAACTTAGTTTCCCTTAAGCCTTTAATCATATATATGTGTATATACATCATATACTTGTATTTATAAATTTAGTAAAATTTAACAATAACTTTCAAAGTGGTCTTTGACTGCTCTTTGAGTCACTCAAGTTACAGAACTCACTAAACATGCAGACTTCTCACAACTTAGTTAATTTAATTGCCTTCAAAATTTTAGATGCATCCGTAAGATTAATACATTTGTTGCCTGATCTCACCTGACAAGTGAAGTTTCCCCCAAGTACTTTCTCAAGTATTTACACTACTATAGTAAACCTAATATATTAAATTCATAAATATGATAAATCTGAAGTCCCCTCAAGCATCTCAGCAGTCTTTACAATCTTAGAAAAAAAGTCTCTCCTGTTTTGCAACATACATCCCAAGTTCAAATCAGTTCTTTAATTATGATTTTAAATTAGAATTAAAAAACCTCGACTGTCAGATTCTCCAACAAGCTAAGTGTGGTAGCAACCTTTAAGCTGGCCCCCCATGACCCTCCCCTCCTGGTATTCACATTCTTGTGCAATACCCTCCTCTTGGAGGGCTGGCATTTAGTGACTTCTAGTGGATAGAATGCAAGAGAAGTGATGCTATGTTACTTCCAAAATGAGGTTATGAAAAAACTGCCTTCTGTCTTTGGTGACCTCCTACCTCTCTTGATTGCTCACTCTGAGGTAGCCAGCTGCTGTGCTGTGAGCTTCCCTATGGAAGGCCCATGTGGCAGAGAACAGAGGGAAGCCTTCAGGCAACAGCCAGTGAGGAGCTGGGACAATCAGATCAACAAACCATGAGGAATTGAATCTTGTGAGCAACCAGGTGAATGAACTTCAAAGCAGAACCGCCCTCTCCCTGACCTCAGTTGAGCCTTCAAATGAGACTGCAGCCCCAGCTGACACCTCGATTGCAGCCTTGAAGAGACTTTGAGGCAGAGGTATTCAGCAGAGCTGCACCTTGATTCCTGATCTACAGAAACTGTGAGATAATAAATATTTGTGCCTTTAAGCCACGAAGTTTTGGAGTCATTTGTTATAAATATGTACTAGTCAGGGTTCTCCAGAAGAGCAGAAGCAATAGCTTGTGTGCGCGCGTGTGTGTGTGCAATGTGTACACAGAGAGAAAGAGAGACAGAGAGAACTGGCTAGTCCAAAGGGCAGACTGACCAGATGATAGTTCCAAAAAGAGTTCACGATGCAGCCTTGAGTCCAAAAGCAGTCTGGCAGGGAGCACATTGAGGGTGGGGTGGTTGGCAGAATTCCACCCTCTTTGGAGGACCTCAGTCTTTTCTCCTAAGGCCTTCAACTGAGGCCCATCCACTCTATGGAGGGTCCTCTGCTTTGCTCAAAGTCTACTGATTTAAATGTTAATCACATCTAAGAAATGCCTTCACAGCAACATCTAGACTGGTGTTTGACCAGACAGCTGGGCACCAGAGCTAAGTCTCAAGCTGACATATGAAATCAACCATCATAGCATCAATAAATAATTTACACATATTAAAACTATAAATAATTACCAAATATGAGCATATTTTTCCTACCTTAATACCAAAGTGTGTACTTAACCATGTCTATATTTAACTTTAAACCTCTTCAAGGAGATTGTTTTGTTATTCAGAGAAGAACTGGTATTGTCATCTCAGTGTGTCAAGGTTGCTACTAACCTGTGTGATTTGGGGTCAGGATGAAAGGTCTGGGACAGCAGACATACAGACTGATACCATTCCTGCCTCTGAAAGCAGGCTTCAGACATTCCTTTAGCTTATATTTCCATCTGATTTGGATAAGTGGAATTTTGCCACCTGAGGCTTTAGCTACATTTTTTTCGCCACTTAATCGGATTTTGTATTTTTTTTTTTGTTTGTTTCCTTTTAGATTTAGGTATATATGTTGGAGCTTGCATATCCTTCATGATTTTGTTTGACTCAAATACCACAGTAGTAACTGCATCCTGGCTTGTCCTGTCCACAGAGTAGAAAATATGGCCACTAATAGCTCCCATGCTTTATACCTACATGCATGGCATCCTGAAAGATATTAACTTCATTTCTATTTCTAAAACTGTTGTAAGAATTCCAGTTGATCTGGTTCAGGTATGTCCTGTCCAATGTAAAAAGACACACAGCCAGGGACAGATAGGCAAGGGCCAACCATATTACATTCTAAGCTTGGCACGTGATTTAAGTTGCATATGAACAGCATGTTTTACTCTGTAGTCTGTATTAAGAATTCTGAAATGTAACTCGCTGGGATAAGGTCTAAAAGCAAACAAGGAATGATCCTACAGGCAAGAATTCTAGGCACTAGAGGAAGATAAAGAGGTACTTTTAGACGTAGAGACTCTGGTAGCCATAAAGTTGGGGACTGGAGAATGGCTGCTCTAGGCCTACCTGTCAATACCAAGCAGAAAAATACTTATTTGCTGCTTTCTGCTACCTGGATTGTCTTAAATATTTGAACATGATAATCTGAAAGTTGAAGACGGGTTTTCTTCTTTTCCCTTCACTGTAATAAAGTAAGAGCTATCGTAAGGATATCAAATTAAAATTTCTAATGATTGATTTTTAGAAGACATAGTAGCAATAGAATCAAGACGAGAAATGAGAATAAAGGAAATCAATTCCTAGGCAACTCTTTAAGCACTGAATGGGTTCTTTCCTCAGAATTACCTTTTTATAAATAGGAGACACATACATGCCCTGCATTCAGTCTCAGGATGGGCACGTAAATCTTACACCAATTATGTGGAATTCATAACTTTGGCTGGCTACCATCTTTTCCTCTCAAATTAATCATATGCGGCATCTCAGAACTTACCCACACAGCTGGGGGCTAGAAGTGTCATTTAACCATGTGCTTCTTGGAATCTCTCACATGATTAAGTATGTGTATCCAGTTCTAAGAAAGAGTAAAGATTTGGTTACTAGAGTAGAATGGAGCTTTCTTCAATCTTGAGAAATAAAAACGAAGCTGGAGGAATCAGGCTCCCTGACTTCAGACTATACTACGAAGCTACAGTAATCAAGATAGTATGGTACTGGCACAAAAATAGAAATATAGATCAATGGGACAGGATAGAAATCCGAGAGATAAACCCATTCACATATGGTCACCTTGTCTTTGATAAAGGAGGCAAGAATATACAATGGAGAAAAGACAGCCTCTTCAATAAGTGCTGCTGGGAAAACTGGACAGCTACATGTAAAAGAATGAAATTAGAACACTCCCTAACACCATATACAAAAATAAACTCAAAATGGATTAAAGACCTAAATGTAAGGCCACACACTATAAAACTCTTAGAGGAAAACATAGGCAAACACTCTGACATAAATCACAGCAAGATCCTTTTTGACCCACCTCCTAGAGAAATGGAAATAAAAACAAAAATAAACAAATGGGACCTAATGAAACTTAAAAGCTTTTGCACAACAAAGGAAACCATAAACAAGACAAAAGGACAACCCTCAGAGTGGGAGAAAATATTTGCAAACGAAACAACTGACAAACGAAGCAACTCCAAAATATACAAGCAGCTCATGCAGCTCAATATCAAAAAACAAACGACCCAATCCAAAAATGGGCAGAAGAGCTAAATAGACATTTCTCCAAAGAAGATAAACAGATTGCCAACAAACACATGAAAGGTTGCTCAGCATCACTAATCATTAGAGAAATGCAAATCAAAATTACAATGAGATATCACCTCACACCAGTCAGAATGGCCATCATCAAAAAATCTACAAACAATAAATGATGGAGAGGATGTGGGGAAAAGGGAACCCTCTTGCACTGTGGGTGGGAATGTAAATTGATACAGCCACTATGGAGAACAGTATGGAGGTTCCTTAAAAAACTAAAAATAGAACTACCATATGACCCAGCAATCCCACTACTGGGCATATACCCTGAGAAAACCATAATTCAAAAACAGTCATGTACCACAATGTTCATTGGAGCACTATTTACAATAGCCAGGACATGGAAGCAATCTAAGTGTCCATCAACAGATGAATGGATAAAGAAGATGTGGCACAGATATACAATGGAATATTACTCAGCCATAAAAAGAAATAAAATTGAGTTATTTGTAGTGAGGTGGATGGACCTAGAGTCTGTCATACAGAGTGAAGTAAGTCAGAAAGAGAAAAACAAATACTGTATGTCAACACATACATATGGAATCTAAAAAAAAAAAAAAAAGGTTCTGAAGAACCTAGGGGCAGGACAGGAATAAAGATGCAGACGTATAGAATGGACTTGACGACACAGGGACAGGGAAGGGTAAGCTGGGACGAAGTGAGAGACTAGCACTGACATATATACACTACCAAATGTAAAATAGATGGCTAGTGGGAAGCAGCTGAATAGCACAGGGAGATCAGCTCCGTGCTTTGTGACCACCTAGAGGGGTGGGATAGGGAGGGTGGGAGGGAGATGCAAGAGGGAGGGGATATGGGGATATATGTATATGTATAGCTGATTCACTTTGTTATACAGCAGAAACTAACACAACATTGTAAAGCAATTATACTCCAATAAAGATGTTAAAAAAAAAGAAAGGAGCTTTCTTTCCTGAACTAGATATGAGTCACATACAATTATCCTGTTTGACAAGCAAATAACTCTATACCTCTGTTTTCCTGTGCATTTGTCAAAAAGCTGAAAGAATGCACTCCACATAAAGGAACTTGGTGAATAATATTTGGTTACATACTTAGAATTTATTCCACTTTGGCAAATTGCCCTCAGATTCTCTTTGGAAATGTCCCTCACTCAGTATGCCATACGCCATGAGCTTTGAATGGATTGACTCCATCCCAGCTCCAAGGTATATTATTTTTTCCCCACTTAAAACAAAGGTTGGTTCAATAGAGGCTTTCACCCAAACCTAGATCAATCAGCATTTGGTTTCTTCCTGGCCACAGTGATTTTCCCAATCAGAGTAAATCTCAAGACTTTTATTAAATGGTTATAGGAAGTGACCATCTCTCTCCCCTTGGATGTGAATCAAGTAACATGTTGCCCTGGTTGCTACTGGCAGCCATTCTGAGAATGTGATGGGAACCAGAGTGAGAATGGGATGAAGCCAGCATGCAGAGGAGGGCACAGCCAAGGGAATCACAGAAAACTGGGAGACCGCCTTAATCAAAACACGCCCGGACTTTTCAGACGTGGGAGCCAGTAATTCTGGTTTGTTATTTATGCTAATTTGTGTTGGAGGTATGTTACTTACAACCAGAAACATCCCAACTAATACATAAATCATCTGGGAAGGTGGACTTATCCAGAGAGTAAATACTAGAATATAGCAAAGGTTAAATTAACCACTACTGTTTATTTTCACTCACTGCAGCCTTTCATGAATTCAAGAATATTAGATGGAAAGAAACTAAGTTTATCAGGACCAAGCATGCCTTTGATAGTATATATACGTGGTCATCAATTCAAGTACTTTTTAATAAATGTTGGAGGCCAACTTTGAAAGTCTTGTTTGAAAATTATGCCCAGAAAGGGGAGTGCACCATTAGGAGGTTGCTTAATCTAATATGTGCTCTCTACTAACCAGCTTCTCTATCCTATAAAACACCCAACATTAGTCATGCTTTCAAAGATAAAGCTTTGAAAGATCTTACTATTCGAAATGATAATCTTAGATGGGCAAAGTAGGGGCGATGATTGATTACGTCACAACTCAGCAGGCATTACCTTCTCAGATTAGGTCCAGCAGAGAAATAACCCTCAGGAAATGGAATACAAACGTTATTAGGTGGAGGAATGGGGTGGAAGAGGGTTTTGGATCTCGCGAGCCTACAGGGGAAGGCAGGTCTCAGGGGAGACCAGATCATAGGGTAGGGGTGAGGAAAGAGTAGTAAAGTGACAAAGAGTGTTCAAAAACCTAACCTCACTTTCTGTAATTTTCTCCAGAGCCAGTCTATGTAGAGAACATTGATAAATGATATCTTAATATTTGGACTATGTATGTCTACATTGGAGTATGAACCCTGACACCAACAACTGGCAAAGTCCTAAGAACATGTCCTTGAACTAGAAGAGGGTTCAAGCCAAAAACCTGCTACAAACAAACTGAATCAATGCCACGTTTTAAACCTTAGGCTTTGCCTTCCTACCCCCTTTCCCCACCCCCTCCCTTCACCTGATCCTGCCAGTCAATGATTTTCTTGGCAATCTGTCCTTACAAGATATTTACATGATCTCTCTGCTGCACTTTCCATCCAAACTGGAAAGGAACCAGCTTTGTGAAAAACTTCTACTTGTCTCACTGGACAAAAAGCAATGATTAACTACTAGAATTGCAACCAGACATAGTTAAAAGCTGGTTCAGCTTTCATTTAATAAACTTTGTTTTTCCAAAAGAAATGGGGTCCTTCTTTTTCCTTCCATTCTGTTATCTGTCCACTACATCTTTAACTGCCTTTTTTGTAACATATCAAATAAAAGGTCATTTGATTTAAGGGAGGTTTCCAAATATTTATGGAGTAGCTTGAAAGAAGAATGTCTATAAAATCAGTTTGGGAAAAACATTTTTTTTCCCTACAGATAAAAGACCTTCAAAAATATGTTTTAATTTCTTTCTAACCAAAAGAGACAGAGAGATTATATTAAGGTATAAAACTACAACCTGACCACTTGGTATTGAATTAATATTTTATATAGAAAAATGATCATAGTAACAAAACTCTCTGGTGTGTAAAATTAGATTAAGAAAAACTAATGCCATGTACAATTTTTGGAAGTGAAAACTCCTGTCCTATATATCTGGTTTATGGTTTGCTTTCAGGAAGAAAGGTATACCATTCAAGCCTCATTTGAACCATGGTACCAATTTACCAGTAGATTAATGTCATATCATCTTATTTTTGAGATTCTGACCTTTTATTTTGTTTAATCAGGAAATATTTAAAATTACACTGTTTAGGCTTCTAGGTTTCACAGCAGCTGGTTTGCCAGCAGGCTGTTCTCCATAGGGGTTCTGGTGGAATACCAAAGTTTATCAAGCCACAGGATCCACAGAGTCTTAATTTTCCCTCATTTCTCCCCAATCCACCCACCCACCCACTCCCACCCTAGAAATTAGTAATGCAATCCAGAAGGGAACCTTGAAGTTACTAAATCAGATAGAGGGTAGCAGAGAATCCTAGACTCAGCAGAAAGATCTATTTAAATTGGTTTATAAATCTCTAAAAAAAATTTCTAAGAATGATGCTGAAAATTAATATTTATAAAGTTCGTTAGTACACCATTCTCGCGATGGCCCCGGTGGTCAGTTGATAATTATACTTTATTCTTATAACCAAAGAATCTGAATCCAACTTCTAGAAAATACATGAAGTATTTATCAGAAAGAACTTGAAATAACGGTATAAGGCAAACTCAGGAACTTATTTTTTATTTCCCTCTGAAAATGTCTACCTCAAAGATAGAAGCTATGACTGTGTAAATGATAGCCTTAAAATATGACATTTGGTAAAATCTTGGAGAAGTAATTCCTCAGTATGACTTCTAACCTTCAGTATACTGTCATATTTCCAAGAGGAAAAAAAGAAAACAAAATACAACTACAGAAGTCATGAGATTTTATACGGAAAAAATACTGAATATATTTAAATTTAAAAAAATAATTTATTATTCTTACCTTTCTAGCTACCCAAACATAGGTAGACAACTTCTAAACCCTAAAAAACAGATAAATAATAAATGTAGCTCAACGGCAACATTTAGGTTTTGAATATCTAAATGCTCCTGTATCTTCCTAACGTGCTGTTCTTGGATAACCCAGGTACCTACCTTCTTGTACTTCTCCTCTGGCTTTCTCACACATTTGCAAGGAAATGGACCAAAACATTCATTAAACAGTGGGAAAACTAAGCTCCAGAGGAAATATTTTAGGACTATAGCAATGGGTTTTATTTTCTTATTCTAAAAACACTAATGATAATATCTTGTGTTTAAAATGTCTTTCTTTGAAAGCATTTGAGCATGTTGTTTTTGTTTGTCCTGTTAATAGATTACCCACTGTTCCCATGACATACTTCAAGCTACTTGACTCACTGGTAGAGCTAAGTCTCGAACCTCAGCCTCCCACATGGATGTCTAAAGTTCATTCCACTAGGTTATATATTGGCCACTTCATAAGGTAGCCACCTGAGAGAGAGAGTCCAAAGGCCTCTGAGTTACAGCAGAAGGTCACAGCAATTAAGGTTACTTTCCTTCCCTCTGGGTATGAGCTCTGTTCCTTCATGACAGAGCTCATTTTGATTTTCAAAATCAGCTCCTTGCTTTTCCCTGCATAATTATTATCTAAAGAAAGAACTGTCTGAGCTGTTGCCTTGGGGTCTAACTTCAAGTCCATCACTTGCCTAACATGGCCTTGAGTCTGCCAAATACGTTTTAGTACATTTCTTCCTACACAGATAAGCAAGAGGACCTTAGCACAATCCAGACCAGGAAGCCAGGTCTCAGTAGTAATGAATGGGAGAATTTCCATTTACTATAAGTAACTAATTTCTTTCTACCTTAATTTTTTTAATATAGAAAATTGGGTTAATCAAATTAATAGTAACTATCTCACAGGATTCCTGTGAATTTGAAAGAGAAATTATATATATGCCATATATCATATATATATATATATATATATATAACATAGTATATGTAGTATATTACCTATATGTATGTGTAAGTTTCAGGAGTGCTCAAGTAATTTTATTTTATTCTTATTTTTTAATTTGTATCATTTATTTTTATCTTTATTAGCATTTATCCCGACAGGTCCAATACTGAGCTCAGAAACACCAGCTGGCCAGGTCAGGGACTGTCAGGGCCCCAGTGCAGCCTGCATAGACCTTTACTCCTACCCTACCCTGCCCCTCCCCAAAAATGATTAGGAAATTTCGGCAGAATGACTGTGGTCATCCTAGCACATTTACTCAAAGCTGAAATTATTTGTGAATAGCCTGGCTGTTCCTGCATCTAAATATATATAAACTATTGTAAAACTCATTCATGAATTTTTCTATTGAATTCTCAGAATATTCAGAATATTTTCAAAATATGGTTGTTTGAAGATTATGTGAATAGTCATATATTACATGTATATATATGTATATATGTGTGTAATATATATTCAATAAAAATGTGAAAGAAATCTCCATGCATTAAATTGTCAAGAATTAAGAATGTTCAGCAATAATAAAATGAGTATGTTTAAATTACTGCATGCAGAAGATGATTATAAAAGAAAAGAAGCATTTGTTTTAAAGGTTAAATGGATTTCCTTTCAATATTTCAGTGTTAAATATGGCTTCGCATACTATGTATAGTGTATGATACTGAACTTTTTAGTTCTCCATTTAAAATACATATATCTAACATTTTCCATTCTATTTTTTCTCTGGAAACACTAGTTTGTTATTTTTAAATTGTTGATATAGCCAAGATGGAATTGCAAAATCTTTAACTAAGGGCTTTTTCAGTCTTCCTTGTTTAAAGTGGATATTATAAAACAGAAGAGCAAGTCTATGAAATTCATATACATGCTTTTGCATAAAGTCAAGAGGCTTTAAAAATACTAAACTTTATATTGAAAAGGAAAGTTTTAATTTTTAGGAGTTAAAAGTTTTATGCTTATAAATTTATTCCACAGAGTATGTATCTGGATTGATGAATGTCTGCCTTAGGTAAGCCGTCAAAGTCTTAACTTGCTTATTCATACTGTTTCTTTTTTTTTTTTTTTTTTTAGTTTTAACTTTGAACATAGTTTTATTGAAGTGTATAGCAAAGACTCTAGGACACTAGCTGTTTGCAAATATACTGGATTTGAGATGACCTCAGAAGCTAGAGCTACATATAATTCAGACTGTGCTAAATCATATAAACATTTCAGTCTTTGTTTAAAAAAAGGTCATTTTTATTATATGTCTTTCTTTTTTTCTGGGCAGAGTGCCTTCACCTGCCCTGTTTTCTCCTATCAGTCTTCTTTATTTACATAACAGTTTCCTTCAACTTATAACTTACAAGTTGACCTGACACGAAGCTGTTTCTTTCTGGATCAGAAAAAGAAAATATGTCATGTATTCTTCTTCTTTTTTTTTAATAAACCATCTGGACATCTGGAAGCAGAGTCCAAACCTGTCAGCCTCGCATGTTATAAAGCAAATATGCATTATTCTATGGAGGAAATGAAAACAGAGGTGTTCTTTCCTCATCTCCCCACCTCATGGAAAGAAGTTTAATTTCTGGGAATTTCGGTGACAGTCTGTATCAGAGAGGAAGGGCACAGCAATTGCCTAAAGCAAACTAAAAAAACACAGAGTTTCATCAAACACCTCCCAGATCTTCGACAGTTTGCTCAAACTCCATTTAATTTTTGACAGAGGGTTTAGATATATAGAAAGGGAAGGACAAGCTTCCAAGCCAAATGTTCTTAATGGATGCCAACTGAGGGAGAAACAATGGCGTGTTGTTTCCTCGGCCATTCGGTCAAGTTTGTACTATAAGACATAATAAATAAGGTGTGTTTACAGCACACAGTGGCTGTGAGACGTGCCAGGTGGCGTGTTAAATACACTCATACTTAGCTAAGGTGTTCCATTTCCTAATCTACGTGTCTCAAAGTAACAGGGTCACACCCTGGCATAGTGCTCTGAACAATTAAAAGCAACAGACAGACACTGGAGGTAACAGGAATCAACCTATTTCAGTGTTTTCAGACAGCTGCTATTACACAATTGAAAAAAAAATGCGTTCTTGGGTCCTCTGAGACTTAAAGGGACATAATATACATGAATCGTTTAGCCCACTAAATCCACGGCTCAGTTATCAAGGTATCAAAGAATCAGTCATAGGAGCTGAAATAGCCAATGCCCTTCCTTCTCTATGCTAACATAGAATTATTCTCTATGACAGAATCACATCCAATCTTAAAAATGCACCATTTTTTTAATATAAAGGTAATGCCTCCCACTCACCAACAGTACTTTCATAAACAGAGTAGTTTTACTTTGTATGAAGCAACGGGTCTGTAAAGCATTCATGTCCACAACTGTAGCATACACAGACAATGATCTGGTACCTAACAGTCTTCTAAGAATGCCATTCAACCCTATTTATCTGGACAATTCTATGATTCTCAGAGTTGACCTAGGATGATTATTCTAGTCTAACCCCTGTCACTCATACAGAATAATAGTGCATACCAAAACCAAACTTGAAGATGCTTCTCTTGACCTCTGTGGACTGACAGGCTATCTTTTCCCACCTTTCACCTTGGTCAAGAGACTAGTTTCTTCTCCCCACTACTCCCACCGCCATTTCTAAGATCAAAGAAGCATTTGGGATTCTCTGTGACCCATTTTGCAGATTTGTCTGTTTTATGTCACCTTTTACTTGTGACATAGGAGAGCCTAGTCACACACTAGACTCTCTTGCCAATATTTTAAAAATCCCTTCATTGTCTATAGCTTCCCTTGATAGCTGGATCCACGCCTGTGTGGCAGGTTAAGTCTTGTAGATCTCTGAGATTTTAGGCTCCCTCAGGCTAGATTTCTAGAACTTGGAGGCAATTTTGAGAATGCAATTTCAAAAGTTTGCTCTAAGAAAGAACTAACAGAATTTCCCATTATAACTATTCCAACATGCATCTTTAAAGAACAAAAGCCAATGGATTTTCATCAGGCTCAAAGAAAATATTGGTGCTTTTCAAAATCCATCAGAGATCCTGTACAACCCAACTCTTTTCCTAGGCAAAATTCTCTGGCTTATATTCAGAACTTCCATAGACAGATTTTTAAATCACAGGTTGATGTGTTTTCATTTAAGTGGTAACTTCCCACATTTGCTATAGAACAAGATTTACCATTATCACTGGATGTCTGCACCTGAAAATAAACTTTAGTTTAAGCCACACCTTTCTATGAAGTTTGACAAAAGAAGGCAGCCAGATTTGGAAGGTTATGAATTCTGCCATGGGACTTGATTCATGGCTTCTAATAAAGATATTTTAATGCTCCTGCCAAGTTCAGCAACAAGGCTTGCCAGAACGTAGAATCTCAAATAAGCCTACCCCTTAATCTTGTGTGAGAAGAGAAAACAAGCCCAAGAGCGACAAGGGTTGGATATAAGGGTTCGTCTCTGTTACCTTCCCCAGTAAAGGTCAGCTGTGCCCCCCCCCACAAAAAAAAAACATATCAACAATACCTGGCAGTGTTCAGAGTCAGCAAGAAGAGAGGGCTCTGATCTGTTGAGTATCTACGTACACAGGAAAGCCCCATATATTAACCCTCTTAATATATGTGTTTTCCCCATTAAACAGAGACAGCTTTTGATTACCCAAGTCAGTTGGGGTGAGAAGCAGGGGGGAGGGAACAAGACCAATCAAAGTGACAGGCAATAAACTCAACTGTGGTTGGCTTTCAATTCTGTTTTTGTGCTTGTGTTGGAATACGGGTGTGTCTGGCATTCTGGGAATTTGCATTTCAGACAAAGTAATAAAAAGACCATAGAAACCTAACTCAGAAAAGCTGGAGAGTCATTTTAGTTCTCCATCTGCTCAACTCTGGTTACCCCATTCCCTGCTGGGCAGACAGTCATCTCCACTTCTCCAGTTATTATCTGACTTAATTAAGTGAAGTGGCATATTTCTTATGTCTCAACCACAAAATGAAAGCACAATTTTCCAGGGAATGATGATGTAAAACTTGAGCAATCAAGATATGACTGTTTCCTAAGAAAATCAGTGGAATAAAATCAATTTGATTCTTGAGAAACTGTAACTTGCCACACATTTCAGAGATATGTAGCCTAACGCACTTGATAATTGGATACATTCTGTGAAACAAGATTGCTTCTGTAACTTTTACCTACCTCCTCACACACATCCCCCATCTCTGAGACTGAGACTGGGACAAACATCCAGGTAGTGACACAGAAGAATAAAAATCCAGGAAAAGCCAGTGGGGTATCTGTTGCCTAGCAATGAAACAGGGAGCGACGACTCAAGAACATCTTTCACCTGGAAGGAAAAACCCTCCCCAATGCTGGGTCAATGACATTACAAGATAAAAATACTTTAAAATTTATTTAACCTATACATTTTTCTCTTTTCCAGGAGGTAAACACATATATTTGGCAGGTGGAATAAATCCAATGTTCCCTTGCACAGATACTATCATTTTTGTGGCCGCTTAAAAATTTGTTTTAATGTATGATTTTGATGTTTTACAATCATTTCCCTAACACCAAGTCCTTTGAATTACTGTTCGGGATGAACTGAACAGAGTGCACAGATTCCTGAAGCCTGGAAAATTGTTCACCAGAAAGCATTTCATTTTAGTCAGAGTTGTCTCAGGAGGACAGGTATCTCTAAACAACAGGAACTCAGGGACTTGGCTGATATACCAGATATGGAAAATCATGCTCTATCGCCAAGTTTCAGAGATGTTCGCACAATATCTAGATGATTGGATTATATACATGGCAAATCAAAGTGACAAAATCAGCTATACAAATTAATTTCTTAAAGGTATCTAATGATGGTACAGTCTAAGTTAAAAATTAGAAATTCATCCCTTTTCTAAAATGAAAGCAAAAAGTTAACATCATTTCTTGTTTTATCAATCCATGCAAAAGCAAATATAAAATATTGTTAAGTTGTTAGACCCTACTAATTTTATAATTGATGCTTTCGACTAACATCTTTGCTGTAGAAAGTGACAGTATATGTTAGATAAGCACTCACAAGGTTATCAGTAAGATCCAGCTTGACTCAACCTGGCATTTTTACTCAATGAAAAAAATTTGTTCTGAAAAAACAGGTTAAGGAGAACAACAGAAATGGAGAAATATAATTGCATATTCATAAGCCAACACTAGTTAGAAAATAATCAAAGAGAAATGCAAGTGCTCTCTGACATAGATGGCATAAATAATGACTGAAAGTATGTCATAAATACAAAGTCAAAATAGATGAAACAGTGTGTATAAAAAAGATGGATATTTCTTCTATGATGCATCTAGAACTTACTGTGACAGACATTAGAAAAACACATTATATAACAAAAAGGAAAAGATGGTCATTATTTTTCAAAGGGTTTGAATTTAGTCAGCCAAAGGGTTATGCACAAACTACAGATTGTATACTATTTTTTTTTAGAAAATACCAGTTTAGATGATTCTTTCTTATATCCTTCAGTATCATTACATTGGAATAGCTGCACTTAAAGTACAAATTTACACGGTAATAGGGCAATCAAAGCCATATGTAATTTCAAATGACTTACTCGGGACTTTGGAATGTATTATAGGGCTTGCAGCAGATTCACAATCCCCATTATACTTTGTATTTACAAAAAGAAGATTGTGGGCAGAAGAAGTCAGAGATTACAAGCAGGAGAAAGATTCCAATACTCCCTTTCTGGCTTGAAGATGGGCGGGTGGTGTGTCGAGGAATGCAAGCAGCTTGTAGATGCACAGAGCAATCCTTGACTGGCAGCCAGCAAGTAATCAGGGACCTCAGTCCTACAATCATGGGAACTGAACTCTGCCAACAATAAGAATGAAATTAAGAGGTGGATTTTTCCCCCAGAAAAATCCAGATGACAACTCAACTCAGTCTGCACCTTGATTTCAGCCTTGTGATACTCTGAACAGAGAACCCAGCCATGCCACACTGGATGTTGATTTACAGAATGGTGCTAGCTGTGGTCCTTTTGTTCCATTACTGCCCAGAGAGCCAAACTGTTCATTTAAGAATCTTGTCAATTCACAACCCTGGGAAACAGAGAGTCCTCATCATGTCAATGTTAGAGGAAGCAAACAAGAGATTAGGGTCTGCCTCTGAGGCTATACAATTTTTTATCTATTTGAATAATGAAATACTGACACATTTTCATTAAGTTTGTGAGCTGATTTGGTGCTTTAAGTATAAAATTGAAGTTGATGGGGAAGAAATAAAATGGAATAGGAGTTGCATAAGAGAACCAAGGAGAAAAAAACACACAGAAAACAATAGAAACGAAAGACAGGGATTAGGCTTTGAGTAAGTGTGACTGAAAGGCTCTGAAGATGAACCATGTTTTTATTGTCTTAAGAAACTACTGGTGCTACTTCCTTTGAAAGTCAGTCGTGCTATTATTGTACTATTATTGGAAGTTTAATATTTAAAATAGTTTGTGGCATAAGCAAACTGTAATTCTTTACTCACTAACAACAAGACTCTACGTCTAATTCTAATATTTTCAAAGTTAGAGAAAAGAAATTTGAAATAGTAGCTTGAACCATTGAAACTTTGAATACATAACAAGTTACGACCTACAAAAATGACAGTCTCATATGGTTCAATCTAATAGACTGTTAGGAGAATATTAAAAACATGACATGACTATAGCCACATAATCTTGGTGAAGAGAAGCCTGAATAGTGATTGAACAACTGGTAGGTCTCTTCACTGAGGACATTAAAGGAAAAATTGGGCTTAGCCTTTAAAGAAAGGACATTTACAATTTACATTTATAATAAAGAATATTGGAGAGAGGGATGCTATTTACTGTAATTGGCTACCTTTCTTGAAGCTTTTGAGCAAGATCGAATATTTCTGTATGGCAACAGAATATTTTAAAGTAAAGAATATTAATTCTTAGCTAAAGAAATAAGATTATACGGTTTGTGCATACATTAAATGACAGCATAACAAGATAAACCAGAACATTTTACCCCATAGAAAGAAGGTACTATATCTCAGAGAACTCTTCCTATGTCCTGTTGACCAAAAAAATAATGCAGGAGGCTGTAAATAAGAAAACAGTTTATTTGGGGTGTAAATAATTGCAGTTCAGAAGGCACAGATTCAGGTAACCCTGAAAGAGTGTTCCAGGGAAGAGAAATAATCAGGGGCTTATAAAGACAAAATGCCACAAGGTTGTTAAAAGTTGCCTGGTGAGAATTGTGTTTGTCTCCAAAGTGAGTCAGGAAATATTTGTCCTTAAGGATCACAAGTTATTTTAGGGTAGGGGTCTGATAAGTATGTAGGCTGTTCCAAGGTATTTTAGAGTAAGGGTCCAATAAGTATCTTGAGTTTCTGGCAGATGTTTTGGATGACATCATCAGGACAGTAATTGGTCAAAAGGTCCATCCAGGCTGAGGCATACATAAGTCACACATTATTAAAGGCCTCCTGGCTCCATTTTAGAGATTCTTTTAGCAACACCAACTCCATTTTTATTTTCCTTCCACAGTCCTTTTGTATCTCTGCCCCATTTTTTATTGTCCCAGCCTAGCCTTCATGGTAAGTCGTTTCAGAGACGTTCAAAAATCAACGTAGAATCCTTTGTTCCCCTGGCATTTTGTTATACCAGCAATGATAATCCCCTGTCTTGGGTTAATCCTATGGTTTCCATCATTCTCATACCCAATGACGGTTGATTGTACTCATTTAAAATCATGCTAACTAAATTCAACCAGGCTTAAATTAGTTAGCAATCTTTTCTTCATTATTTTCCCTAGAGTCTACTTTAAATAATTTTCACATTCCTCAAATTCCTAGTATGTCTTCTACACCCAAACCCAGAGGCTATTTCACTGAAAAGGTTTAAGTCATTAATAAGCTTGATTGACTTCCTCTCTTTTCTAATCTGAAAAGTTTACCTTATTTCCTCCTATACACTTCTTCAGTTTTGTCACAAAGAAAGAAATACCCTGCTCCCATTTTCAAAACTAATCCCTTCACCTGTCCTAACAACCCCATTTTCACCGGCCTCTTCTCCCTCCTTATATATAAGGTATCTCTTGAATCTCAAGTCAATTCTTCCCTAGTGGCTTGATTCCAAGCTACTTCACTGTCCTAGTTTTACTCTGTCTGAATGGTATTCCTAGGCCTCCCTCACAGGCTTTACTCAATCATTTTGATTCTTCAATGAGAGATTTCTTAGGAGATTTCTTTTGTGTCATCATCTCTCCAAATTCCCCACCTTGGTGTCTTCACGTCTAGACACTCTATTTTATGTACTTCTGCCTAAGCTGCCATGGCCTTTACATTGAGCTTTGTTAAGGAAAGCAACTCTGCTACTGTCACCAAACCAGCCTGAACTAGGAGAAATGGAGAACCTAAAGTACCATCAACATGAGGTAGCTTCATATCTCTCAAACTGTAGTCTGGCCCCACTTTCTACATAGCTTCAGAAAGCCTCATTTCAGACCAATACTTTTACAACCAGAGCAACATACTTGATAAAAATCCTCAAATTCTTACTGGTTTATGGTTAACCACAGGGAAAGTCCCATCATGCAGTTAGTTGGAAAAATATTTTACAATAATTATCTAGAGAAGTTCGTTTGAAATGATAATGGCCTAGATTAGACAATCTTGGAGTATTTTATTGAAAATTCTTGTGGCTAAGATGGTCCGTTAGATATTCTTGCTTGAAGTTTGTTCCCTGGTGAAAATGCCTTGGGTCACTTCCCAAGAGACCTTGATTGTACACTTGAGCTGACCAACAATGAGAAGACATCTCATTCTAAAGCTAGATCCTCAGGAGTCTTCTCTGTGGAACAAGCCAGGTTTCTTCCCCAGTCACCCCTGAGGTCCACTCAACTTCTCATCTTCCAGGAAGCCATTCAGAACCAAGGAAGGTTTTCTTCCTCTTTGGAGAAAATTTCTTAAAAATGAAAGAGTGTGAAGTAAAGGAATAGGGCTCCAAAAGTCAAGTGAAAGAATCACAGGACTCTCTTAGGGAATAAGGAATGAATATTCCATAAAAACACTAAATTATATTACAAAAGAAGTGCCATGGCTCTAAGGAAAGAATAGAACTGCTTTCTACCTCTTACCTTCAGCAAGCCTGTTATGTGCCTTTAAGTTTTTCTTCCTTGTAATATTGTAGATGCAGTTAAACAACATGGTTTCTTGGATTTCCTCTAGAGCTAATATAATACATAAATTTACTCTGTAGTAAAATATTCTAATATTATAATGCAATATATTTTTTAAAATCTATTTATTTATTTATTTATTATTTTTGGCTGCATTGGGTCTTCGTTGCTCTGCACAGGCTTTCTCTAGTTGCAGCAAGTGGGGCCTACTCTTTGTTGCAGTGCGTGGGCTTCTCATTGTGGTGGCTTCTCTTGTCGCAGAGCATGGGCTCTAGGTGAGTGGGCTTCAGTAGTTCTGACAGGCAGACTCAGTATTTGTGGCTCATGGGCTCTAGAGCACAGTCTCAGTAGTTGTGGCGCACGGGCTTAGCTGATCCACGGCATGTGGGATCTTCCCGGATCAGGGCTTGAACCCATGTCCCCTGCATTGGCAGGCGGATTCTTAACCACTGAGCTACCAGGGAAGTCCTATAATGCAATATTAAAAGGAAAAGTTCTTAAGTGTATTCTACATATATGGACATGTTCAACATGAAAGTATACTAACATAAACAGGGTGGAATATTTCTCAGTAGCATTATTAAGCACAAGAGCATTATAGAAGATTGTCTGCTCTTCTAAGAGTTTAGGTAAGACTGGGAGCTATAGAGCTACCTGCCGTGCTTCTCACATTTCTAGGGAAATAAAAAGTCTGATGGTAAGAAAAACAGTGGCCAAAGCAAAAAATATGACAATAATTCAGTTTTATTTTTTAAGTCTTTCCACTTTACATTTCTAAAGTTGACAGGTCTATTTCTGTAATTCCCAGAGTATGACTGGAATTGCAAAATTAGTGTAACCCTGAAATTAATGAAGAAAAAGAAGGGGGTGGCAGTAATAATAGTAGAAGTAGGAGTAGGAGAGAGGGAAGGGAACAAAAGAGAATGGGGAGCAGAAGAAAGGGTGGGGGAGGAGGAAGAGATTAAGAAGTAAATGGGAAAGTAAAGGTTCTTTTGTTTGTTCTTCTGGCACACTTCCAGAGGTAGGTTCAGATGACAAATAAGAGAGTGACAGCCAGCCCTCTGCTCTAGCTAACCATTATGTAGATTCAGAATTGTTTTCCAGGTGCTACCAATTGGCTTCCAGCTCTAGTTAACAAGCTTGTGTATGCTGGGAACAAAACTTGAGCATTCTGAAGGTGTCAGAACCGCTTCTCTATAATCACTTGTTTCGGAGGTTAGAAATATTAGTATGGGCAAACACTCTTGATGGAATTCTGCACCAAGCATTGTTAGAATTATACAAATATGGCAGGTACAGAGTCCATTCTATGAGATCGTGATCTACTACCAAAGGTGAGAAAAGCATGAACACAAATCCATGTCATAAATACATTATGTTGACAGCTACATATATCCAATAGAAATGGTACAATAGGAAAAAAATAATTAACTGCTGGACAAAAGTAGAAATTCTAAAGGTAGGAAGCAGAAAAGACCAAAATTAAAAATCAGGGTAATGGGCAAAACTACAACTAGCAGACAGTTATCTGAAAATAAACCGAAAAACTTCTTGGAAGAAATGTGGCTCAAGCAGAAATTTGAGAAGGTAGAATATGATGTGGAGTAGGCATTCCAATGAGGATACATTACATTTATAAGGAATTAGGAAAAAAGGGAAAAGGAAAATAGGAAACAGTAAATTCTATCACTATTTCTAGTAACAGAGATAAGCAAATTGGACAATGAGTCAGTATGCCCCCGAGATATATGACGCCCTGTCACTCTTGTTCTGAGACTTGTTAGCACCTATTACTCTAAAAATAAGTTTATTGTCCAATCGGTAAACTAAGATAGATATGTGTTTTTGATTCAAAGTTTCTCAGAATTCAAATATTTTTCATAACAAATATTCATGGTCAATCTCTTAAAGGAAACTATGGTATATTAAGAATACTTAACCAGGATGTTGGATCTAGCTATTAGCTTATAAAAGCCATCTGTTAACATAGAAAACAAATTTATGGTAACCAAAGGGGAAGGAGGGGAGGATAAATTAGGAGTTTGGGATTAACAGATACACACTACTATATATAAAATAGATAATCAACAAGGACCTACTGTGTAGCACACGGAACTAAATTCAGTATCTTGTAATAACCTATAACGGAAAAGAATCTGAAAAAGAATATATATATATGTATGTGTGTGTGTATATATATATATTATATATATCCCTGAATCACTTTACTATACACCTGCAACTAACAACACGGTAAATCAACCATACTTCAATTTTTTTAAAAAAAGCCTACTGTTGAAGTTTCATGAATTTGAAGGTCAGTTGTTACACACAACCAATATAAAAATTAAAACATATAAAATTACAAGTAAATAAATTATATTAAAAACTAAGGTAATGAATACTCAAAATTCATCACTTTCTAATTATCTTATGAAGGGTGGGAGAATATGCACCTCAAAATACGCCTCTTTGGTGTGTTGATTATTTTGAGCTGTAGGCTCTAGAAAAACAGCAAATGCAGGGAGAGGCTTTCTCTGAACTCCCCTTATTTGCCAAAAGACAGGGCCTCCAAAAGGGACTCAGTTGTCACAGACCACCCTCCCCGGGAGCTTCATCAACTAGGAAGGAGGGACTCTTCTCACAGGAGACAACAGAGGTCAACACCACACCACGTCAAACTTTGTCACAAACTCTCATACCTCCCACCCATTCTTCTAAGGGCCTGTTCATCTTTCCTAACAATCATTTCCTCTCCCCTAAGAGGCCTACATCCCCTCTCCACTTTCCCTTCTGAGATGGCATTTAAACCTAAATGCTAAGCCATTTCGGGGAGTGACTCATTTTTCCCTGAGTATCTCCCATGTATTCCTGAGGTATCCATGTTAATAAACTTCTGTGTGTTTTCCTCTTGTTAATCTGTGTGGTAAAGCTCATAAGGTAGAGGGAAATGCGTTTTTCCTCCCATTCAGTTCTGATCTTGAAGTTATTGATGTCTGTTATCTATATGGTAGAAATACTATACAATGGGACGCTACACTGTGTCTCTTCCCAACAAATGCTATGAATCAGACTTTTAATTTTTCCAAGAGAGCCACCTGTTAACCATTTACCAGTTCACTACTGCCCATGGAAAAACGATCTTCTCTGAACAACAGGCAGGACCAGCGTCCTCAGAACACACTTTCAGAAATGCTGACCTACAGAAAAAGGTCCATTCCAGTTCTCTCTCCTAACAGTTCCTATATTTATCCTTTGCCACAGCACTAGCCAACTTACCTGTTTTCCACAACTCCTACTGATTTCTATAAGTCTCAGCTCAGACACTGTCCTTTTTGTGGAACATTCTCTGATCTCTCTCTGCAGAAGAAAATAGACCCTAACTGTCTTCACTAAAGCTTGAATGTGCCACATTGTCCTAGCTATGATTCAGTAATTAATTCAACAAATATGTGTTCTCCCCCTATTATGTGTCAGGCATTGTGCTGGGTGGTGGGAATAAGATTGAACTGACAGCCATCGTCCATTCCCCAGTGAGGGAGATAAAACTGAACACTAAATCAATTACTTATCATTTTGACAAGTGCTCAGAAGTATAATTGTCTAATGTCTATTTAATCCACAAATCTGTGATTCCTTGCAATGTTAAAGGCTCATTTCTGTCATCTCTCTCCTTTTACTATCAAGCGCCTCACAGAACATAAATGTTGGATAAATTTACTGTGATACGGAAAAAAATAAGTCTTACTTCCAGGTTGTTTGTATTTACTGATAAATATTAAAGGAATGTGAAATAGGTAGGTAGGTAGATAGATAGATAGGTGGGTAACAGATCAAGAATTCATGAGGAAGAGAACTCTTACTGCTCAGTGTAACTGAACTCACAGGAGGAAAGATTATGGGAAAAAATGGTAGGGCATTTAGAGAAGTAAGAGTAGTAGAGATGAAATGGAGTTAAGACTAGATTGTGATTGTGGAAGGAAAAAGAAAAATCTAGACAATATCTGCATGAAGAATGAGTTGGACACGATGACGGAGGAGAAGGTAAGAACAGTGATATGAGATGGAGCTGCCGCTAATAGACCAGAATATCATGACCTTGGAGCAATGGTTTCAGCCTTTGCAGTAATGCAGTCATAGTCACTGCTGTTGTCACCTACAAAGAGAGTTTTGAGGGCATTTGCACTGCAATGTGCATGTAAGACATCTTGGGGCTGAAAGAAAAATTAACTTGGGAATCAGTCAACCTGTCCCTGACCACCAACCAGCTAGACCACCATTCAATTCCTTGCATCCTCCAAATAACAAGTTGTTATATTTTCCCCTGTGCATAATGATAAGAATTCCCTAGCTTTCCAAAGACAGACAAGTTCCAAGTGTCCTGTTGGCAAATTCCCACTGAGAATAATATAAGCATTCAGAAACTTTAAGGAAACTCCCTGATTTGCTGCCAGAATATTTTTTTTTCCCAAAAAAGTGATAAAGAGCTCCTGAAATGACTTTATGATTTCAACATGATGCACTTAATTGAGTTTGCAACCGAAAACACGAGCTTTACATATTGGGATCCCAAGCAAATTTGTCTTCTCAGGAACATTTTTTTTAAAAAGCATTAGCATATTGTGAGAAGTGAGAGCACCCACATGTCTGCAAAACAAATGATTCAACCATTCCTCAGGAGTTCTCACAAAGGACATGTAGGCTTATCACATGAAATAAGAACAAATGAAGAGACTTAAATGTATTAGAATTCCAGACACATTCAGATATAGTGATGTCAGGGGCTGCCCTCTCATATTTATTCACAGATTGGCTTTGAGGCTATTTGTTTTGAAATCCTATAACTATTAGTGCTTGGAAATTACACTGGGAAAAGGCTTTTCTTAATACATGTGACATTTAATCCTAGAATACTAGGATTATATACATAGGTATTCAACTCTGTTAGGGCCTTGGAAATTATGTATTCTAATTTTGTTAATTTGTTTGTTGTCAGCCATTTTTGATCACAGACTTCTTTGGAAATCTGATATTATCTCTCAACTCTCTGCTTAGAAAGCTGCACGTAGTCCACATGTTTGTCATACAGCAGTTTAGATTTGTCAACTCCCTGAAAGCTCTTCATAAATGATGCAACTGCTAGGGTGGGAAGGGAGGGATCCATGGACCTCAGGTGAGCCATCTCTGATTTGGCCCAAGCAACTTACCCGCAAAGGAAGAAATGAAACCTAGAGAGGCTGAAACAGAGGTCACCCAGCAAAAGGGCAGCAGAGACACCATGGAAATGGAACTTCCTCACTAACTCATGACCCCACACATTCCTACTACCTACTGGGAATTTATTTATTTATTCATTTATTTATTTATTTGGTGGGTGGAGTAGCAAAGAATAGCTTTGTTTCTTCACCAGGAAAAGGGGGACACAGCAGGCTCAGGACCCTCAAAACTGTGTGTCTCAACCTAGAGGAATTCGGTGAGAAGTTTTATAGCAATGGTTCAAGGATGGGGTGTTGATAAGGATCAGCGTGTGTGCAGGGCCTGCACTCCTTTAATCTCGCCTCCTGTGGTCTGATGAGTTTCTGTGCTTCCTTTAATCTGCTTGAAGAATGCTAACATCTTCCATTTGTTGGGGGTTTTAGTTTCGTAAAGAGCTCAAGGATATTGTTATATATATCCCTCGAGGCAGAACCAGGACCCTGTCCCAAGGCTGCGCTATTGTTTCTTGGCTGCTCCTCCCCTGTCTCTGCATCCCTTCCATTCCCTGATTAGCAACTGTCCGAATCTGCCCTGTGGGCCTACTGGGAATTTAAATAACCACAAACAAGGAGGTGAAAGACTTGTACACAGAAAACTATAAAACATTGATGAAAGAAATCAAAGATGACATAAACGGTTGGAGAAATGTACCATGTTCTTGGATTGGAAGAATCAATATTGTGAAAATGACTATACCACCCAAAACAATTTACAGATTCAATGCAATCCCTATCAAACTACCAATGGCATTCTTCACAGAATTAGAACAAAAAATTTTACAATTTGTATGGAAACACGAAAGACCCTGAATAGCCAAAGCAATCTTGAGAAAGAAAAACAGAGTTGGATGAATCAGGCTTCCCGACTTCAAACTATACCACAAAGCTACAGTAATCATGACAGTATAGAACTGGCACAAAAACAGAAATATAGATCAATGGTACAGGATAGAATGCCCAGCGATAAACCCATACACATATGGGCACCTAATTTATGAGAGAGGAGGCAAGACTATACAATGGAGAAAAGACAGCCTCTTCAATAAGTGCTGCTGGGAAAACTGAACAACTACATGTAAAAGAATGAAATTAGAATACTCCCTAATACCATACACAAAAATAAACTCTAAATGGATTAAAGACCTAAATGTAAGGCCACACACTATAAAACTCTTAGAGGAAAACATAGGCAGAACACTCTATGACCGTAAATCACAGCAAGATCCTTTTTGACCCACCTCCTAGAGAAATGGAAATAAAAACAAAAAAAAAGCAAATGGGACTTAATGAAACTTAAAAGCTTTTGCAAAGGAAACCATAAACAAGACGAAAAGACAGCCCTCAGAATGGGAGAAAATATTTGCTAATGAAACAACAGAAAAAGGATTAATCTCCAAAATATACAATCAACTCATGGAGCTCAATATCAAAAAAACAAACAATCCAGTTAAAAAATGGGTGGAAGACCTAAATAGACATTTCACGTAGGAAGACATACAGATGGCCAAGAGGCACATGACAAGATGTTCAACATCACTACTTATTAGAGAAACGCAAATCAAAACTACAGTGAGGTATCACCTCACACCAGTCAGAATGGCCATCAGCAAAAAAATCTACGAACAATAAATACTGGAGAGGGTGTGGTGAAAAGGGAACCCTCTTGCACTGTTGGTGGGAATGTAAATTGATACAACCACTATGGAAAACAGTATGGAGGTTCCTTAAAAAACTAAAAATAAAACTACCATATCACTCAGCAATCCCACTACTGGGCGTATACCCTGAGAAAACCATAATTCAAAAAGAGACATGTACCACAATGTTCATTGCAGCACTATTTACAATAGCCAGGACATGGAAGCAACCTAAGTGTCCATCGACAGATGAATGGATAAAGAAGATGTGGCACATATATGCAATGGAATATTACTCAGCCATGAAAAGATACGAAATTGAGTTATTTGTAGTGAGGTGGATGGACCTAGAGTCTGTCCTACAGAGTGAAGTAAGTCAGAAAGAGAAAAACAAATACCATATGCTAAGGCATATATATGGAATCTAAAAAAAAAAAAATGGTACTGATGAACCTAGTGGCAGGGCAGGAATAAAGAGGCAGACATAGAGAATGGACCTGAGGACATGGGGTGGGAGGTCAAAGGTGGGGCGAAATGAGAGTAGCATCGACATATATACACTACGGAATGTAAACAATAGTCGGCTGGTGGGAAGCAGCAGCATAGCACAGGGAGATCGGCTCAGTGCTTCGCAATGACCTAGAGGGGTGCAATAGAGAGGGTGGGAGGGGGACACAAGAGGGAGCGGATATGGGGACATGCGTATACATATGGCTGATTCACTTTGTTGTGCAACAGAAACTAACACAGTAATGTAAAGCAATTATACTCCAATAAAGATCTATTAAAATTTTTAAAAAATAATAAATAAATAAAATCACAAAATTAAAAAAATATCTATGGCATATAATCGAAAGCATATAACTTCAGGGGGAAATGTCCTCAGAAAACAACAATAATAACTTGTGTTTTGCAGAGCCTTACAACCTAGTGTTTCAACTGTGAAGTAACAAGTTTGGTACAAATAAGTTCGCCCTTATTCTCATGTTCACTGGAAATGTGAATAAGACACTACACTTACTTAAAGTCTCAAGGTGTGCCCCGATGTTCTCCTATGAAAGCCATCCATCTCTGCTGCTGCACCCTCCCCTCCTCCTTTGGCTCCAGACTCTCATGGGCAGGCATCTGAAACTGAGATGCCTTATCCCTGCTGCTGCTGCTTCTGCTTCCTGCTCATACCATCTCCCCACCAAAGTGGTCATCAACGTCCCATGCTGGGGTGTGACTGGCACCATTTTTACTGAGACCCCAAAAGATGACCCAGTGTCACATTACCCCACTCTAGATTCACCCCATTGAAGGACACACCACACCCCCTTTTATTCATCCCAAAGCAAGGCTACTTGGCATTCCTAATGTCCCAGAGATTTTTCTATTTCTGGTAGCTGGTGCATACTTGGTGCCAAATAAATGCTGACGGAAATGCATTATGAAGAGCACTGATGTTGCAATATGATTATTGTTTCAATGTGGGAGTATAATCCCTGGACTATGTTGCCAGTAAACACATTGAGTCTGGATCATACTGGTGAAATAAATACAAAAATATCAGACTCTAAAATAGATTTATCTAAAATGATAATTGAATGTGTCAGCTTATAAAAATATTTTTCATCTCTTAAATTGCAATTTCTGAGAAAGTTCTTTGAGAAACTCTGTTGAATACATATAATTATTTAAATTCTGAACTTGGCTTCATGCTAGTAATACAGTAATAGATATTTTTGCTCTGATTGGGGATCTTTTGGACCAAAAGATATTAAACTGGAAAAACGGGATATTTCACAATGAAAATCAGTGTATGAGCTTAAGAAAGACATGGGGAAAGTCAGTTGCAAACGGATTTAGAGACGATATTCACAGTTAGGGTTTCCTTTCCTTACAAGTTTCATAATTGAGGTAATCACACTTAATCCAGAGAAAGAACTGGAAGTTTTTACTATTCCAGTTTATTTCTCCAAGGTCTTAAAATATTTTACTCATTTATGGAACAAATATAAACAAAAGTATGTGTTAGATGCTGCTGTTCACAGAGAATACAGTACTGGAGAGGTAAAAATGCAAACCACACTTCCGGGCAACCTGCGGTCATGTGAGGAATACAAATAGACAATTACCTGGTGACAAATGCTAAGACTGGGGCCTTATTCTTCCAGAAGGAAGTGCCAACTAAGAATGAAAAATAATAGACTTTAGGCAAAGGAAGAAGATGCTTAAAGTAGATAGTGTAGTGTGTGTACAAAGACCCAGAACTGAGAATGAAGATTTGAAGAAGTAAAATCTCTTCTATTTCAGGAGAAGCCCCCATGAGTAAAATAGTGAAAAGAGGTGGTACCCAACCTCCCACTACAGAATCCAAAGGGAGAAGACACTTCACACACTGATGATTGGGACCCAGGCACAAGGGTCCCAATCAGTGGACTGTCTTACCTACTAGTTTTAATTTGGACCAAATGAGACAATGAGTAAGGGATGATTAGGATTAATGGTGCAAAAATTAGACCCAATGGCACCAGCCACAACCAAGCAGTGGCCGCTGTCCCAGCAGCTCTGGTCTGTAATTCCAAAACAGACTCACCTGCAGCTTTGATTCCATCTGTCAGGCTCTCTTCAATTCTCTGAACCCCTTGCATTATTCCAGAAAGTCCCATTTTTGCCATAACACGGAGATTTGATTTCTCTTATAAGCAAAAATCCTAATACAAATATGAATAATAGGAAGAGGGGTTCAAGAAATGAAAACATGGGGAATCTAGGATTTACTATCCAATTGAGGGGAGAATATAGAGAGGCAGTCTCCTTAATATTCCTGAATGGGAATCTGGCAGCCCATGGGAAACAGTGGTGAAACAGCTAAATAAATGGATCTATACCTTTCTTGATAGCTTCCATTCATTCCTGAAAACTTTGCCACTAAATATAAAGTCCTTAAATGTTTTTAATTGTTATGAATTTCAATGGAACAAATTATGATTTATTTCATCCCAAACTAAGACACCCGAACAATTTTCACTTGATAGAAAGATGTATCAATTGCACAATGAAAACAAGTTTACATAATGATAAAAATTGAAAGTAGTTTATTTAAAAATTAGTGCAATGAAGATTTAATATCCTCACTACAAAAGGAAGAGCAGACTAGGACGTGGATGGTAAGTAGTGGAGGAAGGGTTTGAGGCAGCCATTCTTTGGAAGGTACACTCTTCTTTTGCGCCATTTTATTCACTAGTTTTCAATGTCAAACTGCCCTGCAAAATTATGTTATACTATAGAAACCACTTTAGAACAACAAAATTTTGTGCATGAGAGTTCTTTAAAGAACAGAAGGAGCACCTGCACAGAACAGACTCACGAGTCACCCCCTTTCCCTTGGCGTATGTTCACAAAGAACAATTCTGAATTCTTCTAAATGTTGTTCTATATAATATTCTATACAATATTCTCAGACACTCAACTCTTGTGTCAGTCTATGGATGAGTATATCTTTGAAAATATAATGTGGAAATATTCCTTCTTGTAGTATATATCTTTAGCACATTTGGGGGAAAAATAGTCATTGCACTAAAAAAGAAAGAAGTCATTCACAAAGAGGTCAACTTTTTAAGAGATGGTATAAAAAAAAGTTATAAACAAACAGTTGTTAGGAGGAAAATCTGTAAGCCTGTGGTGTTCTAGGATGAAGTACCTTCTGGGGTAAAGCTTTGGGGGATCGAATTGTTCAGCCCATAGAATCCATGAAGTGCATGCAGACTACAAAGACAGAGGGTAAGAAGGGTTAATCTATTGTCACTAGACAGTTTATTGAAAAGAAGAGGATTCTGAAACAGGACTTGGATCCTGTTGCTCCAGAGGAGAAGCTGAGACTTGAAGATGAGAGAACCTGGCATGGAGTTTTTGGGGCCCCCAGCAAGAGGTAGACCCACAAAGCTTCATGGATATACACAGAGATGCATGATAGGCTATTCACCAATGTCAGTGTTAGCTCAGGGTAAAGAGCTTTTGTATTATTTTTCCTTTCTACTTACATGTATCTGTAGTGATAATTTTTTTTACAATAAACTATATCACTCCTATAATGAAAAAAAAATCATAACCCTTTTCAATTCTGAAATAGAATGTAAACAGAAAGATATCCATTCACCGAAGAGTTTAAAAGCCTAAATTCTTGGCTCCCCTCAAAGACATTCAGAAACCCAGGGACTTTCTAAAACCATTCAAAATGATTCTTTAGCTCAGGCAGCTGCAGGGCTATAGAGGCCAAAGATTTATCCTGTGGGCTGTCAGGTCGTAATACCAGTTGAATTCCCTCAGCCAAGTCTCATAAAGATTGTCATGGCTGGGCTTCCCTAGCAGCACAGTGGTTAAGAATCCGCCTGCCAATGCAGGGGACATGGGTTTGAGTCCTGGTCCAGGAAGATGCCACATGCAGCAGAGCAACTAAGCCCGTCTGCCACAACTACTGAGCCTGTGCTCTAGGGCCCACAAGCCACAACTACTGAAGCCCGTGTGCCCTAGAGACCGTGATCCTCAACAAGAGAAGCCACCACAATGAGAAGCCCGCACACCACAATGCAGAGTAGCCCCCGTTCGCTGGAACTAGAGAAAGCCCGTGTGCAGCAACGAAGACCCATCTGTTTGCTTATACAACGTGTATAACCTGAATCTCACAGAGGAAACCTCAGGGAAACTCAAACTGATGGCCATTCTACAAATAATAGGTGCTCTTTGAAACTGCCAGCATTACGAGAGAAAAAGGAAGACTGCTGGGTGTTATTCCAGATAAAAGGACACTTAAGACACATGACAACTAAGTGTAATTCATAACTCTGGGTATCTTAGGCCAGGAAAAAACAGTTAGTTGTTATACGACATTGTGGGGATAGTGGATAAAATTCAAATACGGGCTCTGGACAGACAAGCACTCTTGTGTATCCTGGCAATAGGACACCTGTGATTAAAAAAGAAAATAGATTTTTAATATCCTAGAGGAAACTACAATGTAGGAAATCCAGGAATAGATAAGAGTAATTAACTCTGAAAAATTAAAAGGATGGACTGGGGTAGAGGAATAAAATCCCCAAATACTGTACATTTGATTTTGAAGTTTAGGTCTTTTCTTCTATTTCAATGAAAAAATCTCATAATGAGATTCAAAGATTGAGAAATCAAATCCTTGTTAATAGTCTTTGTTTTGAAAGTCTTTAAAGTTGGTTTTCGTATTGAACTGTCAGGAAGTTAACTAGCTACCCATCACCTTCAGACACAGTAGCTCTGTTTACACGGCCACTGCCAACACATGAGTCACAGGATCAGACCATAACATGCCCACAGCTTGTCTTATTATTTAATTCATCGCTTCAGGGAACACATGGGGAAAAATACACTCTCTACAGGCCAACCATTTTAACACAAACACAAAATTGCACAAAACAGAAAAAGTTGTATTTCTTAAGTAGTCTGACTAGCAAATTCAATGGTTCTATGCAAGTCTGGACCATGTTTTTGAAAGCAATGCTTTTGCAGAAATTTTGTTTCTCCTTCACGCGGAGCCTGAAAAAGCTGGCAAACTGCCAAACCAGAAGTTGTGAAGACTCGAAATGCAGCCTGAGTCATTTGTATTGATTGTAATCCATAGCGTGTGTGCACGTGGCCATGCTGGTGATTCATAGATAACACTGTGAATCATAATTAAAACTGGAAAAGTTGGCTTTGATAAAATATGATTTAATCAAATGCAAAAATCATATTTTAGCAACCTGGTATTGTCCTCTATTTAATGTGTTTCCTTCCTCTCCCTCCACTCCTTCCCCTCTTCCTCTCTCTCCTTTTTATTCTATCAGAGCTCACACTGGGGACTTCCCTGGTGGCGAAGTAGCTAAGAACCCGCCTTCCAGTGCAGGGGACACAGGATCGATCCCTGGTCGGGGAAGATCCCACATGCCACAGAGCAACTAAGCCTGCATGCCACAACTACGGAACTCACGCACCTACAGCCCGTGCTCTGCAGCCAGAGAAGCCACCGCAATGAGAAGCCCACACACCGCAATGAAGCATAGTCCTCACTCACCGCAGCTAGAGAAAGCCCACGTGCAGCAACGAAGACCCAACTTAGCCATAAATAAATAAATAAATGTATTTAAAAAAAAAAACAAAAACCAACTCACATTGGTTTCAGTTTTCAGCCAAAGTTTGAAGGTTAAATGTTACATACCTTGAGAAAAGCTTTTGCCATGTTACCAGTTATTTCAAGGCAATTTTAGATAAGAATCCAAAATTAAGTATGACCTATGGGTATTGTGACATTTACCTGGAAAAAAATGCAAACCTAGAAGTGTTTTGACAGGGCTCCCCACTTTATGAAAATCTAGACCCTTCTAATTTGTCAAGGAGGTGGAGGACTATTACAAGTGTTTGTCTAAATTACAGAAAGGACCAATTTAGTGGTCTTGCTAAAAAAGAAATGAAAATGTTATAATAAAGTCAAAACCCTTAATCATTCATTTTTTAAAAAATTAACTTCTCTCCTAAAATTAAAGTTGTTTTCCTTTCTTTTCTTCTCCAAAGATTGGGTTTAGTTGAGGTTCTGGAAAGAACTTTGCAGTTTACTTTAGGTTAAATAAGCTGAAAATTCACTAGATATCAGCATAAAATCTTTTAATGAAACATTTTGCATAGGAACATATTTTTAATTTCCATAAATCTAATCTACTAAAGTGTAAAAGCCAGCTCAGAGTTTTTCTTGGCAGATTCGTACAGAGAAAAAGGAAAGCAATGAGTTTGTTTTCTTGCGCCTGTATAAATGCACCACCCTTGCACAGCACATCGTAAAGCCTGGTACATCTGAGGAACACAATTAGTAATTGTAATGACATTTATGTCTGATGAATGAAAATATGTTCACGCTACTGCAAAATAATTTAAGCGAACTCGTGCATACAGCTTATTGTGTATGTGAAGCAAGTCAAACACAAGAAACATGATCTTCTTGTTCTGGAAGAATAAACAGAAAATAAATAAACACAGAACAAAATAAAAAGTAATTAAATACTTTCTCATTAGAAATGAATATATAACAATAAATATAAAAGAAAACACTATGCAAGAAAAATACTTCTTTACTCAACCACATCTTCCGGGCAATATTGTGAGAAATGTCCCCACTAAACCCAAGAAAGAGACTGAAGTAAATGAAGTATTACTGCCCATTTCCTGTGTGTTGATTCAGTAAAGGTGTATTAAATTCCACATAAAGTTTAAAGTGACACTGTCCCTGCATTCCTGGAGCTCTCATGGTACAGGAGAGAGAAATGCACACTCATAACACACCAGCGTAAGTGTGTAAGTACCACAGCTGAGGTGTGGTCCGGGTCCAATGCAGTCACCGAAGTGGAAATCTCATCTTGCCTGGAGATACCACAGAATATTTCATGAAGGAGGTACATTTTAGCTGAGTAACAAATGACTACAAGGAACTCCCTGGACAGTTGCAAGGAGAACAGTTGCAAAGGTGTGGAAGAGAAAAAGAGCATAAAATATTTTGGAAAGCTAATTGTTTCAGCAGAGCTGGAGTATGAAAGGGAGAAGTTAACAATTTACCCATTATATTAAGAGTATTTAGGGGCCACTGAAATACCTTCATTGATTCTTTTTTGCTATCAAATTAATTCACATTCATCAATAAATGTTTTTAAACAGGGAAAACATAAAGAAGAAAATTAAATCTATTTTACATCCTATTGGTAAATAATCATGTGACTTGACACACATTTTATGCCACAGCCCTGCTCCTAAATATCTTGTCCACTTATTTTCCACAACAATGAATTCTTCTCTCAGTTTTGGTTCCTTCAGGTTGATTCAATTTTCCCTAGACTTTGCAGAGATTTCTTTGATTTTGTGGTACGTAGTTGCCGTTTTCTTCTCTTGGCACTAATAAACATAGTTTTCTTTTTCCGTTACTGTTTTCTCCTCTTGTTTTCCTTCTAACAGATTGATCAGTTGTTGAGAAGGGTTTTTAGAAGTTTCTCATAGAAGCAGCTGTACTGGAAATCCAGAGCAAATTTTCTAGTTTTCGTTCAGAGTAAGTACATGTAAGTGGCACTGCTGGACCAACAAGTACTGTTGAAAGGTGTCTGGTTCACAGGGCGAATTGTTTCTGGAGAAATAACAATTTTCATTCCCATTAGTAATGGATGAATGCTATTTTCTGGCATTCTTACTAACACTGAGTGTCATCTTTAATCTTTGCAAACAACTGAGGGATTTAAAAGAGCCATGCGATAAAATCAGGATCGCCCTTTATCCCTATCGCTTTTCCTGCAGTGTGTGGGACAGATAGGAGATGCGGGAGTGTGGTGCCTTTGTAGTCAGGAAGACAATTTCTTATCTAAAATTGTCAAGATTAGTGAAATAATCTAGATGAGAAATTAACCAAGGAAGTGACAAGAAGAAGAAGAAATAAGGAAACGGATATGAGAGATAATAAGAAGGTACAAATACTCTAACCAAGAACATGTTGCTAAGGGAGAGATGAAAGATCATCCTGAAAATGACCGTTATCTATAAGACACGTTACACGCATGGGCGCATATAAATCTCACAACAATTTTAGGAAATAAGTGTTACTATTCTGATCGTTCGGATTTGTAAAATAGGTTAAAGTACACATTTAGAAAGTTGCCTTGTAAGGATCCCACTCGTGACTAATCCACACTCCCCCCACAGCACACTATACTACCCAGCTTCTGAAATGCTGCCTACTTTGCTAACGTGAACATCTTGGTATTGAAAGAAATTTCTAGCTCCATCTCCACTTCCCTGGAAGAACCTTCCTTTCCTTAGATTTCAGGCCAGTTTGTCACCCTGTTGTCTCAGTTTTATGATGCACTCAGAAACCACGTATCACTTGTACAGTTTTGTCTTTCTTGTTGTTAGGGTAGGAGTGATGCTCTTTCCAGCTTTCTACATCCTGAGCAGAAGCGAACGTCTCTCCATTCATTTTCAGCCTCTGTGACCCTTCAAGGCTCTTAACATGTCTACTTCCACCACCACCCCCCCATCACTTACCTATCCTTATATAGTTTCCACCTCTTTATCTATGCGGGATGCCTTCTGGGAGAGTTCCTTGGACTAATTTTCCTCGTCATGAATTCATTTCTTATTAATTCGGTCCACTACCCTATCCCAATTCCTGTTCTTTCCCAAAGATTCCACAATTTTCTTCTTTTTATTTATTTTTGTTGTTGTTTTTCCATTGGACAATTTTCTTCTTTAATTGTAATCTCACCCTTGGAGTATGGCAGATGTGAAAAGGAATGATAAGGACCTGCTTGGAGTCCCACTGGCCTGCCTAGAGTTCCCTAGCCCAGCGGGCTCTGGCTTTCCTGCCTTGTAAGCAGTTAGACAGGCAACCATCCACCTCCAGAGCGATGGTAGGACATAAAAGACCTGGACTCTCAATCTTATCCTATTATCCATGGTGCCAGGTCCTCTGCTGTCCTAGACTTCGATTTCACTCACACACGAGGCATATATGCCTTCCCAGATGAATACTCTTTGATTTTATATTACATTTTCACCCTCTCACTTTCCTGGCATCTTGAGAGTTGGGTTCAGGAAAGGAGATGATTGCCCTTGTTTATTCACCATCTAATGTGAAATACTTTTATTATTTTTTTCATAGAAAGCATTTTATTTTAAATAGAGCAGTGTGTACATGTCAGTCCCAAACTCCCAATCTATCCCTCCTCCCCACTCATCCCCCCTGGTAACCATAAGTTTCTTCTTTAAGTCTATGAATCTGTTTCTGTTTTGTAAATAAGTTCAACTGCATCATTTTTTTTTATATTCCCCATATAGGCGATATTATATATTTGTCTTTCTCTGACTTACTTCACTTAATATGATAATCTCCAGGTCCATCCATGTTGCTGAAAATGGCATTATTTCATTCTTTTTAATGGCTGAGTAATATTACATTTTTTATATATATACATATACATACATATATATATATACACATATATATATGTATACATATATATCACATCTTCTTTATCTATTCATCTGTTGATGGACACTTAGGTTACTTCCATGTCCTGACTATTGTAAATAGTGCTGCAATGAATATTGGGGTGCATGTGTCTTTTTGATTATGGTTTTCTCTGGATATATGCCCCATAGTGGGATTGCTGGATCATCTGGTAGCTCTATTTTTAGTTTCTTAAGGAATCCCCATACTGTTCTCCATAGTGGCTGCACCAATTTACATTCCCACCAACAGTGTAGGAGGGTTCCCTTTTCTCCACACCCTCTCCAGCATTTATTGTTTGTAGATTTTTTGATGATGGCCTTTCTGACTGGTGTGATATCTCATTGTAGTTTTGATTTGCATTTCTCTAATAATTAGTGATGTTGAGCACCTTTTCATGTGTCTCTTGGCCATCTGTATGTCTTCTTTGGAAAAATATCTCTTTAGGTTTTCTGCCCATTTTTTGATTGGGTTGTTTGGTTTTTTTTGATATTGAGATGCATGAGCTGTTTGTAAATTTTGGAGACTAATCCCTTGTTTGTCGCATCGTGTGCAAATATTTTCTCCCATTCTGTGGGTTGTCCTTTTGTTTTGTTTATGGTTTCCTTTGCTGTGCAAAAGCTTTTGAGTTTAATTAGGTTTAATTCTAATTAATTTAATACTAAGTTTAATTACAATTGAGGTAATTGAGGTTAATACTTTTAGATAACAATGACCAAGGCACTTTTGTTGAACACCAAAAAAATCTTTCAGAATATAGCTTTTTACATTTCAAAAATATACATAGTGGCTCAGTTTAGCACCCAAATGTCAGAGAAAAATGTGGCTTTAAAATCCAGTCCCAGCAGTAAATATGTGATTTTGGTAAAGCAACATAAAAATTCTGGCAGCATACCCAGGAAGACAATTTCTATCACATCAGTATGTAGCAAAAGACCAGAGCAGCAAGCAAAATACCTAGTCATGTTCATCTTTGCCTTGGCCTTAAGGCTAATAATGAAAGGCTTTATGAACAACCACAAAAAATTGGTAGTGATTTAGAATTTCGATGTTGATTAAATTTGGTAATCGAATGAGTGAATACCAGTATACTGTTAGGAACCAATCTGACACTTTATTGTACATTAAAATTTTACCTTATTATTTCTTCTTTCCAAGTTTTTCAAATATAACTAGCAAGTCAAACATTTGACTTACTTTTTGTTAAAACAAAAAAACTCATTTCATATACGAGAATATGTAAAATCAAGCCAGTATAAGTCAATGCCCCCTTTACTGACAATTTATTTGGAGTCAAATCAGCTCTATCAGAAGTAGCAGCAGGAAACCATGTTCCAATGCATCCAAGACTCAAAATGGCAGCTGGGTTTACCCTCTATCCTTTGGGAAATATTAATTTCCTACAATATGTAAAAACTCATTGCAGATAATTATATTCCCAGAGAAACTAAACTATCGTATTCCAAGACTTTCCAAGGTAAGTTGCGATGTATACTTTTAGGAAAAATAAAATGTTTTTGAGTTTAGGTTTAAGTGGAAAGGATGAAATTGAGACCTTTCCCCACAACGTTTCACAAGTACCACGTCTGTCCAGCTCACCAAAGACAGGGGAGCCCAGGTCATTCATCCGATGTTCAGTCAACCAGGCAGACTCCAAAATCAGAAAACCTGATGAGAAAAAAATTCAAGTTGTTTTACAAATTGTTTAGTTACAAGTGCAGTAAAATTTAAATCTTGACTATTTATATTAACAAATAAGTGACCAGATAACAAATTATAGAAAAATCATAGTTACATAAACATGGATTAGATCCTTTCAAAAGGAAACCCTAGATTCCTGACCAGACCCCAACTGTGGTGTGATGTGAGAACCCCCAATTCTTTACTAAAACACTGTGAAATCGAGAACTGGAGAACAGCCTTATTAAGCTAAACTAACCTGTTTTTTTGACAAATGATCACCTCTAATCCTGATGCTTGATTTGTGGGCCTGAATTTTTTAACCACCCTATTTTACTTATACCAGAATCCATACACTTCTAAAAGCAGAGTCTCTGAGGTACTGTAACTTAGAAGCTGAGTTCACATCTTCAGGCACTTTCAGTGAATTATGAGACTAGAAATGAACTTCAAAGTTCATTTAGTTCATTTAGTTCTGTGCCCTTGGTCATGTCTCAGTGAGGACTGCTAAGATAAAAGGAGGTCTATTTCTTAGCTTTTTACTCAAATAAGTCTGATTCAAACCTCATATCACCTTCATTTCAGAAACTTTTAAAGTAACTTCACAAATATTTTAAGTGAAAGCTTAAATAATGAACAAAAATTAGCCAAGTGAAAGTAAAATATACTGTAATTTTATTTCTACATTTAATTATTGGACAGTATTAGCCTTTTACAAAATGTAAAATAATATTCTTATATTTAAAAAATTAATTTAAGAAAAATAAGAATATACAGTTTTTTAACACTTAAAATATCTATATTTTATTGTTAAAATAATCACAATTAAAAATGTGATGTGTATATGTCTAAATTAGACCATAACAAAAATTATACACTTTAGAATTAAAAACTGGGGTATAAATAAAAATTAAAATTTAAATTAAAAAACTGGGGTATAGGTGTAAAAGTATAGCTTTAAATAAAAATTGGACCAAAATGTACATACTACGTTGTATCCTGCTTCCTTCACTTAGATGATATTATGAACATTTTCTGTGTTAAAAAAATATTTACCTACAATATCATTCAGTGGCTGTAAGTAGACCATTTAATGTATACACCATAATTTACTTAACCAAATCCTTTATATTGGTCATTTAGATATTTTTCATGTTTACTTACTGTAAGGATTTCTTCTGTTGTACATTCTATATTTAAGTAGCTGCCTATAACCTTAATATTTATTTAGAATGATTTTGAAATAAAGGAATTACTAGGGCAAAGTGTATTTTTTAAGCATTTGATATCATTTTTGCCTAAGAACAAGTAACAGAAATTAGTCCAACTTCACTTATCAAATTCCATGATCATCTACCACAAAAAAAATTTCTGAGGAGTATGGACATAGGAGAGCCCCAGTTTGCCAGAGCAAATAATAGGAAATAGCATTCTAGCTTTTATTTGGAGAGTTTTGACTTAATGTCACTCCTACCAAGTAGAAAAAAGCCACTTCAATACACATCATGTTTTCTTCCTCTAAATTTGTTTCCTTCTTTTAAAGAAATTACCACTTGATGAGGGCAAGACAACCAAGAAGAATGAGACCCATTTGATCTGATTGTTTTTAAGCCTCTTAAATGCCAAGTCTATGAGTTATCTGACGAAGGATTGAACGGATATGAAAATTGAACATATTTTCTTTGGAAGTGCATTTGACCTTATGAATCAATGCTTTCTTAGCTATGTTCCTGTCACTCTTTATCTTTACACACTCACTTTCTCTTATTGCTCCCCATCTGTTTCCACTGAAATCAGAGAAGTCTGATTGAGAAGTAGTTATGTCTTTAGTCTCATATACACAATTATAAGTTAAATCGTTTGCACTTGCTATTTGCTTCAGCATATTTTCATAGGCAGGGAAAAAGAGGAACCTACAGAAAGAAAGTTTTGAAAAACTAAACTGATTCACTGAACTAGAGGGTTGGCAATTTTTTTTCTAAAGAGCCAAATAGAAAATATTTTTATCTTTGAAGTCCATAAAGTCTTTGTTACAACTACTAAAGTGTGCCCCAGCCATAGTCAAGACAGACACAAATGGGTGAAGCTGTGTTCTAATAAAACTTTATTAACAAAAACAGGTGGTGGGCTGATTTGTTTACCCTATCTGCACTAAACTCTCTTTCCGTTTCAAACTTTCCAAAAACTTCATCACAACAGTTTCCATTATTGGACTAACAACAATTTTCATTTTTCATTTTCTTTTCTGGAATGATTCTCGCAACTTTATCTATAGGAAGAGAGAAGAAAATGTGGACGAAATGAGAGTGACATTCGTCTCTCTTTTCTTTTCTTTTCCAATGATCCTCATAAGAGCTCTCTGTGATTTTGATGCACCTTGTGTTTACTCACATGGAAAGTCTTCGCCAACTGCATATCCTTGTGGAATTTGTCACCTCTTGAGATCATCAATGGTGGCCCCTGACTTTCCAGTCTGAATCACCACATAGTTCCAAAATCTCTGAATTGATTCAACCTGGAGAGTCATTGAGGTTTCTGGTCCCATTGGGAGGCAGGGTCTGTCCAAGTACAGCATAAGCCTGGCCCTTTCTAGGCTCAACAGTTATTCTGATGCAACACTTTTTGTGTGGTAGAAATTATATCTCATGTTTTTCTAGACCTGCCAGAAATGGGTCAAGACTAATTTTGCTCTCATTAGTGTAACATATCTAACTAGTTGATACCACAGACTTCTTTACTTGACCCAGAACAAGAAATTTGCTTTGCCGCCTTTAGCTGTTTAACATAATCCTCAATACTTTTACTCAGAAAGTTGAAAACTTTCACCACGAAATGTGTAACAAATGGATGGCTATGCTCCAAAATGTCCAATTTCAAACATCTTGTCCACAGTGAAATCCAAACAAAGTTTATATTAAGGACATTATGAGCCAAAATAAATTTCATGCCTAACTTAAATGTTCTAGAATGTTTGACAGATAATGGAAACTGCTTGAAAATAGAATACTGTTGTCATACTTAGCATGATTTCCTGATGTTTGATTTTACCCACATGTTAGAAAATGACATATATTTCAGAATATAAAGATTTGAACATTTTTCTTCAATTACACTGGTGTCTTCAACCACTTACTTTCTACTGATTGTTTTGTGTAAGTATGAAGCATGTTTGAGCATCTCCTACATTAAAAGTAAAAAAATTGCTAACGACACACTCCCTTCCAGCTATCCCCCTATCTCTCTTCCTGTTCAACTAAGCGTCTTATAACAGTTATGTATTTTAATCCCCATTCCCTGGTATTCCACTGCAATCCAGCTTTCTTCCCTACTGAAACCACTACTGCCAAGGTGACTGGCAAATTTCTTTTGACAAATCTGCTGGGGACTTTTCACCACTTGTTGACCATTCCTTTCTTGAAACACGTTCTTCCATTGATTTCCATAATCCTAACCTCTTTTCCTTTCAGATATTTTTTTAAAGGTCCTCTTCTCAGGCTTGCCCTTTAAATATGAATTATTTCCTCACAGTTTAGTCCTACCGAGGCCATCTTCTCTTCTTGCTCTGCACAGGCACTCCTGGTGATTTTTATCAACTCCATGGTTATAAATCTCAAATCTTTGTGCCCGATTTCTCTCTGAAGCCTCCTACCTGTGTGCATGCCTGACTATTGGACTCTGCAACTTTGCTGGCTTCTGGGCATTTTAAGCTCAGTGTATCCCAAACTGAATTCCACCATCTTCACCTTTTCTCCAACCAGCTTCTTCCTATGTGTTCCCCACTGCCCACGCCAGAAACTTCAGAGTCTCCTTTCACTCTTTTCTGTCCTTCATTCCCACGTTTCGTCAAAAAGCAAATCTTGTTTAACCTACTTCCTAATCATTTTTAGACTTTTCTCTTTTCCCAACGGCCCCACTCCTGTCCCATTTCAAGTCATCCTAACTACTCACTTGGCTTGCTGAAACTGTCTGACTTGCTTACCTCTATCCTTTCCCTCAGGTCTTTCTCAAAAAGAAGCCCAAGTACCTGGATGAGTTTCTGTGATCTTTTGAGTCCTAATTTATAACACTTTAATGGCTTTTCTGCTGCTCTTAAGAGCTCAGAGATGGCTCACAACACCCTTCCTATCTGTCTAGTCTCCTTTTTTGTCACTCATCTCACACATCAAGCACATCCATGTTGAACTGTATCGTAAGCATCCATAGCATAATTCTTTTACCATCTCTCCCCTCTTCCAGAAATATTCTTAGCTATCTTCATTGCCTGGTTAGCATTTGTTCACCTTTTAAGTTTTGGCTTATGTATCATTTACACCAGAAATTCTTTTCTGACCTAATCCAATCCCTCAGACTGGCTAGCTATTTCTTCCATGCACCCCCATGGCATTACTGTCTCTAAAATTGCAACTCATACTTTATATTACTACCTGTTCGATTTTTTAAAATTTTTCCTAGTAAACTGTAAGGTCCATGTGATCAGGAAACATTTTTATCTTGTTCAAGAAGTATGAATAAAAAGTAATGGCTGGATAAACTGATACGCTCTCTGTCCTCATAAAGCTAATAGTTTAATAGAAGAAACAGATATTCAGCCAATACACAAAAGATTAAATAAATAATAACACGTGATTGAGGAAAGTTCTATCAAGCAAAATTGAGTGCTTTGAAGCAGAGTCCTGGAACCACTGAAGCATATAATCAGGGAGTGGCATGATATGGCATCATTTTAAAAATTTTTGAATCATTCTTTCTGAATGAAGAAAATACATGAAGAAAAAAAGTAACGGCCATGACCAGGAGTTATGGTATGGATGAAAACACTTGAGAATTTGGAGGATTCGCTGCTTATGTCTTCAGTATTCACTTAAGGCAATCTTGGGATTACATAACTCTTCACCAGTGTGGTGGGCCAGGGTTGTTGCTTGGGTGTAGCAGGCGATGACTAACTAACCAGATCATTGAAAGATGGTATTTTGTCAGGAAATTCATTCCCAACATCAGAGCCCATTTCTAATTAAAGCATTCTAGGCATACCGCCTGTACTTCCTTGGAAATTAAAGTTCACTTGGATAAGCATCCTTCTCATTTCTCCCCTGAGGTCTTCTTTATTTTTTTCCCAGCCTCATAAGTTTATTGCAAGAATAAAATAATATAATGCACTGAGAACCGTGCCTGGCCCACAGAAAGGACTGAATGAAGGTTAGCTGTCGTTGACCTGGCTGGTCTGGAGGTGGCTGCTATTGTTATTCAATGTACAGGTGACGGAGTCCAGAGGCACCACGCCTGAAATGGTTTCCTTCTTCTCTGACCTGCTCTCCCATTGGTCCACACACTCATTCTCATTCTCGGTCATACTGGTTCCCAATTTCTGGAACAGAGACTTGTCACTCTCCTTCAGCATTTTCTCGTGAACTTTGGTCTCATACTCAGGCTGGTCTTCTTTAGATAAATGAACGGACTGATCTTCCCCCCACCTCTATACTGTCCACCTCCTCATCAGCACCACCTCCACCATCTAATTTCCAGACACGGTGAAGATGTAGGTGAAGTCCTTCTGCCCCAGGTTAATGGCTGGTGATGTCTCTTTCCCATCTATATGGTCTATGTTGGAAAGTTTTCTCTCCTGAATATCTAGCACTCGGGTGGCAGATTGGTTTGGTTTTTGCATTCTCCCTTTATTGAGGTCCCTCAGCCTAAGACATTTATCTTCTTTTCTTTTTTTTTCCTTTCCTCTTCTCTTCTAATTCACAGAGAGGCAGCAAACACATTAGACTTCTAAACAGTCATCCTAGTGCACGGCAGGTGAGAGAAAATCAAAGCCTTTCCTGCAGGACATGAGAGCACTTGTCATACTGACCATTCTTTATAACCCTAACCAGCTATAGTAGAAATTATCTGATTCTAACTTCACTAGCTATATGGCTTGAAAAATTATAGTGTCAGTTCCTAAGTATGTATGGCCAGAAGCTCATCTTAGACAATATGGTGTTTATGTTGTTTACAAGAACATCTTGAAGAGATAAGTCTGTTTGATAGATTAAACCTTCTTAGCTGAGCTTCTCCAACCCAGTAAGTAAATGACTACAGAAATCTCAGGGAACTTTATCAAATGACACTGTCACTCACACCCTGGCATCTGAGCTTCCTCCTTGTCTTTGACTGTAAGTTTCCTCAGACTCTCTTGCAAATTGTTCATTTGTTACAATGATAAAGTAAATGAGGCTTCCCTGTAATGAAGTTAATTTTACAATTTGTTCCTGGAATTAATCGTTGATTAAAAGGCTTGTTGTGATCTTTGTAAGCCCTTTAGTGTTTCATTATTATAGAAACTCAGGAAACATTTATCAAAGAGTTCTTGTGCTTTAGGAATCATTCCATGTCAGGTTTGACTATATCAGTAATGCTTAATAAAAAACGTACAATCTCATAACCAAAAAACAACCAGTGTTTATACTATCCATCCGCCTTTTAACTCCACCCGTAACCCCTATACAATCCAGATCCAAAACTCCTACAGCAATAAACAATCTTGACTCAGACCTCCAATTTTATAGCCTCACAGTCCACACTCTTCATCAAAACCTAAGAACCCTCAAGGGCTTATCTAGCCGGGTGTTTTAGAAAAAGAAGTTGCATTTCTCCCTTAGAAGAATTCTCATATCATCCACTAAAAATACATTTTGTAACTGGAATATTTGGGGTGACTAGTAATCATATGTGCCACTTTGACTATCCAATAAAGACTTAAAATCCTAGTGAAACATTTCATACTGATAGGAATCCATCCTTCCGATTATCCAAATCCCAAAGTAAAGTTTCACTTGCCCGATTTCTGAGTTCATTACTCAGGCTCAGATCAGATCAGGTTCAAAATGAATCTTTCCTTAGCCAAGAACTTGCACAGCTAATGCTTGCAATACCGACTCGTATTTTTAAAGTCATGCACAAAAATGGCAGAGTGGGTACTGTTACTCCATAGAGGGAAGGAATCCGGGGCCAACTGTGTGCCATCCCTGCCTCTGGCCATGACATGAAAACTGAGCTTCACAGCTCTACAGCTCAGAAGAGTCCCAGGCCTGGCATCACAGTAGAGGGAAAGGCGTGGACAGCTCTCTGCCGGTCCTCGTGGTCCCCACGCTCCCACGGAGAGACTTGGCTTTCCCGGAGCCCTCCTCCCCGAACTGTTTCCCCAGATCCCTTCATGGTCGCTCTTTCTCCTCCACCAATCTTTATTCAAATCACACCTTCTCAACGAGACCCACCCTGACACCCTGTGAACATTTACGTCCCATCCTACCTGCCCCTGCATCCCAACCTCCCTTACTCCGCTCTCCTCTCTTCTTTTTTCATACTCTTAAGTAAGTTGCTCATTCACTGTGGTTGTGATGTTTTGAGGACCTCCCCCTGCTAGGGTGTGAGCTCCACAAGGGTAGGGTCTGTCGTCTGCATAAACCGTTGTCTGCTTCTTCCTTTCGCTCGACAATTTCCCTCTCTAACCATGACGTTCTGACCTGGTATCTTCCACACACTCATATTCCTGGACTTGTTCTCCTAGCACGACAGCCAGCCCCTTTATCCCTCTGCTTTACCTAGCTCATCGGTGCCTTTATGACTTCAATGCCACCCGCTCAGCCTGAAACACTCAGCGGCAACCTTAAACTGGCTTAATCAGGGTTCCAGACACGTTCTATCCTTGAATTTCCGGTTCTGCCCATCCCCAGCCCTGGGAAACCTATTTTCTGCAATCTTACGGTTAGCCCCTGGACCTTAAAGTAGAAGCCATAAAGCTGCGCATTCAGGACCCCTGAGACCCTTGCCATCTAGGGTCATCTCTTTGCTGTTAAATGCACCCTCACAGCAGCTCACCCTTCCTTTGACGGACTCTCCATCCCCTGCTTAAGGCTCTTCCCTCCGTCCTCAGCCTTTAGCCTAACCACTCAGTCTGGATCTTGCCTCCACACTGACGCAGAAGATAAATCCTTTGCCACAAAGGCCCTCATCCACCCTTTCCTCACCTCATACCACCTCTGCGCCTGTAACCTCCATCTCCAAGTTATTCTATATTTTCAGGTTCCAGCTAAGATCCCATGTGCCTTGGGATCTTCCTTCCCTCTCTGGCGTAGCAGTACCCACTCTGCCATTTTTGTGCATGAATTTTAAAAAGTAAATAAATTAAACAAATAAACCTCACCCCTTTGTTCAGAGAAAGAGGCGCCCTTCTCCTTGCCCAAAACATCCTCTTGGTCTACAATAGGGGTATTTGCCTCTTGCACCTCTTCTGGAACCTCCTTCTTTCAGATAAATCCTCTTTCCCAAATCTTCAATCTCTTGTTCTTCTCCAGTCTACAAACATGCTTATACAGCCCTAATCCCACAAACCCCATCTCTCATTCTAATATATCCTTGGACTACCTACACTCACCATTTCTCCCCTTTTGTATCCATTTTCTTATACATAATTAATTCCTTGAGCTTTTCCCCCTGTACTTTAAGTCTTTCCTATATAAAGATTTTTGTTGTTAAATCTCATGGTCATTTCTCAATCCCCACCTTGATGTCTATGGCATTTGCCACTTTTAATCAGACCTGCTTCCTCTCCTCTGGCTTCAGTCCCAGGCACTTTCCTATTCCTCTCCTACTTCACTACCCAGTTCTTCTCTGTGGGCTTCCTTCATGGTTTCTCCTCTTCATCCCACACTGTAAATCAAGACGTACCATGAAGCTTAATCATTGACCTCCAGTTCCTTGCCAGCTTTCCTGTTCTGTGTCAATTTCTCCTTGAGATTTTTGTTGTCATTGTTCTGGTCAATGGTACCATTATTCTCTCAGGAACTGGTTATTCTAGGCTATTCCAGAATCTTTCAGATTCCATTGTCTGATGGCCCTTCAGGATGAACATCGGGCACAGGCATGTTCTTGTAACCACAGAGAGGAAGCATTGATCTTAGGGACCTTAAACATTCTGGAAGCTAATGCGTCTATTCCTTTGGCCATAATGCTCTCCTGAGTGCACCAGAACTGGAAGAAATGTTGGGGGTTACCTCGTCACCTCGTCCTACATTCCCATTGGAGAGATGAAAAGGCAAAGCCCACTGACACCGGAGAATTGAGGATGAGAACTCAGGGTTCCTGGTCTCTCCCATGCGACTAAGTCAAAAGTAATAGCCTGGGTGAAAGGACTTGATTTTCTCACCCCACTTCTATAACTAACATATTGCGACTTTTGTAAAATCATGAAACTTCTCTAAACCTTAACTTCCACTATCTCTGGGATAAGAACTTTTTAACACAGTGGTCTCTGAAGTCCTTCAAACATTAATTTTTCATTGATTTATGTGTCTTTGATACCTGCTACAGGATATGACCTCAGGACCACAGCCAAGTATGTAAAGGCAAATAATTTATTTTCCTTTTCTGGGAAATGTCAGTGTCTCCTTAGGATTTTCTTGTCCTGGTCAATGGCACCATCATTCTCTCAGGGTCTGACTATTCCAGACCCAATTTTGCTCTTCTCCAGATTTGCTGGCCCATAGTTTTCAGATGTCCCTCCAGGACGAGCATCTGGCACCAGCATATTCTTGTAACTACAGAGGAGGCTTTGATCTCCCTGGAGAGAGTCTCATGGAGCACTATTTCCTTCATAGTAGAGGCCAGTCCACAGAGCACCATCTGTTCCTAGTCCTCAGGTCGCTTGAGAGGTATTCTAGGTGCACTTTGTCCAATGTCCATCACTGCACACCTGTAACCTCCCACCTGGCTTCTCTTGCTGCTCACCAAGCGGGAGAAGACAAGGACCATGTGAAGTCCACGCATGTGCACTGGCTCACCCAGCGGGCCCGAGGCAGGTGGGCAGGCAGGGAGGGAGGCCTCTCGAACACTGAGCCCCAGGCACCATCTCAGGGTCCTGGGATCTGGCTTCCCACAGGTGGCCCGAGGGCAGGGGAATCAACGCCCTGTGGGATGAACTTGGACTGGTAAGAGAAGAAGGAGATCATGTGGCTGGCAGATAAAGTCGACTTGGTTCCCTCCCCCCACCCCAGTCAGACCCCTGAAGTCAAAGTGATGCCATACAGCCTTTCCAGAAATGTCCCAGGTGACTGAGCAACCATCTGTGCTTCCTGTAAAGCTGTGGTAACCTGGCATTTGATCTTTTCCCCTCCTTGTCTATCCTTCTATTTTCCCTCATTTTTCTTTCTCTGAGAATTCATGCCCAAATAAAGAGTTACCATGGAGGTTTTGCCTCAAGCTTCTACTTTCTAGGAAAACCAGGCTTAGACAGATAGGCAGTAAGCCTCCATCCCTCTCTGACCCTCAACCCAGTCAGTCAATTATTCAATCACTAAGTTCTGGTTACTTTTCCTTGTAATATCATTCTCTTTCATTCCTTCCTTTGCTTCTTTGGAGTCACCATCTTAGCCCCTGTCCTTACCACCTTACACCTGGAATACTACCAAAAAGATCTCTTAACTAGCTGTATTAGTCAGAGTTCTCCAGAGAAACAGAACCAGTAGGATATGTAGCTCCAGTCTGAAGCCTGGCAGGCTCAAGACAAAGGAAGGCCTGATGTTTCAGTTAGACTGAAAAGACAAGAAAAACCGATGTTCCAGCTGAAGGTAATCAAGCTGGAGGATATTTCCTCTTACTCACAGAAGCGTCAGCTTTTTTGGGTCTATTCAGACCTTCAACTGATTGGACGAGGCCCACCCATATCTGTTTAGTCAGTCTGCAAATTCAAATGTTAACCTCATCCAGAAACACCCTCACAGACACACCCAGAATAATGTTTCACCAAATGTTTGGGCACCCCATGATCTAGTCAAGTTGACACATAAAATTAACCATCACACTTGTATTTTCCCCTCCATTCTCTGATCCCCTAAATCCTCTGCACGCTATAGCTAGTTTAATCTTCTCAAAGATGCCACCTCCATCTTTCCAGTAGACTTTAGCAACTCCTCCTTATTTTTAGTAGAATGCCCAAATACCTTTTCCTGGGATAGAAGATTCTTCATTTTCTTTCTCCTACTAATTGACACAACCTATCCCATCATTCCTGTTCATTTTTTCTTAGTTCTAGAGTTACTCGTTGAATACTCATTTTTATCTCAGGAACGAGCTACACCTCTGCATCATTGTACACATCAACCTTTCTTTTGGATGTTCCTTCCCACTGTCTATTTCATCTAACCTCCCACAGAATGTAAGCTTCTTAAGGACAGAGGCCATATCTATCTTGTGCCCCCTTACACAGGGCTAAGCATTCGTACTGTGAGGGATAATGACCCTCTGCCTTGAAACCTTGTGTGGACCCAAACCATAGGGAAATAAGACATGGGAAAATGTAACCTGGCACAGCACTGATTTCCTTACACGGTGATGAGGTGGAGCCTGCAATGCCAATGTGGCTCCTTATAATCCATAACACTGCAAAACGTGCTCATCTGACTTGACGGATTTCTCATTTTCTGTGAGCTGAAAATCAGCAACCTCTTTGGAGGCATAGGGAGCCTCTACCACTCACGTCTGTTCTTGGCCTCACGCACAACCCTTGCCTTTCTAGTTTGCTGATACGGTAGCAGTTTGAAGTGAAGGCAACTAAACTAAGTCTAAGTAGTCATTCTCACCTATCTTCAAACCTGGACCAAACTATGTGGTCTGCAATATTTCCAATACATAACCAATAAATATTTGTTCAATGAAGGAGGTAAAGTGAATGAATGAGCCCCCATCTTCTCTAAAAGAACAGCTTAAATCTTAGCTCCTTCATGAAAGTTTTCCTTACTGCCTTTGTACTGTAGACCAAAGTGAGCTCCTCTAAATTCCTTTGCAAGTTTTGTGTGTGGCCCTTATTGGTCCTTAATGATTTCTTTCCTTGTATTGGAATCATTTCTTGAGGAATATGTCTTGCTATATAATCATACTACAAGCTGTTTGAAGACAAATCCATATTTTATACCTCTTTGTTTTCCCAGAGTTAATACAATGTTTGCACAAAATAAGTACATAAATGCTTTTCTCCCTTTCTTTCCTTTTTCTTTCTTTCTTTCCTCTCTTTCTTTCTTTCCTTCCTTCCTTCTTCCCTCCTTCCTCCCTCCCTCCTTTCCTTTCCTTTCCTTCCCTTCCTTCCGTCCTTCCTTCTTTTAAAATTAGTGCCAGGTAGTGACCCTGGAACTTAGGAATAATGGAGAGGTGATGTTGACACAAACTTCATTTCTGAACTTCTATAAGCCACACAAATTTGTCTTATTATTATTCTTTTTAGGCTCTGCAGAACCACATGGAAAATTTGTAAGTAAGTTGGTAAAATAAGGCTGGTTGAATTTTGAAGCATGAAAAAAAAAGCAGGATGCTAAGAAATGCTGATTCCTTTCATATCACCCAAGAAGAGATTATTAACAACTAGAGAGAAATATATATAAAAAAAAACTCAACTATAAGCAAGGGAGTCATGGATGATTTTAATTCTTCGTTAAATTTTATAATTGTTTTGAAATGTCTACAACTTAACAAGTATTTCCTTCATAGTCAAAAAAGACATCAAATGTTATCTTCAAAAGAAAGAAATTTTAAATGAGTTTTTACTATGTGTCTTCAATCGTAATAAGCCTTTAGGGCAGAAGATACTCTGCAGATCTACTTTAAAACTATTAAAGCAATTATATTCCAATAAAGATGTTAAAAAAAAAAGAAAAGTAGGTTCCTAAAATGGTACAGAGGAACCGGTTTGCAGGGCAGAAATAGAGACACAGATGTAGAGAACAAAGGTATGGACACCAAGGAGGGAAAGTGGGGGGTGGGGTGGGACGAATTGGGAGATTGGGATTGACATGTATACACTAATATGTATAAAATAGATAGCTAATAAGAACCTGCTGTATAACAAATAAATAAAATAAAATTCAAAAAAAGAAAGAAAGAAAAAATAAAACTATTAAAGAATCAAGGAGTCAGGATTCTTGGCATCTAGTCCCAGCATTCCTATGACTGAAGTCAATATCTGGGTCCATGATTCTTTCTTATTTGAAAAGAACTGAGTAATCTCACGTCCAAGCATCCTAACGATTTGATTTTACTGTCTTTCTTTAGGATGATGTGGTAACGTCCACAATGCATACTATGATTGTATTCTTTACCCTCAGTTCCTATTAGTTCTAAAATACTGGATTTGATTTTGCAAGTTAAGATCTAGGAGAATAATTTAGAAATTCTCTGATTAGGAGCCAACTTCCCAGAACAACATGGAATAAACAGTTGTTGTCATTTCTTAGTGTTATCCTATTTGGAGGTGAGAATTATATTTAATATTGAAGTATATGAATGAGTTTTAACTGAAGTACTCTCTTGGTTAAAAAAAAAAGATTTTTCAGTGTTCTTTGTATGATACTGTTAAAGACCTATGAATTAGCATTAGAATATCTAAGACCTCATGGTCCTGGGAGCCAACTGATGACTCATGCTCTGTACTAAACAGATGATACTAATAAAACATCATTTCCTAGGAGTTGTACATACTGAAGCAACACATGGTCAGAATGAACTGGAATTAAAAATGAGCAATGAGAATGTGGGTTCACAGCTCCCAGAAAAGTGCCAGACATGTTCTAACTGAGTTCTCCTTGTGTCTGGATGAATTTTCAAAGACTCACATCAGACTTGCCGAGGACTTCAAAGTTACGCGTGCTCTTCAGTGACCGCAACATGCGTAAGATTAACTGGAATTGCTCATGAAAGCTGAATTAGAAAGGCAATATTTACAATTCCATCAGTGTGGTAAGCAGAACAATTGCTTCCCAAAGATGTCTGCATGCTAATCCTTGGATCCTGTGACTACGTTATGTTACAAGGCAAGGGGGGGACCAAGGTTGCCGATGGAATTAAGATTGCTAATAATTGACTTTGAGATGGGGGACCATCCTGGATTATCCGGGTGAACCCAAGGTAATAATAAGCGTTCTTACAAGTGAGGGAGGGAGTGAGAATAGTGAGCATCTGTGCAATGTGACGTCACAAATACCTGACCGGCCATCACTGGCTTTGAAGATGGAAGAGGCCATGAGCCAAGGAATGTGGGCAGCTCTTGAAGCTGGAGAAAAAGGCAAGAAAATGGATTCTTTCCTAAAGCCTCCAGACAGAAACACAGCCCTTCCAACACATGGATTTTAGCCCTCTTAAGGCCCATTTTGACTTTTGACTTTGGAACTGTAAAATTTTTACTTGTGATGATTTAATCCTGTAAGTTTTTGGTAATTTGTTAGAACAATAATAAACTAACATAATCAGCAAATATTTGAAATCTCTGAATTCCTTTCTTTGAATACATATTTTTTATTTGCTACTCCATAACTGTTGAACTCATGTTACGTATTTGTCTGCAAAACTTGCCACACTTGTTGAGGAACAGGGGTGTGATTTGTTTTCGTATCCTTAGGAACTAATGCTTATCCTGGTTCACAGAAGTCAAATAAACTAGTAGCCTTTTGCTTATCTCATATGGCAACAGTATGTCATCTGTCAGCTGACGATCACGCATAGCTCCATCCTTATGGGACTTGAGAATCTGTACCAGAGAACTTCTGTGTAATAATTCATCTCAAGCATCACCTCATTTCTTTCTGGTTTTTACTCTCATCATAGAATTTTAGAGCTGGACATGCTACACTGTGTCTACTGCCCTCATTTTAGATTAGGGCACTGAGGCAGAGATTGGCAAATTGTTCTATTCATTATTGGTTCTATGAAGTATTAGATCATGAATCAGACTTCTTTCTAAAACAAAATGCTGATTTTATGCATTAAAACTTATCTCAACTGGCAAGTGAGAGAACACTAATGATATTTCAAGTCTGGACAGCAAACTATCAAAATGACCTAATGAATATTAATAAAATCACAACCTTTTCATCAAAAAGGAGCAGCCCATGTGGGGCGGGGGAGAAATTTTATGAATGTGATATGGCAAAGTGCCACTTGTCTAGAGTAAGTATTTATATAGAAAAGGAGTAAGAGGACATGATATATAATTTGGTTATTATATAACGAATCGTCTTCCAGGTGATTTGGTTTAAAACATCCAGTATTTACTTTCCAAACTAAACTATTGTGCCACTTTCTCTGATTCAATCTTTGAGCTGTAGAACAACAGAAATTATCCTCAAATACCAACTGCTCACCAGTGAATTATTTGAAAAAGACAACGGGCTGTCTAAACGTACCATCAAAAAATGCCTTCAAGATGAAGTGTGTCCTGTCACTGTAAACCTCAAATAGAACTCTCTTATATTGGATATTTGTAGTCAATCTCGAATTCAATTTTCTGTTCTTGGGTTGAGTCAGGAAGAACAAAACAGATTCACTAGGTGTTTCGTGAGGTCAAAGCTTGTTTTCTAAAACATAAAATGACATGTGCAGCCGGTCTTCGAATGTTGTCATCCACTTGAGATGTGTACACGTTTTCCTCCCTTCCTCCGCTCTCCTCTTAGACCCTTCCTTTCACCGTTGGCTGCTTTTGCCTCTTCTCTCTTCATTCTTCTCCCTTTTTTATTACCGACCATGACTGAAGAGGGTCGAACTGACAATTGTTGTGCTTTTAATAGTCAACAAATACCCCAAAACCAATTTGACCCTGAAACATGCTGACATGGAAAAAGATGGGAGTTTGGGAAACTGTTTTTGTTTAGATGGATGGAGGAGGATTGTTTTGGGTTTTGTTTTTTTAAAAAAAACACTTAGAGAATTTGTTTCTGCTCTTCCACATTCTCACCATCAGAATATTCTCACCTTCTATAGAGAGAGCTAGTTACTTTACATGACTTATTTTATCAGTATTTTTGTGTTTTCATATGATAATTAACTAATAGTACTGATCACTTGCTTTTTAAATGAAGTGGACAATATTTCACTGCAATGTTTGTTTATATCTATTCATTGTAATAGTTTAATTACCTTCAGAGCAAAACAAATTCCACCAGATGTCAGATAGACCACAAATATATAACTTATATAAAAATCTAGGTATTCAGAGCCAAATTCAGTGGGGGAAGAAGCAATCCTCCAAGTTAAAATAAAAGAATCACGCTTTGGAGTTGCCGTCAAGGTCAGGTAGCCATCAAGGTCATCCAGTCAAACTGCACTGGTTTGTAATTTTAAAAATGGGGCCCATAAAACTTAAATGAGGAGCTCAAAGCTACAAAATTAGTTGCAGGCACAAATGGAACTGAGGTCTGTCCCTCTCACTCTCAGATCAGTGAAATGTTAATTACAGAATATTAATCATGGTCTTGGCCACTGTGGAGCAGAAGCAAGTGTCCTTAGGTTCACTGGGAATAGGAAGAGAGATTTGCCATCCCTGAGAATGCAACTCCAGAGGAACGCAAACGTCATATCATAGTTCCAGCACAGTTTTATTCAACGTTGCATGTTCCAATCATCCAGTGAAATCCCCTGATATAGTCTTAAAGGCATGAAAATTCCACCCTCAATCATGGGAATAAGCTGCAGAAAAACTATTATCTACACGATTTCCGAACTTTCCCAAATATGGCCTGGCTATTTGAAGAATAGAAAAGCCGAAAGAAATTGGGGCTAAATAGGAAGTCCAAGGATCCAGTCGCCTATAGACTGATAAATTCAAGTTAGAATTTTATGATGACTTCTCATGGAAATGGCGCCATTTCCACGCAGGAAAGGGGCTTCTTAATTCTTTAGTCTGTCTATGTACGAGTGCTCATGTGATAACAGATGGGGCTGCTTTGTGGGGGGTCTCCCTGTGACTTTTTCTCATCTCAAGTATCAGTTACTCAAGCTATGCTCCTGGCTATATAGACACCAGATATGCATTTCATACAGATAAAAGGACAAGAGGTAGCCACTGGCTCTGACCCATTGTGACTCGTGGCACTGGATTCTCTCCGACAATGGCATATAGTAGGACACATCATTTTTTTTCTGTAAAGAGCTAGATAGTAACCATTCTAGGCATTGCAGCCTATATAATCTTTATCAAAATTATGTAACTCTGCCCACGTAGTAAAAGACCAGACCTAGACAGTAAGTGAATGAATGAGTGCAGTTCTGTGCCAATCAAACTTGATTTATGGACCTGAAACTCGAATTTCAAATACTTCTCAAGTGTCCTGAAATATTCTTCTTCTTTTGATTTATTTTAGCCATTTAACAATATAAAAACAATGCTTAGCCCCAAGGCCGTCCAAAAACAGGCAGCAGTCGGATTTGGGCCGTAAGCCACTGTTTGCCAACCCCAGCATAAAGGGACATTTTGCAATTTGTATTGGGTAATTATTTTCTGTGCTGTAATCCAAATATCTAACTGGTGCTTCAACAATTCCACACCATTCTGAACTCATCTGTGCTTTGAGCACCCACATCTTTATTTCTGGGGTGATATATGATCAGAATCAAGAAGTAACTCCCAAGGCTTAGATGTCTGAGATTTGGTGGAGAAATCCCACTCTCACTTTGGAGTTTAGTGATTCACTGTGACAATTAAACTCATGGAGCTGGTCTATTCAGAGGGGGTATCCTGAAGAATCATCCTGCGGGGTGCATCATCTGGCTCCCAGAGGCCCCTCCCCCAGCAAAACACCCATTTGAAGTCAATGCTGTAGTAAATCCTAATCATATATAATGTATGGAAGAATATAAATGGGGATATAGCAATGCTAAAGTTAACATATCACTTACAGGGAATTCTCTGCCAGTCCAGTGGTTAGGACTCGGCACTCTCACTGCCGAAGGTATGGGTTCAATACCTGGTCAGGGAACTAAGATCCCACAAGCTGCAAGGTGCAGCCAAAATAATAATAATAATAATAATAATAATAATAATAATAATAATAATAAATAAATAAATAAAACTAGACTCTTTAAAAAACATATTATCACTTACAAGTTTCTGGAAAGGCCATCAGACCATAGGTTAGTCATTTGTAAAAAATATTTAGTGTAAAGAACTATGATATAGAACTTAAAATAGCAATCCCCTAAATTTCTGTATGGAACTATTAAAATATAATCATTATTTTGATTTTTTTCACAAGTGATTATGACAAGTGGAAAAATGAAATAATATCTGTCTCTCTAATTTCTCTTTGCTCTTTGACCTTCTGAAGTGTGGACTGTAACTGTTGTTTTTTTTTAAAGCAAGTTTTATGCCCATTTGTAAATTCACTTCAACACTTTTTTTTGGCCCCGTGGTTTGTGGAATCTTAGTTCCCTGACCAGGGATTGAACCTGTGCCCCCTACAATGGAAGTGCAGAGTCCTAACCACTGGACCACCGGGGAAGTCCCTGTAAATGTTGCTTTCAATTCAGATTGAACACCTATTCTGTCAGGCATCTACACACTGCAGACACAAAAGGGACTAAAGTATCCATGGGCTCTTCAAGTTGTTCAGAATCTACATAGAAGGCAGACACGCCTTGTTCCAGTCATGCCAGTATGAACTGAGGTGACCGACTGCCCCAGACACTCCAGATCTCCTGTCCCTCTCTGGTCCTACCAGCCCCACCCCTATGGCCTCAGCATTTCTACTGTGCTCCATGGATTCTTTCCCTCAGGGTCTCCAACTCTCTGTGAGTGTCATGAATTCCCAAAACCAATGTCATAAGGAGGAAGATTTAGCTGGGAAGGGTCCCAGGAGACCTAGGGCCTGTTCCAAACTGATGGCTTAGCACACACTCCCCATATTTATCCAAAGCACCAAAATAACACCCTACGAGGAGAGAACACAGAACAGGTGTTAAGATAATAAACGTTACTACCCAGCAACTGTTACCTGAAACAGCATATTTATGCAAGTAGGGGCTGAGTTTGGCGGATTCAACTCATTTCAAGGTTGACAACCTTTATTGCAGTTTCAATAAGATGTCCATTGAAATCATACCCTGAACTGATGCATGCACGCACATGGGAATATCCTGAGATACACCAAACATGGACTCTGACCTAGGCAAATCAAAACGATTGTTCAAAGGAAACACGGAAGAAATGCCCCATAAAAGTGATTCAAACTGCCATGAGGGTGAGACTCCCTCTCTGAGCCCACCCATGTGTCTATCCACATGCACTGCACTTCTCTTTTTCCTAATAAATACTTTACTTCTTTCACTACTTTCCGTCCTTGTGGGAATTCTTTTTCTGCCAGGGTCTTGTCACTGACCACTGGTCTAGTGGCTAGGATTCGGTGTTGTCACCACCACGACCCAACCTCAATCACTGGCCAGGAACTGAAACCCTGCTTCAAGCTGCTGCAGGCCGAGGCCACCCAAGATCAGCAAGGATTTCTGTTCAGAAGATACTCAGACATTGCATTTTTCATCTCTAGCAATTTGTCTTTTTTTTTTAATGTTTAAACCCAGAAACATTATATATGTCATAGAGCAAATCCAAAATTGCAGACTTTCAAATTTGGTGGCTCTAACATACAAGTCTTCTCCCTCTTGCACCGAGCTGATCTCCCTGTGCTATGAGGCTGCTTCCCACTAGCTATTGGTTTTACACTTGGTAGTGTATATATGTCCATGCCACACTCTCACTTCGTCCCAGCTTCCCCTTCCCCATCCCCATGTCCTCAAGTCCATTCTCTACGTCTGCGTCTTTATTCCTGTCCTGCCCCTAGGTTCATCAGAACCATTTTTTTTTTTTTAGATTCCTTATATATGTGTTAGCATACGGTATTTGTTTTTCTCTTTCTGACTTACTTTCATCTAATATTCTCTACCATGTGAAGCCATTTGTGGTGGAGGTGGGATAAGGGGTTGGCATAAAGCTCATCTCGAAAGATGAAAATTTCTTGTTTGCTAGGAAATTATCCACTTTTACCTGACTGTCATATTCATGGTGTTAAACAATTTAAAAATAAATCTTCTAATTTATTTGTAAAAAATTAAAAAAAGAAAAGAAAAAACCCCAAAAAGCAAATATACAAATCTTGATTAATATATAAATCTTGATAAGAAAAAGACAAGTTTGGGGCTCTTCTTTAGCTATAGCACTCAAGAGACACATAGAATTAGACATCTGGTTCTGACACAGATATCCCTAATCTTTACTCCTATAGGAATACCTTAAAAATTGTGGAGAAGTAATAATGACATTAAATGCCCTCTATTTCCCATATTAATAATTGCGCTGGGCGTTTTCTGAAATGGTAAATCCACTTACCACAATGAAGAGAGCAGACAACATGCAGTGTCACAGAATGCCATAAGAGAAAGCTCTAGTTAACAGTTAAAAATAAATTAGTTCCAACTGGTTTAGCTTGAATAAAACTATTGAAAAAAACATTTTACAACATCAGTGGGATGCTTGCAGGTATTAGATCTTCACTGGCTGCTTTGATTTTAGTTAGGACCGCAGATGGTAAGTAGTATGGAAAGCTGGTGGGGACTCTAAAATGCACTGTTTGTAGCAATGAAAATTGGAACAATTATATCCCCCATTCTTGAGTGCTATGGTGGCTACAATCTCAGAATATCAAGGCAGAGAGAGAGGGTGCATTGTTCTGGGCAATATGGAGGTAAGACCAGCTTCTTCCTTTTATACCATGTCTTCAGGCAATTACTTTCTTGAAAGATAATTTTAGTAGGTCTGATTATTGTCAAAAACCCGTTTTCAAGAGATTAAATTTTGTATGATCATAAGTTGAATATTCAAATAGGATGAGCCTAATTGATTTTAGGGTACATTATCTTTTTGAGATAATATAACAGCTGCCAGTGTTGGCTCTGCTACTTAACATGTATGATTAACAGAAGGATTCAAATGTTTAAACATTTAAGCATCAAATGTTTAAACTTTGGATTTGGAAGTTAAAAATGTATTTAAATTAAGCAAAGACAATATCTTGGGTAGTCCTGAGTGTCCCATAAGTGAAAAGTCATCAGTTAGCAGCATGAAATTTTAAGTAGTGACTTTTTCCTCTTAAGATAAGACAGTCCCTTTGATCTGTCTGTCATCTGATATGCCAGCTAGAAAGATGGGTTGGTCCCCTCCTCTTTCCTAGCTGTAAAGATGGTCCCAAACTGAGAACCCCTGACTGTCAGACTCCACCTTCTCCATCTTTCTCACACCGAGAAGATAAAATTGCTGATATCTGAAAAATGAAAGTGTGTTGTGATGTATCTTGTGCAGATCTTTGTATTAGTTGAGAGAGAGGCCGTTATGCTAAGGTAACAAATATTACACATCATTTCCACCCACAACTATTGGCCACAACTAGTCACAGAGTCCTGCGTAATCACAAAGAGGCTGACAAATGTTAGCACTCTGTCTCCAGTACAATCCTTAACACACTCTTTAAGGACAAGACACGTTCCTTAAAGAAGGATGCCGGCAATAGCCTGTGTGTGTGTGTGTGTGTGTGTGTGTATGCTCACTTGCCCCTCTTGAATCACTCTCTCGTGGTGCCACAGAAATCAGGAACAAGGTTTAATAAAAGAAGACTAGTGCCTCAATGGTACTGCTAAAAGATAAACTGAGACATATTAACATCGCTAAGAGTTTATTTGAGCAAACATCAGTGTGAATGGGGCAGTGCCAACCCAGAAGTGGTTAGGAGTACTCCACAGAGAGGAGCTGGGGCAGAGGTTTTGTGGAGAAAATGCAGAAGCAAAGTACATAACTCATCTGACCTGCTACAGCTTCGCACTTGCATTATTTGGGAAAGCGGAGCTGGCGTGTTGCGATTGGTAGTTCTTGCCCTGCAGGCATTCACAGGAATTGCTGGTGACTTAGGTCTTGGTGGCTTACAGAAGCTGCTAAGGCATTAGACACCCTCATTCTTTTTTTTTTTTTTTTTTTTTTTTTTTTTTTTTTTTTTTTTTTTTTTTTAAGTTTATTTATTTATTTTTTTAATTAGTTTCTGCTTTATAACAAAGTGAATCAGTCATACATATACATCTGTTCCCACATCCCTTCCCTCATGCATCTCCCTCCCTCCCACCCTCCCCATCCCACCCCTCCAGGCGGTCACAAAGCACCGAGCTGATCTCCCTGTGCTCTGCGGCTGCTTCCCACTATCTATCTACCTGACGTTTGGTAGTGTATACACGTCCATGCCTCTCTTTCGCCTTGTCACAGCCCACCCTTCCCCCTCCCCATATCCTCAAGTCCATTCTCAAGTAGGTCTGCGTCTTCATTCCCGTTTTGCCCCTAGGTTCTTCATGACATTTTTTTTTTAAATTCCGTATATATGTGTTAGCATACGGTATTTGTCTTTCTCTTTCTGACTAACTTCACTCTGTATGACAGACTCTAGGTCTATCCACCTCATTACAAATAGCTCAGTTTCGTTTCTTTTTATGGCTGAGTAATATTCCATTGTATATATGTGCCACATCTTCTTTATCCATTCATCCGATGATGGACACTTAGGTTGTTTCCAGCTCCGGGCTATTGTGAATAGAGCTGCAATGAACATTTTGGTACATGTCTCTTTTGGAATTATGGTTTTCTCAGGGTATATGCCCAGTAGTGGGATTGCTGGGTCATATGGTAGTTCTATTTGTAGTTTTTTAAGGAACCTCCATACCGTTCTCCATAGTGGCTGTACCAATTCACATTCCCACCAGCAGTGCAAGAGTGTTCCCTTTTCTCCACACCCTCTCCAGCATTTATTGTTTCTAGATTTCTCTCTTTTTTTTTTTTAATTAGTTTCTGCTTTATAACAAAGTGAATCAGTCATACATATACATCTGTTCCCACATCCCTTCCCTCATGCATCTCCCTCCCTCCCACCCTTCCCATCCCACCCCTCCAGGCGGTCACAAAGCACCGAGCGGATCTCCCTGTGCTCTGCGGCTGCTTCCCACTATCTATCTACCTTACGTTTGGTAGTGTATATGTCCATGCCTCTCTTTCGCTTTGTCACAGCTTACCCTTCCCCCTCCCCATATCCTCAAGTCCATTCTCAAGTAGGTCTGTGTCTTTATTCTCGTTTTGCCCCTAGGTTCTTCATGACATTTTTTTTTTAAATTCCGTATATATGTGTTAGCATACGGTATTTGTCTTTCTCTTTCTGACTAACTTCACTCTGTATGACAGACTCTAGGTCTATCCACCTCATTACAAATAGCTCAGTTTCGTTTCTTTTTATGGCTGAGTAATATTCCATTGTATATATGTGCCACATCTTCTTTATCCATTCATCCGATGATGGACACTTAGGTTGTTTCCAGCTCCGGGCTATTGTGAATAGAGCTGCAATGAACATTTTGGTACATGTCTCTTTTGGAATTATGGTTTTCTCAGGGTATATGCCCAGTAGTGGGATTGCTGGGTCATATGGTAGTTCTATTTGTAGTTTTTTAAGGAACCTCCATACCGTTCTCCATAGTGGCTGTACCAATTCACATTCCCACCAGCAGTGCAAGAGGGTTCCCTTTTCTCCACACCCTCTCCAGCATTTATTGTTTCTAGATTCCTTGATGATGGCCATTCTGACTGGTGTGAGATGATATCTCATTGTAGTTTTGATTTGCATTTCTCTAATGATTAATGATGTTGAGCATTCTTTCATGTGTTTGTTGGCAGTCTGTATATCTTCTTTGGAGAAATGCCTATTTAAGTCTTCTGCCCATTTTTGGATTGGGTTGTCTGTTTTTTTGCTATTGAGCTGCATGAGCTGTTTATAAATTTTGGAGATTAATCCTTTGTCAGTTGCTTCATTTGCAAATATTTTCTCCCATTCTGAGGGTTGTCTTTTGGTCTTCTTTATGGTTTCCTTTGCTGTGCAAAAGCTTTGAAGTTTCATTAGGTCCCATTTGTTTATCTTTGTTTTTATTTCCATTTCTCTAGGAGGTGGGTCCAAAAGGATCTTGCTGTGATTTATGTCATAGAGTGTTCTACCTATGTTTTCCTCTAAGAGTTTGATAGTTTCTGGCCTTACATTTAAGTCTTTAATCCATTTTGAGCTTATTTTTGTGTATGGTGCTAGGGAATGATCTAATCTCAAACTTTTACATGTCCCTGTCCAGTTTTCCCAGCACCACTTATTGAAGAGGCTGTCCTTTCTCCACTGTACATTCCTGCCTCCTTTATCAAAGATAAGTTGGCCATATGTGCGTGGGTTTATCTCTGGGCTTTCTATCCTGATCCACTGATCTATCTTTCTGTTTTTATGCCAGTACCAGACTGTCTTAATTACTGTAGCTTTGTAGTATAGTCTGAAGTCAGGGAGCCTGATTCCTCCAGCTCCGTTTTTCGTTCTCAAGATTGCTTTAGCTATTCGGGGCCTTTTGTTTTTCCAAACAAATTTTGAAATTTTTTGTTCTAGTTCTGTGAAAAATGCCATTGGTAGTTTGATAGGGATTGCATTGAATCTGTAGATTGCTTTCGGTAGTAGAGTCATTTTCACAATATTGATTCTTCCAATCCAGGAGCATGGTATATCTCTCCATCTATTTGTATCATCTTTAATTTCTTTCATCAGTGTCTTATAGTTTTCTGCATACAGGTCTTTTGTCTCCTTAGGTAGGTTTATTCCTAGATATTTTATTCTTTTTGTTGCAATGGTAAATGGGAGTGTTTTCTTGATTTCATTTTCAGATTTTTCATCATTAGTGTATAGGAATGCCAGAGATTTCTGTACATTAATTTTATATCCTGCTACTTTACCAAATTCATTGATTAGCTCTAGTAGTTTTTCGGTAGCATCTTTAGGATTCTCTATGTATAGTATCATGTCATCTGCAAACAGTGACAGCTTTACTTCTTCTTTTCCAATTTGGATTCCTTTTATTTCCTTTTCTTCTCTGATTGCTGTGGCTAAAACTTCCAAAACTATGTTGAATAAGAGTGGTGAGAGTGGGCAGCCTTGTCTTGTTCCTGATCTTAGTGGAAATGGTTTCAGTTTTTCACCATTGAGGACAATGTTGGCTGTGGGTTTGTCATATATGGCCTTTATTATGTTGAGGAAAGATCCCTCTATGCCTACTTTCTGCAGGGTTTTTATCATAAATGGGTGTTGAATTTTGTCGAAAGCTTTCTCTGCATCTATTGAGATGATCATATGGTTTTTCTCCTTCAACTTGTTAATATGGTGTATTACATTGATTGATTTGCGTATATTGAAGAATCCTTGCATTCCTGGGATAAACCCCACTTGATCATGGTGTATGATCCTTTTAATGTGCTGTTGGATTCTGTTTGCTAGTATTTTGTTGAGGATTTTTGCATCTATGTTCATCAGTGATATTGGCCTGTAGTTTTCTTTCTTTGTGACATCCTTGCCTGGTTTTGGTATCAAGGTGATGTCGGCCTCGTAGAATGAGTTTGGGAGTGTTCCTCCCTCTGCTATATTTTGGAAGAGTTTGAGAAGGATAGGTGTTAGCTCTTCTCTAAATGTTTGATAGAATTCACCTGTGAAGCCATCTGGTCCTGGGCTTTTGTTTGATGGAAGATTTTTAATCACAGTTTCAATTTCAGTGCTTGTGATTGGTCTATTCATATTTTCTATTTCTTCCTGAGTCAGTCTTGGCAGGTTGTGCATTTCTAAGAATGTGTCCATTTCTTCCAGGTTGTCCATTTTATTGGAATAGAGTTGCTTATAGTAATCTCTCATAATCTTTTGTATTTCTGCAGTGTCGACACCCTCATTCTAATGGTTTCCTTGTTTAATTAATTTAACAGTATGATTGGAAGGAATCTTAAAATGTCTGGACAAATACTTTTTAAAACTTTCTTTTTTTTTAATTGAAGTATAGTTGATTTACAATGCTGTGTTAGTTTCAGGTATACAGCAAAATCATTCAGTTATATATATATATATTCAGTTATGTATACATATACATAACTGAATATATATATATATATTCTTTTTCAGATTCTTTTCCCTCATAGGTTACTACAAAATACGGAGCATAGTTCCCTGAAAAAAAATTCTTAGTTTTGAACTAAGAAAAGAAAACTAGAATGTGCTCAAAATAAATAATCACACTTTACCTTAACTTCCCTTTTATAAATACACATATTTTATATGTTTATAAAAATTAGATTCAAAGTTCTCTATACCACCCCAGCACGTGTGTGTAATATTGAGAATCCCTACTTGGAAAATGGAAATCCTTTTCCAATAAGAATCATAATAAATGAGAATTCTGACATCAGCTTTTGTGGGTGGGAAAGCAGGTTGCATATTTTCTCCACAGTATTTAAAAAATGAATCAGAGCTTCTAGATACTCAAAAATCCCAAATAAAATTCTTTTTGTGATTCTCTTCTTGTTTTTGCTTTAATTAACCCTATGGCTTTTCCTGAATCATCCTCTTTTAGTCAGACTCACAGTGCTGATTCCCTGCATGTACTAGGAGTTCAGAGTTAAAAATAAGATACTCTTCATTTTCGAGTATAAACCAACACCTTAAAATTTCTCAGGGGAGTTAATGAAGATTCCATGAGCAATGATAGCCCTTAAGACTTTCCCACAGCAGAGAGAGAGAGAGAGAGAGAGAGAGAGTATATACATGCAGAGGGCAAGGAGGATGTGATACATGAACAGTAAATTTGGTAAATGTTTTCACAGGATTTGTAAATTTATTCCAGAGACAAAACAGAAGCAGAATGACCTCTCCCAGCCTTCTTGCTCCTCATTGACTGAGTGATATAGAAAAGGTCTGGACAAGTTCTCTGTCACTAGAACCCATGTCCAGAGATTGAAGACAAGCAGCCATCGTGAAGGGCTTCCTTTAACAAACAGACGAAGGGGTGAAGATGTGCTTGGAGAGAATTCATTCCAGTTAGTGTAGAAACAGTCTGTTAAAAACAGACCTCTAGGATTCTTTTGGGTAACTTGGCCTGACTTCAAAAGAGAAGGGCCTGAATATGTATATGTATTATATATACATAACTGAATCACTTTGCTATATACCTGAAACTAACACAACACTGTAAATCAACTATATTTCAATAAAAATAAATTTAAAAATAAATAAATAAAAATAAAAAGAAAGAAAGAAAGCGAAGGGCTCTGTGATTGCAGAGAGGCAAGCTGGACCCCAGTGATCAGCTACATCCGTCCTCACCCACCTCCAGGTTACCTCAGTGTCCCACTCTCACCCATATCGGTAGGTTTTTCCATGTGAGACACACATGAAAGTTTCTATTTGAGTAGCTTGGAAATTGCACTTTGTTAATTAAAGGTCTTTAAGTTCATGGATTTTGTTCATTAAGAAAAAGCCTATCCAAGAAGGAACACCCAATCAAAATGGTAGTTTTCCAATAACAGTAAATTAAGTGAAATTTCCCCAAACTGACACTGTTATGGATTGAATTATGCACCACCCCCCAAATTCATATGATGAAGTCATTTCTCCCAATACCTCAGAATGTGACCTATTTGAAAACAGAGCGGTTGCGAGTGTAATTAGTTAAAATGAGGTCATACTGGAGAGGGGTGAGCACCATCCAATGTGCCTGGTGTCCTCAGAAAAGGGGGAAATTTGAACACAGACACACACAGGGAGAACAGCACGCAAAGATAAAGGCAAAGATTGTGGTGAAGCTTCTGCAAGCCAAGGAACGCCAATGATGGCCAGGAAACCAGCAGAAGCTAGAAAGATTCTTCCTCTCAGTTCTCAGAAAGAACCAACTCTGCTGAGATCTTGATCTCAGACTTCCAGCCTCCAGAACTGTGAGACAGTAAATCTTGGTTATTTACGGCACCCCGTCTATGGTATTTTGTTGTGGCAGCCCTAGCAGACTAGTGCAGGCCCTGAGAACAAGCATGCCGTGTGTCTGCTTTAATCCTGTGCTTTCCACAAAACAACCTACATCTCAGAGGGTAACCGCAGACACTAACGGCTGACCGGAAGCACAAGCCACTGGGATTCCTCAGTTCTGGAAGACATCTCACTTAAATATATCTACCGCCATCAGCATCGCATCCTAGAGCCATAACAAGGATGTCGTGAAGGAACATGGATTTCTAGAATTCTGGCAGGTCAAAACAAGGTGGTTTTCTGAGATGACATTATCAAAAAGAAAATGTTAAGGAAAGAAGATGTGGAAGAGTCTTGGGAGAAAAGAGTCTTGTCTCCATGGTTACTTCACTAGGTACTGTCTCTGTTGCACACGTTTTCCTCCATCACTGACCCCTCAGTCCAGACCAATCCCTTCCCTTACCAGCTCATCCATCAACTTTGGCTCTGCAGTCATTCATACTTTCACCAGCTTTCATGCACTTCTTTCTTCTTGTAATCGCTTTGTCTTCCCCCACTACTCTCTTACACAGTTTTTAAGCAAACGCTTTTCCAAGGCTGCAGAAATAGCTGCTATTAACTTCGGAGGAGGTCAAGTGTATGCAGAAGTGGCTGTAGGGTCAGTTTTGTGGCTCCCATTTAGCTACTGGATTTCTAGCAGGTCAAGGAAACGATGAAGGAGATTTGGGGCTTGGTTTCTGGCAGCAAACTCCACAACCATAACTCTTGCTGGATTTAGTGGAGCGGAGCAGCGTGAATTCGTAAGACAGGCTGGTATTAAGTCTGAGGAAGATTAGATTAGACCAAGAAGGAAGTGGATGGTGGTGGGAACTGGGAGGAGGGGGTGAGGAATGAAGGGTATTAAAGATGTTAAATTCAACAATAATGACGATGATAACTAAAACTGATCACTCTCGTGCTTAGTACATTGTCTCCATAAGAACCTAGGACATCAATAAGTATGTAAAAAACAATGGTAATATTTAAGTGCATTTCTGCAACCTCTAGAAAATGGTTTAAATCTGGACAAGAGATCATTTTATTTTCCTGATTGTTCAATAAACACTTTGCTAAACAATTTTTTTAAGGTATTGAATTTCCCTAAAGTGATCTCTTCTAAAAACTATTCTACTCATCAGACAAAATGGTTGAAAATTTCAGGCATTATCAAAAATCTTTTTCTTTTTCTTTTTCTTTTTTTTTTTTTTTGCATAAGATACTTTGATTACATGCTTCCCCACATTGATGCAAACGGAAGGACACCAAAGCCCTGGCCTTATTTTCAAATTTTATTTTAGAAGTATTTAACGGGAGGACGATGAACTTGACAGTAAGGTTTTTATAAGCTATCAACCTCTGCTTCTGTGTTATCAACCTCTAGCTCTTCCAGGCACTCCTGGTTATGTCAGAATTCTCCCACCACAGCAACTCTGTGGTCGATGTGCCGTAGTCATAGGGACCTGAACTAACCAGGGATGTCTGGAAGAGGGGGTGTCTGACCAAGCTGCAAATTCCAGGAAAATTACCAAAAAAGAACACATTAAATGCTTGTTAATTCAACCAATATTTCATGGACACCAGCATTCTGGAAGATTCTTTGTTGTGCTTGAGGGTAAAAATGAGTAAGATACCCCTCCAGCCCTTGAAGAGCTGATACTCTGGTTACAGCCCAGAGAGGATGAGCTGCAATCCTTAGAGCACACTCTAGATCAACACCTGAAAATACTTCTGAGACAGAAGATGCTGATTTTTCTACTCAGGGGTCACTCTTTTATATTTTTATTTCTCCTAATTGAAGAATGTTCATTAGAAATTGTCTGGGGAAAAAATAGGCTTATTTCTCTGGACATGTTATCCCTCTTTAATTTTTACTTAGCAAACCCGTAGCTCTTCCTAGGTTCCAAGCCTTACTATAGTCACTTTTAGAAAATTAACCCATTACTTACAATAACAATCCTGGGAAGTATTTATTATTATTTTCTCCTATTTTATAGATGAGGAAATTGAAGCCCAGAGCTAGTAAGTAGCCTGCTCAGGTTTACATAGCTAGCAAGTAGGTTACCTTTAAGTAAGATAAAGATAAAAATTTTTTTAAACTATCAAAATAAAAAGGAAAAAAAATCATATTCTATATTCAGGATTTAAAGTAAATCAGAGCAAGTTTCTCTAACATTTTTCAGTGCCATACTAATTAGGACAAAATGTTCTGTCCTTGATATCTAAAGATGTGTATGAGAGAATAAAATGTGGAAAAATAAAATATCCTCCCCCCCAAATCAGGTTATCTTATTGTCCTTTTCAGACTGGGTAAAGAGCAATTAATTAATCAATGTGAATCTTTCTTGGATCTATTAAAATGTTTGGCTTATGCACCCTCTATTGGGGAAAATATTTAATCACAGGCTCTCGTGATAAATACCATTAGGTATGGTTTACTCATCTGAAAAGTGTAGCTAATACCTCTGATGAGTACCTACATCAGAGGATTATGAAAGGATTTCTCCTTTTGTGATGTGATGGTGTGACATCCAGGTAGGACACCTGGATACTGGAAGGGAACACTCCTCAGCACAGCCCTTATGCTTTGCTATGAGCAAAGTATAGCTATAAAGAAAAAGGAAACCTTAACATCCACACAAGCAAAAGTAAATGCCAACATGTAAATCAGCCAGTAAACCAATGTAGGCTCAAAGACAGCTTCCCAAACTTCGTCAGCCCAGCAAAAAGGTTACTTTTCTCAGGTTAGCAAATTGGCTTCCTGATCACTCTGATCTTAAAGGTTTAAAAAAAAAAAAACCAACAAAACTTTTTGCTTCAAAGTAATATGAGACAAAGTCCTATTTATTTTGGAAGACCTTACAGAACTCGTTATGTACTTCTGACTTCTTGGTAAAATGACTAAATCAGTACTTCTGGGATAAGAGACTGGGCTGTCAGACAGCAGAACAATCAACCCAACAATCGCATCTATGAAGGAAGCTCAAGTTTTTAGCTTTATTACATCTTGGAATGGCAAAGTCATCCACAAATCTGTCTGATTGTGATGTCCTGATAAATAAGCTTTAATTAACAAGCTTCACTTTAAGAGTTCTTAATTCCAGTATCTAAGCACAGATTAGGAAAGCAAGATATAAGCTGAATCCTCTCTTGAAAAATTGATGAGTCCCTTGAGCTCATTATCAAAGCAAACTTAATCTAGACCAAGACGCTTGAAGAATTGAGTCAAATGATTCAATTGATAATCATCATATTCACAGGGTTCCCCAAACTCACGGAAATATATATTTAATTTTAGTTTTATAAGACTGCTCATCAGATCTTAACACTGGCTAAATTGCATGATCTCTTTGTGTTGAGCTCCCTACCTAATTGGCTTTCCAGTCCACAGTTCCCCTTTTTGGAAACCCAGACTAGTCTGCAGTCCTGTTTCCGGGGGGCCTGCTGGTTCGGCCCTTTCCCCTGTCCCAAGCTCCGTCCGGTGGTGCACACAGGGCCTTCTCTTGGATACTCTGCAGTAACATTTCTTGGTCACTGCTGGTGTGTTAAGGTGCATACATTTGTTTGTTTTGTTTTGTGTAGATCCTCAAATCCTAAAAAGTTAAGCATATCGCCTTCTGACACACCTACTTATTTTATTTCTAAGAACCATGGTCCCAGGAACTGTAGATATCTACAAAAATGACAAAAAATCTTACTAAAAACAACCTAGAGTTACAAGGCCGTTATGGGAAACATTCCAATTAGACAAGATCCTTTACTTAAGAAGTGCACTCAAAAGCAAGGACTCCAAACTCAGGCAAACAGAATGGAATGCCTGTTTTAATTGGCATACAGAAGCCTCCAGAAAGGCTTCAAAATTCCAATATAGCTTCATTAAAAATTTTGTTGCTGGGACTTGCCTGGTGGTCCAGTGGTTAAGACTCTGTGCTTCCACTGCAGGGGGTGCAGTTTCAATGCCTGGTCGGGGAACTAAGATCCCACATACCTTGCGGTGTGGCCTAAAACATAAATAAATAAAATAAAATAAAGTAAAATAAAATAAAATAAACATTTTGTTGCTAAAGGCTAATGAAAAATGAAAGACACAAGAGGTACCTAAAATGAAAGATTAAAGGCTGACATAACTCCTACTGCCCCCCTCTATCCTCCTGTGTTTAAGTACTCATTCTAGCAATTCTCTGTCTGAATTGTCTTTCCACTCTGAAGAGACTACGTGACAATAAACAGAAGCCCGTCAAGTTAGTGGCCTTACAGATGCCCCTAGATATACCCTTGAAGGAGGGCACTCATATGGGTCTCTCCCAGGGTTGATGGGACTCTGAGGAATTTTCTGGTAAGCCGTTACATTATTCCCTTAAATAACGAAAGAAACTAAAATTAATGAAAAATATTGCATATCCTTGGAAAGCTGGCAGAAGCCAGGTAAGGTTAAATTTCTTGCCGAAGTCAGCTCTCTCAGATGTCTGTCTCAGTGCCCAGTCTAGAGAGAAAAATAAAAATCTCCATTGTCCCCTCCTTTCGAAGTCCAGACCCACTGTGCAACTGAGTCCCTCTAAAACCGAGCTCTCTGCCAAGTGCATGATTAACCTCTCCATCCATCATTCCCTTTCTTGTGCAACACTTGCTCTCCTCATGATTGATGAGTATCAAAGAAAAGGGGGGATTGAAACCAGATAGGACCCTGTGGGTCCCTCCCAGGTACAAATCCTTTCTTTGTCCCCCATTTCTTCTTTGGTCTGTTTTCCTCTCTCTGGCTAACACCCCAAACTTGGTGAACATTGCACCTAGGCTCTATAAAAAGAAAAGGACCAAAAGACAAGAATAAAAGTGCCTGTGTGGTCTACAGACCCTAAAATTTTGACTGGCATCCATGGTTGTCACTTTTTCAGTCCTGATTCAAACAGGAATTACCAGGAGGCATTTGTGATTCAGGATTCTCTTCCTCTGGCTGGGCCCTACTTCCCTGACCAACACCACCTGCTGCTCCTGGATTAACATTTCTGGGGAAGTTGAAGCTCAGTTACATAAGATGACTGAGCAAGCCACTGGGCTTAAATAGGTGACTCCTTCAATGCAGTCCTTCTTGGACTTACTTGATTTAGATTAGTTTCGGTCTTGGAGCCTATGCTTCTGACATGCACTCCAGACATTGGGAATTGTCCTACCTGTAATAGTCCTAGTAGTCTCCCTGGCATGCTAAGCACTCTCAAAAGTTTCCAATGCATGTCCACAGCCACTAACCACCAAGCAAGTGATCTCCCTAAGACTGGAACATCAAAAAAAGAATGAAGAGAAAGACCAACTTAAAAATTGTGAACCTGGGGACTTCCCTGATGGTCCAGTGATTAAGACTCCATGCTTCCAATGCAGGGGGCGTGGGTTCAATCTCTGGTTAGGGAACAGCCCACTGCAAGGAGGAAAAAAAAAAATTGGGAACCTGAAGTCATGGCCTGTGAATATCACAGAGATTAAGCACAAAAACATTATGACCTATGACTACCACACAAGGATCAATAAAAACTGCAAGAACTTCAGAATGGTAGCTGGAAGTGACCCTAATGCCATCTCTCAGTGAAGCTGAGAGTCTGATCAAAAGGTGGGAATTGCTAAAAAAAAAAAGAAAGAGAAGCCCAGAATGAGGTCACTTACCACACAACAGCAAACCAAGATTTAATATCCAACCTAATTACAGTTTCGGCCACTCCCAGAAAAGTGACCTTTAACCAGTCAATCTGGAATTACCTGACCAGTACTGGTGAGGTCACCGGCAGGATAGAACCCTGCCTGTCTCCCAAAGGAAGGTGACCTTGCCTGAGACAATCCACTCTTTGTTAGAAACTTCCTCTTTCTATCCCCTTCTGCCTATAAAAGCCTTCCATTTTGTACAGCTCCTCAGAACTCCCTTTTGCTTGTTAGATGGAATGCTCCCTGATTCATGAATCGTTGGATAAAGCTAATTAGATCTTCAAATTTACTCAGTTGGGTTTCGTTTTTTAACACAACAAATACCTCAAAACCAGTGCACTACAGAAAAGGCAGTAATTTACTTCCTGAGGAATACTATACTAAGTACTTCAGATACGTTTTCTTATACCACACTATCTTTATTCATTCATCTGTCAGTAGACACAGAAGTTGTTTTCATACACTGGCTATTGTGTATACTGCTGCCATGAACTTGGGAGTGCAGATATCTCTTTCAGATACTGATTTAATTTCCTTTGGATATGTACCCCAAAGAGGGATGGCTGGATCACATGTTAGTTCTATTTTTAGCTTTCTGAAGTATTTGCACACTGTTTCCCATGGTGGCTGCACCAGTTTACATCCCCGCCAACAGTGCACAAGGGTTCCAAAAAGCGCTAGGTCTTGAGGCAGACAAATCAGGGTTTAAAACCGTGTTCTACCTGCTCCAAGCTATGTGAACTTAAGTCGTATCACCTTTCTGAATTCCCACTTCCTTGTGTGTAAAAAGAAATTTACATCATAGGGTTGTAAAGATTTGATGATAAAAAAGGGTTTTATAGTGTCTAGCACAGCGCCAATCATGTACTAGGTATTGAAACAATTTTAGATCTTTCTTTCTTTCTTCCTTTTTTTCCCTACCTTCCCTGATTTCCACTCAGTTGTGAATTTGGTAGCACAGATTAATCGTCTACTCACAGAAGTAAATAGCACTTTGGTATGTATAGCCAAATGCTTCTCAAGGGTTGGGAACCGTCGACCCCAGCACCTTCTAACTCTCTGGTTTAATGTTGGCATTCATAAAAATGGAGTATCTACCTCTTGCTACCCTGCTGAGGAGGCAGAGATGAGGTTGAGTGTAATGCTGCTCAAAACCCGATCTGAGCAATTAAAGAAAGTTTCCATGTAAACCACAAGTGGTGACAGTCAGGTCACTCTGTGGGCATGCGTGGAGGAGAACACTGTGACTTATCTTTTACTATTTTAGAGCATAAGGTATTGAAATTTGCAGTGAGATTTGTTCCAAAAAGCCTCTTCTTTATGATGCAGTGGACAATTTCTTTCCTACAAAAATTCAGGCAGTTTCTCAGGACTATGCTGCTTTGGGTATCAATGCTGAGCACATGAACCAAATTCACTCTTATAATAAAACATTAATCAATCCCCCTGGTGCTTTTCCTAAAAGTATTAAAAAACAAGTCACTTAAGAGCTGTTGCTAGGAGGTACTAGAGACCCACTTCAAGAAACAAAATTCAACTTCCAATCAACTGGGTAAGGTCAAAGTTTTATCTGAACGTGATGATATTTAACCCTGACAAGTTGGATATATATTCATCTTCATAAAATACAACACTGAGATTCTGAGCTCCAGGGCCAAATTCTCTGAATGCCTGTCTGTCGCTATCTGTATTACATATATCCTCCAAGAGATTCACTCGGATCAAGGATAGATTTTTCAAGTAGAAACATCATCAGCAAAGAAAAACCAGAAAAATGCAGGGATTGAAAGGATTGGAGACAGTAGAGTGAAGAGGATTGACAAATACATTTTATGCAAGATTATCAAGTGCCTTAGACTGCGTCACGTTTTGAGAAAAATAAAACTGAGGGGAGACATCATAAAAAGTATACAGCCCAGTGGATTTGTAAGAATCACTATTACTTATTGATCTCTATGCATTAGCCTCAGTAGCCCCAGAGAATTTTCTTCAGGAAACATTCTAATTTCAAAATCCAAGACCCTGTCTGTTATCAAAGCTAAAGAAAAAGTAGAAAACTGATAAACGTTGAAGGGGTGATGACGTTTTAAATGTTTCATTCATCTCATTATCAAACAGTTGTAGCAAACTTACTCATATTATTCAAGAATTAACTATTTTATTATTGACTTACAGAACTAAAGAGAAAATAAACTATCTTATTCTTCTACTGAAATATAGACCTTACAGACACCCACATTCCTTGGAAAGCTTGTTTTGCTATTTATACCAAAGGTGGGTATACAGAAGTACTACTATGTCATGAAAATCAGAATTCTTAAGGTTTGCTGATGTGGATAAAGTAAATGAGAGAATGTTAGATATTTCTCTCTACTAAGGCATTAAGAATACCTCTTTGTTTTTAAACAATCTACTGTGTTGAGGATCTACCATGAATTAGCATCATCTGATCTGGCCCAGGTTCACAGCCAATAGCATTTACTGATCACCTGCTCTGGGGTGGGAATGCCAGCCCTTTCTTTCCCGGCGCTTTCACACTCCAACCCCACGGTGGCGCTGTCCTTTGTTACCATCCCAGTCTCACTGTGGATGTCTCATTATAGAAATTTCACCCCTTCATCATCCAGTATCCATTAGGTTTAGGTGACACTGTAGCAGGCAGACTACAAGTTGCACCATTTGTAAAAATTGTTCTGATGCCTGACTCATGTGGAAATTTGCTTTGACACTTCCGTGAATATTCCACCAAGATTTTGAATGTGTCTCTCCTACACAGAGAGCCCCAGACATAATACACATTGTTTCATTTCATCTGTCGTTAAGGTGACACAGAAGAATAGTAACGTATGCTAATAAATACCTCAGAAATATCCTTTTTTAAAAAAAAAAATTTTACTTATTTATTTTGGCTGCGCCGGGTCTTAGATGTGGCACAAGAGATCTTTGTTGCAGCATGCATGTGGGATCTGGTTCCCCAACCAAGGATTGAACCTGGACCCCCTGAACTGGGAGCACAGAGTCTTACCCACTGGACCACCAGGGATGTCCTCTTAGAACTGTTCTTGATGACAATATATAGTTAGAATGAGAGGCATGAATGGGTTAACCCCATCACTTAACCTCTAGGAAGAAAAGCATAGGATCTCTCTCTCTCTCTCTCTCTCTCTCTCTTTTTTCAAACCTAGAAAGCCTTTAAATACCAGGATGGATGGCTCAACCCCTCTGCCCCCCTCCTCCCCAGGGCACCCCCCCATCTCTTGAAACTTGATATTAAGTCAGTGTTTCAATTTGTCTCTAGCAAGTAAATTTCACAGAAAATCCAGCAAATGATATAGAGATTTTCTCTCCGCTTTATCAAGACGAAAAGATATTGAGTATTTTGAAATGTGATAACAGAAAAACAGCAGAATTTTGTTCTTCTGCCTCCTATGGCTTTAATCTGTAATCTAAAAGAGGAAGACGTTCCCAGTTTAGAAATGATGGGGGGGATAAATTAGGATTTTAGGATTAACATACACGCACTGCTATATATAAAATAGACAATCAACAAGGACCTACTGCAGAGCACAGGGAACGCTACTCAGTGTTCTGTAATAACCTAAATGGGAAAAGAATCTGAAAAAGAATAAATGTATGTATATGTACAACTGAATCACTTTGCTGTACACCTGAAATTGACACAACACAACATAGTAGCTAATCCACTATACTCCAATATAAAATAAAAAATTTTAATAAATTAAAAAGAAATGATGAGCAGCTGAAGTCTGTGTAGTTATTAGTAGGACGAGGCAGAAATAAAAGAGTTGCTTAAAATTTCTAAAAGCCATTAAGATTTTGAACCAGGAATCCCAACTGCCATTACAGAGCACAATGCCGAACTTTTTTTTTTTTTTTTTTTGCGGTATGCGGGCCTCTCACTGGTATGGCCTCTCCCGTTGCGGAGCACAGGCTCCAGACGTGCAGGCTCAGTGGCCATGGCTCACGGGTTTTCTTCCCAGACCGGGGCACAAACCCGTGTCCCCTGCCTCGGCAGGCGGACTCTCAACCACTGCACCACCAGGGAAGCCCAATGCCAAGCCTTTTTTTTTTCTCTAAAATTGTTCATTTTCCTCCAGACTGTTAGCCCAAGATTTATTTTACAGAGTGTACTCTGCCCATGGTCTTTCACAGTGTGTGCTATTTATTGCAGGTTTTATTTATCTTACACCAACATTGATTTTTTTTTAATGATTGTATTTGCAGCTTAAACCTTGCTAATCACCAATAATGTCTATCACTACAGATTTTTTTTTTATTTGGTTCTGAGAGCAGAACCAAATTTGTCCCTTATTTTCTCAGCCTCCCCCCATCCCACCCCCCCACCCCCCAAAAACACCAAGGGAACAAAACTACGAACCTCTACTGCCATCCAGTGGTGGCTCTGAATTTTTTCAAATAAAACATCTCTGGTGCAGCAAGCCATGACTAGCAGTTTAAAAGGACTTTTTCCCTTAAATTGCTAGAATGTTTTAGATATTTTAATCTGAAACAACTAGAGATAAAAACTTTAAAAAGCAAACTCTGCACGTCTATTATATGTACATTATTATCAACAATATCATGTTTACCACTGCAAGAAGATAATGAATGCAGTGATGGCCCATTCCCATCTTACTATGTTGAACATGTGGCTTCTTTAACTTTTTGTCATGGAATAGAGATTCACGTGAAGTTGCAATAATAGCACATAGATTCCCGTGGAAAAACTGCCAAACTCTTTTCGGAGTGGATGTACCGTTTTATATCCCTACCATCAGTGTGTGAGAAATTCAGGTTCTCGGCATTCTGGCCAGCATTTGGTCTTAGTACTGTGTTTTATTTTACATACTGATAGTTGTATAGTGATGTCTCGTTGTGGCTTTAAGGTGCATTTCCCTAGTAGCTATCGTGTGCTTACATGCTATCTACATCCTCTCTTTGTGAAATATCTGTTTATATCTTTTGCCCATTTTCTAACTTTTTATTTTATTTTTTTTGCTGCTGACTTTTGAAAGTTCTTTGTATATTCTAGATATAATTCCTTTGTCAGATATGCAGTTTGAAAATATTACCTACCAGTGTGTAGCTTGTCTTTTCATTCTATTAACAGGGTCTTTCACGGAGCAAAAGATTTTTATTTTGATGAAATCCAATTTCACAAATAAATTTTATGTACCATGCTTTTGATGTCATGTCCAAGGGCCCTGCCCATCCCTATGTCCTGAAGATATTCCCCCCTGCTTTTGTTTCTGAATGTTTTATATTCTTACATTTTATATTTAAATCTCTGATCCATTTTGAGTTTTTTTTTTTAAGCAGAGGTCTTCTTAGAAGCCCATATGGATTTAAATTATTTATTTATTTATTTATGGCTGTGTTGGGTCTTCATTTCTGTGCGAAGGCTTTCTCTAGTTGTGGCCAGCAGGGACCACTCTTCATCACGGTGCGCGGACCTCTCACTACCGCGGCCTCTCTTGTTGCGGAGCACAGGCTCCAGATGCGCAGGCTCAGTAGTTGTGGCTCACGGGCCCAGTTGCTCCGCGGCATGTGGGATCTTCCCAGACCAGGGCTCGAACCCGTGTCCCCTGAATTGTCAGGCAGATTCTCAACCACTGTGCCACCAGGGAAGCCCTGAGTTCATTTTTGAATAGGGCGTGTGGTTTAGGTTGAGCTTCACTTTTTAGGATGTTTGATTGCTCCAGCACCATTTGCTGAAAAGAATATCCTTCCTCCATGGAATTATTTCTGCACCTTTGTCAAAAATCAGTCAGAGTGTTTGTGTATAACATAGGACTTTTATTTTGCTTTATAGTTAAATATATTACATGAGGACTCCCAAGCACAATCTTTTGGTGAAACTAATATGAAAAAAATGAAAAGAGACAATTTGATAAAAATGAAAAGGGAAGCTCAATAACATTAAATGACCTTGGCTAGGAATACACAGAAAATTATTCAAGATGAGGAATGGAATCTTATATAATCTTAACCTCACCAGCTGAATTAAAACCTCACTTTAAATGAAAAGCTGTATAACAAAACAGCAGAGAGCAGGGCTTTGCAATGACTTCCATAGTTTAAATCCTTGAGAGGCCCTTTACCAGCAACAGGACACTGGGGCCCCAGCAACTAAACCTTTCAATTTCTGCATTTTTCATCTTTGAAATATAAGTAATAGTCCATGTCTCTCCTTGTGCTGCTGTGAGGCTGAATTAATACATGAGAAACACTTAGAACAGCATTTGACATATTAGGAATGCAATCAATGTCAGCTATCATTAATCAGATCTGACATAAAAAGTGATTATTCTAGTAACAGCATGAGTCAAATCTATATTTCAGGATCAGCTGTATTAATCTTAAACCTAAAGCAGTTTCCCTACTCTAAGTTCATTTCTTCCTTGTAAAATGGGATGGTTGCAAGGAACAAATGAGCTAAAGTAGCAGGAGATTGTATTACCATGGTCAGTTACTGCTTTAGTAAAGACCACTCCTAAGATTTAAAATACTGGTTATCACAATGAGGTATCACCTCACACCAGTCAGAATGACCATCAGCAAAAAATCTGCAAACAGTAAATGATGGAGAGGGTGTGGAGAAAAGAGAACTCTCTTGCACTGTTGGTGGGAATGTGAATTGATACAACCACTATGGAGAACAGTATGGAGGTTCCTTAAAAAACTAAAAATAGAACTACCATATGACCCAGCAATCCCACTACTGGGCATATACCCTGAGAAAACCATAATTCAAAAAGAGTCATGTACCACAATGTTCATTGCAGCTCTATTTACAATAGCCAGGACGTAGAAGCAACCTAAGTGTCCATCAACAGATGAATGGATAAGGAAGATGTGGCACATATATACAATGGAATATTACTCAGCCATCAAAAGAAGCAAAACTGAGTTATTTGTAGTGAGGCGGATGGACTTAGAGTCTGTCATACAGAGTGAAGTAAGTCAGAAAGAGAAAAACAAATACTATATATGCTAACGTATATATATGGAATTTTTTTAAAAAGTGGTTCTGAAGAACCTAGGGGCAGGACAGGAATAAAGAGGCAGATGTAGAGAATGGACTTGAGGACACGGGGAGGGGGAAGGGGAAGCTGAGATGAAGTGAGAGAGTAACACTGACATATATACACTACCAAATGTAAAATAGATAGCTAGTGGGAAGCAGCTGCATAGCACAGGGGGATCAGCTCGGTACTTTGTGACCACCCAGAGGGGTGGAATAGGGAGGGTGGGAGGGAGATGCAAGAGGAAGGAGATATGGGGATATAGGTATACGTACCGTTGATTCACTGTTATACAGCAGAAACTAACACACCATTGTAAAGCAATTATACTCCAATAAAGATGTTAAAAAATAAAATAAAATAAAAAAATAAAATAAAATACTGCTTATCATCCTTTACTGTTATCAATAATATCAAGTGTTTCTGGAGCCCTGATGTGTATAGAAAGTACTGTGGTGGCTACTAGGGTTAAAAAGCAATAAAAGCAGTCATTATGCTAGATTGCATCTTACAGTTCACAAGCAAAAGTAGGCCATTCAAAATAGAAAAGGGAGGGAAGCTACAGCTCCCAGAGGCTTATGACACTAACCAGGTTCAGTATCCATCAAGCCCAAATGTGGCCGGAGGGCTGGGGAATTTCAACTCCAGCAACTCTATTGACCTAGTTTTTAAAGACAGGGCCAACTTTGTGCAAACTCATGCAAAGGAAGTTTCTCTGCTCTCCTAAGAGAGAGAAACACAGATTAAGGAAGCCTCCAGCTCCAGAAGCACAGCAGAGTTTGATCAACTTAATTAGCATACATGAGAATTTATCATCGACAAAGAAAACTCTGTAGGGTGCATTCAAGCACCGAGGATACTTATTTCTCATGAAGATAATGACCTAATACATAATGTTATTTTTTAAATATCTCATTATTTTGAAAGAAAGGTAGCACAGGCTCCTTGTCTGCAAGTTCCTGGAACCTCTGGTAACATCCTAGGGTGAGGCAAATCACTGTACCCACCACCGCGGCCTCCTGACAATGCACCAATTTTCAGCAAATAGACAGTGACACCTTGTTGATTCAGCCCGCCTCACTGATGGCAAATACCTCCCTTGTCCAGAGAAGCAAGAAGACTCCGAGAAGCCAACTGAACTCATTGTAAGCAAAGCCGTAGCCCGCTCAGGGGAGCAGTCGCTGCAACAAAAGCATCAGTGGCTTAGCAAGTTTAGATTTTAAAAAACAGGTTGTTCGTATTCTTGCAATAAGTAAGTAGATTCAACTTGGAAATCAACGTCTCCTCTTGACCTTATAGCATCACTCTCTCCATCCTAGTCTACTAACTTTTTTTGAAAAATCATAAGAACACTGTACTTTTTCCTATGGATTCATTTGTTGTGTATTTAGTATTTTGAAGACAAGAAGTTTTAGCATTGTTATTTATTTATTTTCAGGATCATGTCCATGTCTTTTCAAAAGAAAGTCCCAGTAACATAGCCAAGACTGGAATGGCTCCCTGAAGCTGAACCATTTTCAGCATGGGAGCAGGAAAGAGAATTCACTCAGTGGCGCAGTGCAAACCCTGAACTGTCCTGAAACACTTTGGGAGTGACCTGAAATGCCCGTGCATCTGTTTCCTTTGATCAGTGACAGCCTGTCTCTCTTTTTCCTTTCCACCTAAATATAGTTTATGGACCTGAGGAAGCGTGATCATAACCAATTTGGAGGGAGAAGGGATGTAGGACTTGGATCCAAGATTGCTGTTTTTCTGTGGGATGAAGGGGTATTGTTTGTTTTTGGCATTTTGAAAATAGCTCGTAAAGCAAGAGAAGGGACCAGCTTCAACCAAGGGCGTGTGGGCGTTTTACTGCAATATCATCCCAGGACTGTCCACGGGTAAAGGTTGCTCATGACAATAAGACTTACAGTCTTGCAGCTGGCTCAGTCTGGAATTGCTCTGAATGTGAGCTACTCCCACACCTCCAATTCTAATTACAAAGACTGTCAGAGAAGGAATCAGGAGCCTGGAGCAAAATTCAGCAGGGAGATCTCAGAGAAGAGGGGATGAAAGCAGGCTAAGTAAAAGACAGAACATCACTGGATGCAGTGAATAAAATTTTTAAAAATGACAACACTTGACTTTATAGTTGAAGTGGCAAAGAACAGACCGGTGAATTATAACTTTAAAAATACCTGTGTGAGAATGCTGCAAAAATAGTTTTATAAGGTATCTCCATTTAGAGAATATTATATTATGGTGATCCCTGGTAGAGCAATTTTACTTTTCTGTTCTGAAGACCATATAGACGAGAATCATAGATCCACAGGGATGTATTTGATTTAGGAAAGGTCAAGCTGAGGTAGTGTAGGTGAACAAAGAAGATCTGGATTGGTTTAAGTGGAAGGTTTTAAATTAGATGTTGAAAATAACTGCCCGGTAATGGAGCCAACTTCGAACCCATGTGAACTGTTTCCTGGTGTCTTTATAAATTGGTGTAAGTCATGTGCCATACAGGAGTTCATCTGACCCTTGGTGAGCTGGGTAAACCTGGACTTGGACCCTACACTTCCACTTGTTGAAGAAGTCCAAAGTCATTCTGTGACCGTTGGCAAATGTCTGGACATTTGCTCTCTCGTGGCTTCCTGGGCTCTTGTTCCACACAGGCTGACTGGGTGCCCCTCTTACTGACCTGGATATCAAACTGCTCCTGTATTGTCTGCCTCATTTGTCTGAACCAAAGCATTTGTAAATGTGTGATTTTACTGATGATCAGAAAGACTGGGGGACAAAAACCCATCACTTATTATATTGCCCTGTTCTCCAGGTCCATTTTTTACAGCTCAGCACCAGAAGTTTCTCTCCTGGCATTTTCTCTGCAGCACCTGCTCCTCTGTTTTGCTGGCTTGTCTCTCCTCTTCTGCCCACCTCTTTACTCCCTCTCCCCCGGCCCCCATCCTTCTCAGTAGGAAACAGCACATGCTTCCCTTACCTCATGCATAGCAACCTCCCTGGCCTCTGAAGTCACCAGCTGGAGCACTCCCAGCATTTATGGACTTGTCTTCTGAGCAGAAAGGGCTCATAGAGAAGAATTCTGGACCAAATGTTAAGATAATATTTTCTAAGTGGATTATGTTATGTCTGTATTTGAATGAAAGACATTTGGTGTGGTGATGTTGAAAGTCATTAGAATGGAACACATGACTTCGCAACAGTTTATCCCATTTAATCCTTAGCAAGTGTAGGGAAGGAAAAACATTTCCTCTACCCTCCTGGGCTCAGTAACTGAGAACCTGTAGTGCACTTACTGGTTTAGACGTATTCCACTACTAGACAGTAATCTTCTCGCACAATTGTTTTTTCAAAAAATATTTCTGGAGTAATGAAGTAAGTAGCAATCTTATTTTAGTGAAATTACTAAAGAAAGTTCCTCAGTTTTCCTCTATAGGCTTAATATTCAACCAAAGTCGTTGGTTGAATGAATCAGAATGAGTTGATCTTGAGTCCAAATGGAGGAGGATGTCTATCTCACAGTCTTACATTCATGTTTCATTAAGTGTTATCAACTTACCCCCAAGGAATGTGAATCCTCATTACTTAGTAATAATTTTTCCCTAAATTCTGTCATATGCTCCCATAGCCACAAAAACTGTCTGCATTGGTTGGGTTAGACCAATTTGTCTTCACAGTAATTTCCTTGATTGATGTGCAGCTCAGAGAAGTAAAGCGAGCTTCCTAGTTCATCACTATGATTATCAAAATAATGCTCAGCTTTTCTAGAAAGAGCCTCCCTGGTGCCCACCAGAGTACCTGGGACATAGCTGATGATTACTTAAAATGCGTTGAATGAATAAATGAACAAATTAAAGCACAAGGGGTTTAACTCCTAAAAATACAAACACTTTTTCATTCATTTAAGCCAATCTGGCCTCATCCTCCCTGAAACAGTGATAAGAATTAGTCAAAGTCAATGAGACTCAACCCCAAATCTTTGACCAGCTGTGAAGGAGAGGAATGGGCAGTTCTCTGAGTAACTTTTTTCTAAAACAAAGGTCAAAAGAGACCGATTATCTACCTGGGTCTTTTTTTTTTTTTTTGGCTGCACCTCCCAGCACATAGGATCTTAGTTCCCTGACCAGGAATGGAGCTTTCAGCCCCTGCAGTGGAAGCCTGGAGTCTTCACCACTGGCCCGCCAGGGGAGTCCCTAGCTTATCATTTTTAACTGTGGCCAGTTTCTTTAATTTTGACTCCAGACATCTCATCAGTGAACACTTGCCACTAAGTCATGCCACAGGGCACCGGACAACACCTGGGCTCCCCCGATGCTTACAAAAAGACCACAAGGAGCTCTTGTATCCTCACCTGATTTTCCAAGCTAAACTGTGAGGGTTGCAGAGCAAGTGATGAAAATGGAGAAAGGCTGTTGATTAGAAACATTCAGCCCCACCTCACACACAGGGGGCAGAGCTCAGCCTCCTGCCAGCATCATTGCCTTTTCCCCAGGGTGTGCGCTTTGTCTGGGGAACGTGCCCCTCTCAGAGCACCACTGGGAGGAAACGAATCAGAGCAGGATTCTGGGCTGATGTTCATCACTGACTTTGATGACTTCTTTCCAAGGCTGGAAAAGATAGCCACGAACAAGGCTTCTCCGGGAAAAGAGAAGCTGCCGCCTTCTGTGCTTCCCATGCAGATCATCTTAGCCTAATTCCTACCTCTATGTTTTAAGGTTAGGAATGAGGCTGATTCTTCTCCTGCATCAGAATAATCATAATAGATACACCAGGGACTTCCCTGGTGGCGCAGTGGTTAGGAATCCACCTGCCAAGGCAGGGGACACGGGTTCGAGCCCTGGTCCGGAAGATCCCACATGCCGCGGAGCAACTAAGTCCATGCACCACAACTACTGAGCCTGCATGTCACAACTACTGAAGCCCGCGCACCTAGAGCCCGTGCTCCATAGTGAGAAGCCACCGCAATGAGAAGCCCGTGCACTGCAACAAAGACCCAATACAACCAAAAATAAATAAATAAATAAATAAATTTTAAAAATGAAAAAAAAAATAGATACACCAAGAGAATAGGCAAAATTTGGGGCAAACATTTGGACCTGCTGAGAGAAGTCACATTTATGATAACTGGTTAACAACTATTGGCCACTGGGGGAGGCTAGGAACTCAAGTGAAGAGCTTTTGTGAGATGAGGTTCTGTCTGTCTTTGACAGACGGAAGAGGATGCTTCAGAGTCTGCCGGGAAAGAAGTACTGTGCTATCTGGCCTCAGGGGCCACCCTGGCAGGTCCAGACACATGAGCAGCTGACATTTGGTGTGGTGATCAGTACTGGTCTTAATCAGTACCTCCAGCTGTCTCCAAATGCATCCTCTTCCCAGCTGCTGTGGCTCCAATAGCTTCGGTTTTATGTATTTCTTTAAGAACAGATCCTCTGTTATTATCTTGAACTGGAACATCAGAAACACATCAGTTTTATGTCTCTCACTCATCTGGAGTTCAAAGTATTGCAACAGTTCTGTTTCTTTTCTGTAGGAAATCACGGCAGGTGACCCTGAGGTTTCCCAACTTGAAGTAAGTGCATTGAACAGTCAGGGGTTTCGAAGATTGAGCTCATGAACTAAAAGTCCACACTAACCATGTATCGGGTCGGAATGACTTGCTGTTGGAAAATAAACTGCTATAATAGCTCAGAGCGAACACTGAGTTTTGTCAAAAATCTGTCACTTTCAATGACAGTGAAGACTGCATTTAAGGAGTCACTCTGCTTCTGCCTTTGCAGATGTGGTTTCCTACATGTCCTATAAAATGAATCTGTGGAAGTAATCAAGGAATATCCACTACCCAGTGATGAAATAAAAAGGTCACTCAAGAATTATTAGCTTATTTTTTTGTTAGATATTAATCAAAAAATTCCAACCTGCTTTACTGATAATTGATATCATCTATTTTGACTTAATTCTTTAATTTCATTTCTTGGAAACAAGGCACGTGATTTTCTCTGTAAAAGTTCAATTACCAGTTGAAATTGCATTAAGTTTTTAAGCTACTGAATTAAATTAGGTGCTTTGATACAGTAATTGACTGAACAGTTTAACATCAAGCTATAAGAACACGGAGACATTTACAATGAATCAATAGTATTGGTGAAACCACCTCCCAGCTGACCTGCAAATAGCAAATCTCAGCTCCCATTTTGTGAAAACTGATGTATTTTCACACCTAAAGTTGCCTCTTTTCTTTTTCTTTTTTCCCCAAATGTTCATCTTAAGGAATTAAATCTGAGAAAGGGGGGAGGGCTGTGTTTTGAGGACAGAGGTCACCAAACAGACTCCAATCCCTGAGGTGGGGCAGTAAGGCCTCCTTTGCTCAATTCCTTCTCTTCACCCACAGTGTCCCTTCACCTGAGAACAGAAATCAGATTTAAAACAAGACAAGGACTTCCCTGGTGGCGCAGTGTTTGAGAGTCCGCCTGCCGATGTAGGGGATGTGGGTTCGTGCCCCGGTCCGGGAAGATCCCACGTGCCGCGGAGCGGCTGGGCCCGTGAGCCATGGCCGCTGAGCCTGCGCGTCCAGAGCCTGTGCTCCACAACGGGAGAGGCCACAGCAGTGAGAGGCTCGCGTACCGCAAAAAAAAAAAAAAAAAAACACAAGACAAAACACACAAACAAACAAAAACAGCAGGAGAGGGAATTAAAATAGCTGCCACTAAAGTAATAAGATTTTTGAACAGTAGAGAGAAATCACTGGGACATATTATTATCCTTGTTGTCAGAAACTTGGGGTCACATAGGAAGTTGTATCAAGGGGCCTCTGGGATCCAGGGATAAAGCAGGACTAGAAAAAAACACTTGGCAAGAATGTGGGAGGAATCAGGCTGCCCCTCAAAAAATTACTGTCCTTTTATTACTCAAGTGGCCCAAATAGGAAATGGATTCCTCTGATATGTGATAAGGACCTTTACAAGGTTGTAATAGTGGCCAGGTTTCTTGGTTACCATTACCGTAGCGAGTGGGAACATTTCATTTCAAAGATATTTTTCCGACTGTCTTAAATCCTGTGTGTAAAGAGGAAGCAAAAAAAGAAGAGAAAAACAGAAAACAATAAGCTAGGCCACAAGGGTAAAAAAGACAAAAAAAAAAAAGGTCTGTGTATGTACAGAGCACACAGTCTTTGGAGGAAAATTTTATAAAAATAAATTAAAATGTAACATGGTAAATGCTATTACAGAGATGCAGATAAAACGCGGATGGAGGACAGGGCAAGGTCGGAATCCTCATGGCATTTGAGATGGGAGTTGAAGAAATAACAGCAGTTTGCCAAGAAGCAAGAAAAATGCAAGTGTGGTATTCCAGTCAGGAAGAACAGTGCTGAAGCCTGGCATTTACAGGATGAGACAGTTGATGAGAGAAGAGTATACAGTGCATGGAAGGTACAAACGCAAGAGAGGCTGCCAAGTCTCCGAGGAGCCAGAACAAAAGGCCCTTCTCCCAACCTGCCCAGGCAGTGCTTCTCCAACTGTCACTTGAACCTGAATCACCTAGAGGAGGGCTTGATCCATCACAGGGCAGGGGAACTAAGAGTTTTGCTTTCAGCAGGTCGGTGGGAAAGGGGGGGTTAGATGGGGCATTTGGATTGGAGGTGAGGGTGGGGTGGAGGCCAGACTTTGTTAATTCTGCAGAGCCAGGGACCACCCTGCCAGGTAGCACTGAGATAGGTGCTCTGATTTCATCCTAAGGGCGATGGAGCGACCACAACGACAGACCATAGAGCACTATGAATGGAGAGACATGCGTATCATTGGCTTTGGTTTACAGTGTGGCGTATTACCCAAGTATGAAAGTCTGGTAATGGGAAAATCAATATGAGATTACAAAATACTCTAATTGAGAGATCAACAAAAATCTCAGTTCCCTGACCAGGGATTGAACCTGGACATGGCAGCGATTGTGTCGAATCTTAACCGCTAGATCACCAGGGAATTCCTGAGAGCTTCCTATCCTGGTAGAAACTGAAATAAAGAGGAATGGCAAAGAAATATGTCTTAGGTAGAAGCAATAGGATTGGACGTCCTCTTGGATTTGAGAGTTGCCATAAAGAAAGAAATGAGGAAGGACAAGGTAAGTCTGAGCCCAGGAGAACAGGAGCATAATAGAGGCATTAACAGAAGCATAGAATATAAAACACTGGAGCAGGTCTCAAGATGGAGGGGTACTGGGACTTCTATTTCCAGCAATATTGCTTTTTTTTTAAAGATACTTTTTGATGTGGACCATTTTTAAAGTCTTTATTGAATTTGTTACAATATTGCTTCTGTTTTGTGTTTTGGTTTTTTGGCTGTGAGGCATGTGGGATCTTAGCTGCCCGACCAGGGATCAGACCCGCATCCCCTGCATTGGAAGGCGAAGTCCCAACCACTGGACCACTAGGGAAGTCCCCCAGCCATATTGCTTTATAGATAATTTAAAAAACATCCTGTACAATGCTGGATTAAAAAATAAATCCTTTTTAGGGCAGTGAAAATACCCTATATGATATTATAATGATGGGTACATTTCACTGGACATTTGTGCAACCCATAGAATGTACAACCCACAGAGTGGATCCTAAGGTCAACTACGGACTTTGGGTGATTACGACATGTCTATGTAGGGTCATCCTTGGTAAAATATACCATATGGTGAAGGATGTTGATAACAGGGGAGACCCTGCATGTGTGGGGCAGGGGGTACGTGGGAATCTCTGTACTTCCCTCTCAATTTTGTTGTAAGCCTTAAGCTGTTCTAAAAAATATATAAAGTCTTTTGAAAAAAACAAATCTTTTTGACATTTAGGAAGGCACACCGTGTCTAATGCTGCTCAAAGATTAAATAGGATAAAAAAAAAGATTAAATGGAAAACAGAACAAATCTTTTTAGATTTGGCAGCCGGAGAGCATTCATTATCTTCCTAGTGAAAGTAGTTTCCCTCCACGGGGAGAGAATAAGCCCAACTGTAATCAGTTGAGGGGTGCATGGAAGTTCAGAGCGTGGGCACACCAAGTGTGACTGCACTCCTGAGAAACGTGATAGTGAACAGAAGGGAGGTTACACGAACTTGGTGGAATGTTTGGATCGAGAGAAATTGGTGGTGGTTGTTTAAGGATAAGAGGAATTTTTAGCCTGTTTGCAGGCAGATGCCAATGGAAAGGAAAGATTCAAAATTCTTGAGATTGGCTATAAGCAAGGCCCACAGGTAGGCAGGAAGTATTAAGAGATGTCAGCCAGAGGATGTTGCATTTTCCTGTTTCTTCCATATCAGTAAGAGCTAAATAATTGTCACTGATGACACTTTTTGAGTAAGTATTGGATGTGAATCTCATGTTACCAGATGAGTTGCACCTGCTCTATTTATTTTCATTATTTTTTTTTATAAATCAACTTAATTTCAGTTTCCAAGCCCCACTGGGCTACTGTGAAACTTAGCCTTCTGAGAGTCTTTCCCTGCCCCACCCAGAGTATTGCTCTGGTTCTGGGGTCACGTGAAATGATATTACAGGCTCTGGCCATCTGCGACCATCCTCCCAATGACAAGAGTGATCCCCTGAGCCTGTCGGTGTGGCTCCTTCAGCTTTGGCGGATTTTTACTATTCTTCCTCATCCTTAGGAGCCCACTGTGATCCTGTCCAGGCCCCCCCTGCCCGAGGCTCTGTGATGACCCTCCTCTTGGGGGTCTTCCCAGCTTTTCAGGCTCTGCCCCGAAGCATGCAGACCCCTCTGCTCTCAGGATTCACAGCCCCCTCCTCCTCTCCCTCTGCTTGGGGACCTTCTGTGTCCTCTGGAGGAGCATGTGTTCCTTTATGTTTTTTCAAGGCACTCTATCTCTGTCTTCAAATTACAACCTCCCCCCCCCCCAACCTCACTTCCTGCTTCCTTCAAAACCTAAATTCTCGGAAGGTTTGAGCCTTTGAAGAAATAAAAGAATGATTTTCAAGCCAGTTGCACTTTTCTGTCCTGCTCTAAATTGCTTGAAATGTTGGTGTGGTGGGTGGAGGACCGAAAGAAAGTAGAAGATACAGAGGCGAGATAGTCATACACACGCAAGCACACACGCACATCATGTGCCAGCACACATGCCCAACATTTTACATGTATTGGCGCATTTAAACCTCATACAACCACACGAGAGAATATTATCTCCAGTTTACAAGTGAGAAAACTGAGGCTTTGGGAGATTATTTGTCCAGGTTTTAAAAAATAGTACATAATAAAAGTAAGAATTCAACTAAAAAACCTCATCCCCAAATCCACCCAATTTATCAGTTTACTAACCTCTGCCTAATGATAAGTTTTCTAAAGATAAAATAATATGGACCTTTATATAGATCTACTGAAATAGCAAGAGGCTTCAGAAAGGTCTGCCTTTTATTTATACTTATGTAGAGTTTAAAGACATGATTAGCCCCATTTCCCAGAAAAATATATGAAAATGAAGTTTAACATGGATATAATAACATCAAATATTTATTTAAAACTTAGCCTTGACTTTAGACTTTTTGAGGACAGGGTAAACACTTCTATCTCCCCTCAGAATGCCTAACACATTCCCTATAAAGAGTAACTAATAAATAGTAATCTATATTCCCACCTATAAATAGATCTGGCAGTTGCTCAGTGAGGCTCATGCAGGGCTCAGGGCAGAATAACTGTCCTGGGAAAGCAGATCTTTAGATACTAGACACTTACTGCTGGGAAACCTTGTGTTCATCTTGAGACCCGAGTACTTTTTTATTTTAGGGGCCCTCTCAATGGTGTTATTGATTCAGAGTATCGTAGGGTAGGCAGTCTGGTACCTACCCCAAGAAAATGCAGGGATAGAGTGGCAAAGTATAGAAAATTGTGACCACCCTTTAGAAAAGGGATTTAAATATATGTATCAGATTTTTAAAAAAAATTCCATTCCCTTTGACTCAGTAATTCTACTTCTGAAAATTTAACCCTGATGGTCTTTTGATGGGTCAACTTCGCTAAGCTACAGTCCCAGTTATTCATGAACACTTATCTGCTATGAAGGTATTTTTTTTAGATGTGATTTAAGTAAAAACTCAGTCGACTGTGAGTAAAAGAGATTATCCTAGATATCCCGAGTAGGCCTTATTCAATCAGCTAAAAGGCCTGAAATGCGGCTGAGGCTTCTCAGAAGAAGCAATTCTGCCTGTGGACGGATGGCAGTTTCAGGCCAGCCCAGAGAGTGCCGGCCCGCTCTTCCGAACATCCTGCCCTGAGATTCCATGCTTGCCTCGCAGGCCTCCACGAGGTGAGCCAGCTCCTTGCACTCTGTCTCTTAGCACACATCTCCTACCGCTTCTGCTTCTCTGGGTGAGCCCTGACTGACACTCGAAAAAGAAATAATCTGAAATTTGTGAAAGTGTCATGTAATGAGGTGACCACAAGAGCATTTTTATAATAGCAAACTTAAATGTGCACTATTGTGAGTTCAACTGATGTAATTATGGCACAGTCACTGGTTAGATGTCTACACGTGAAGTTTTGGTCATAGTATAAGAAAAGCTTATGTTTAAGTTTAAAATGTAGGATAGATTACTCAGCCATAAAAAGAAATGAAATTGAGTTATTTGTAGTGAGGTGGATGGACCTAGAGTCTGTCATACAGAGTGAATTAAGTCAGAAAGAGAAAAACAAATACCGTATGCTAACACATATATATGGAATCTAAAAAAAAAAAAAAAAGAAATGGTCATGAAGAACCTAGGGGCAAGATGGGAACAAAGACGCAGACCTACTAGAGAATGGACTTGAGGATATGGGGAGGGGGAAGGGTAAGCTGTGACAAAGTGAGAGAGTGGCATGGACATATATACACTACCAAACGTAAAATAAATAGCTAGTGGGAAGCAGCCACATAGCACAGGGAGGTCAGCTCGGTGCTTTGTGACCACCTAGAGGGCTGGGATAGGGAGGGTGGGAGGGAGGGAGATGAAAGAGGGAAGAGATATGGGGACATATGTATATGTATAGCTGATTCACTTTGTTATAAAGCAGAAACTAACACAACATTGTAAAGCAATTATACTCCAATAAAGATGTTAGGAAAAAAAAACGTAGGATAGAAACTATAGAGAGTATGGTCCCAATTATGCAAAAGCGCATCCAAAAAAAAGCTTAGAAGGGAACTTGTATTAAAAGACATTGTCTTTGGGAGGTAGAACTATTTATTATATTTTAAACTGAGAAAAAGCAAAGTAAATTTTAATACTTAAAAAAAAGCTAGCAGTTTATGTGGTGCATTCTTTCAGAATTAAGGATATTTCCAAATATACATAATTTAAAAACTACTGCTTTTAAATTCATGGGCATTTTTCCAAGAAATCTGGTGCTTTAAGATTTTATGCAATGATAATATATTCTTACATAATACATAAACTTGAATAACTTTATTGCAAATCTGGTGAGCTGCTTGATTCTAGGGCCAATGGCATAAATAAGATGAAGCCAGGAATCATTGCAAAGGAAGGAATGAGCACTCTGAAGTTTCAAATACTTTGAATAACAGAGCAAAGCAAGTTTGAATAACTTGTTCTTATTCAAGTCACAAGTTGTGATACATTCTGTATGGCGCTAGTAAAGGCTTACTATACCTAGCACAACCTGTCAGAAACTATGCACATAAAAAGTACAGATAAGATAGTTATTCTGATCCTGCTTGCTGAATAGTTGCCTGAAATTAGACTTTGAGCAGGACGTCTTTCTATCAAAATGAACCATAATTTTAGCAGTTGTTATAATAGGCATATATTTTAACACTTATATATCTGCTTCTATGCAGAAAAGAAAAATATGACGGATGCTTCTCACAAGCCCACGCTTCCTTCACCAGCACCACCCCCCTTACCCCACCATCTGCGTGTGCACACGTGTCTGAACACATCTTTCCTGTCCTAAGGCATCTTTGAAAATCAACAGTTTTTGTCAGAAAAGGAGTCAGACAAAAGAGATAGATGGAATCAAGGCTATAGACCCATGAGATTTTTTACGCAGTTAAATCTGATGTGTGCGCAGAAATGAGGTATAAAGTGAATTTTCTGTCTTCTAGGATTTGTCCAATGAGGGTAAAAACTCGGTAATGTTCCTTAGTCCTAGCTGCCACATTCAGTAAGTGACCGCCTATCTATTATCACTTTTTTTTTAACATCTTTATTGGAGTATAATTGCTTTACAGTGGTGTGCTTGTTTCTGCTCTATAACAAAGTGAATCAGCTATACATATATATATATATATCTCCATATCCCCTCCCTCTTGCGTCTCCCTCCCACCGTCCCTATCCCAGCCCTCTAGGTGGTCACAAAGCCCCGAGCTGATCTCCCTGTGCTATGCGGCTGCTTCCCACTAGCTATCTATTTTACATTTGGTAGTGTATATATGTCCATGCCACTCTCTCACTTCGTCCTATTATCACTTCTTAAACATATTTTATACACACATTTAAACAGACTTTAAGTCTAAAGCAAATACCTCTAGAGCAGCAACTATTTTTTTATGTTATTTTTTGTTTTATGGTGTGTAAGAACCCATCGTTTCTTATACAGCATGAATGCATTTATTGTGCTAGTATCTGTATATTCAGAGGACTATTGATATTTCAGTAGGTTACATTTGAAAATACATACTTTAAAGGCACAAGAATGTGGATACTAAATACAGGGTCCGTGGGTTTCCTTTGCTGCTTGCCTTGTGTCTCTAGATCTGACGTGACTCCAGATTCTCAGATTCGAAAGAAGTCAAACTTTGGAGAATCTGAGATCATACAGCAGGCTTTAGGTTAGGGACATCCTCCAATACCTGTGTGTGCTTCCCTCCCCCAGCACTCCTGGGGGTACCAACTTCTTTGAAAAAAACATCCTGGGAAGCCATGCTTTTTAGCCAGAAGTCCTGAACTCTATGAGATCATAACCATAATTTCATACAGAAATTTTGGAAGACGTCAATAAAGTTTGGCAATATGCTGTGGGCATATGTGCTTGTTAGAGAAAACATGTAGTGACTGTGAAGAGTTGATGACAATTCTGGATCCTTTTCTTTGAAGCATCTGTTTTCATTTACATTCAGTTGTTCATCTGCTATTCATTCAGGAAGGATTTTTAGTAGCTTAGACATATATAAGCAGTTGAATAGTTGAATCTATATGGAAAGCTAATAATACAGTCAATGATGAGAAAAGGTTAATGCAGAGTTTATTATATGTGTGTGTGTGTGTGTGTACAAATATATATACTTGGCTATTTCCCCTTTTATTTGTAGCCTTATCACTTTTATTTGTACTAGAACTTATTATGAATGATAATGCTGTTAGTTGCTGAGGCAAGTGGCCATTCAGATCTCTGATTCTCAACCTAGAGTTCTTATGTTCTGAAGATGTGCAGTTCTGTGATATGACATAAACGTGGGTTTCTATCCCAGAGCGTTAGATAAGCCCTCTCTTATGTAAGGCATTATTTTTATGTGAAGGCAAGTAAGGTTACTTTATTCCGTAGAAGGCAAAATTCGTTTATTTATTTATTTATGGCTGCGTTGGGTCTTTGTTGCTGTGCGCGGGTTTTTCTCTAGTTGCAGTGAGCAGGGGCTGCTCTTCATCGTGGTGCTTGAGCTTCTCATTGTGGTGGCTTCTCTTGTTGCGGAGCATGGGCTCTAGGCGCGCGGGCTTCAGTAGTTGTGGCGCACGGGCTTAGTCGCTCTGTGGCATGTGGGATCTTCCCGGACCAGGGCTCGAACCCGTGTCCGCTGCATTGGCAGGTGCATTCTTAACCACTGTGCCACCAGGGAAGTCCCCAAAATTCATTTTTAAATAAAACACTTGCACCACTTCAAGCTATACCCTTAGACTTCTAGGGCTACACTTCTCATTCACACATTCTTAAGCAGACCACCAAAGGCACAAGACATGAAAGAAAATAACTGGTAAATTAGACTTCATTAAAATGAAAAACGTTTGCTCTTAAAAAAAAAAAACGCTATTAAGAAAATAAAGGAAAGCCAAAAACTGGGAGAAAATATACATGACACATATGTCAGACGAAAAACTTGTATCCAGAATATAGAAAAAACTCCTACAATTTAATAACAAGAAGACAAACAACTCAGAAAATGCCAAACTGTTTCCCAAGGTGGCATACAGAGGCCCCCTGCAGTGTATGAAAGTCAAGTTACTCACTAACTTGTGTGATCTTTGGCAAGTCACGACACATCTCTCAGACTCAGAAACAGCAGTAGAATGCAAAAATAGTCACAATGAAGCTCCTTCCAAGACGTGGAGTCTTTTCCCCCAAACTTTGAAACCTGCCAGGCTTTGTGACCTGCGTTGACCAACAGAATGCACTAGAAATGAGGCTGAGCTAGTTCCAAGCCTGGGCCCCAGAAGGTCTTGGAGTTTCCACTCTGCAGCTTTTAGAATCTGGAGGGCATCCCATGAACAAGCCTGGGTTTCTAGGCTAGAGACGAGCCCTGTTGTCTCAGCTAAGGCCCTTCTAGACTAGGAAGCCTCAAAGTGACTTGTGATCACAAGTTCACAGCTCTGCCAGATCATCTAGACCAGGTTAAGACCAAGAATCAGCCAGTGAAGCACTGCCTAAATCACTATCCACAGAATCACATTCAGGGTTGATAGTTCCAGCCGATAATTTTGGAGGAAATTTGTTAATCACAACAGATAATTGATAGAGGATAGCTCACCAGTGAAATGGGATAACACAAGTTATCTACCTAATAGGACTATTGGGAGATTTATTTATTTTTATTAATGAATTTTTTTATTGGCGTTTAGTTGATTTACAATGTTGTGTTAGTTTCTGCTGTACAGCAAAGTGCGTCAGTTATACATACACATCTATCCACCTTTTTAGATTCTATTCCCATACAGGTCATTACAGAGTAGTGAGTAGAGTTCCCCGTGCTATACAGTAAGTCCTTATTAGTTATCTATTCTTGGGAGATTTAATGAGATAATATATATAATCCACTCTGGCCGGTCAGAGTGAGTACTCAGATAGGTTAGCCATGATTAGAGTGACTGTTATTATGATAATCTTTAGCTTGTGGGAGAGGGGACTTTTTCAAAAGTCTGACACTTCATGTGGCTAATATGTTATTTCATAGCCTATGAAACTTCCCACTTTGAAAAAATATTTACATCATGAGCTACAGTGTAGCCCTCCTACTACACTGGCTGAAAATTACCCTTCCTGACAAGAAAGGTGGAGGCGCTTGTCCAGACCACAGCTGTTAATGCAAATATGTTGCTGGTTCAGAGAGGAAGAAACTTGATGGTTTTTCTCCCTACTCATCTATCAGCTCCTGTTCTTCTATCAAATTACGTGAGTTTTTGGCCTTGTGTGGCGTCCCACTGGACCGATTAGGTGTAAGGGAGGGAGAGAGGAGAGCGTTCAAATACTATCAAAGAGACAGAGGTTCCAAGAGGACCACACAGAGCAACTTGAGTACAAAAATCTCATCGACTGTTGCCTTGACATTAGCTGGGACGCTGAGCTCCATTCCATGAATATTACCACAAATGATGATGCTCATCTGAATGTAAGATTTAGGATTTTGTTCCAACGTGCATTGCCTTCATGTTCCCAAGCCCCCAAGTATAAAAGATGTAAATATTTCTAAAAAAATGTATTCTAAAAAATATTCCTAAAACACAGAGGCTGATCAAACACTAATCCTTTTTAATCTTCCCTTTAATTTTTTCGCATAATTTTCAAAACTTTTACAAAATCTTTCTCAGAAGTATATTAACTGTTACGCTAACAAGTGTTTCTGTAGTTCCTGTCTTTCCCCGAAAGGACTATAAAACTGCAAGCCTTTTAGGATTTAAAGCATGGATAGAAATACTCAACCCAGGTGTTTCTAAATCACCTTCCACAATCTCAAACAATGCTGTACTTGAATAGCTCTGGCAAAATGTCTTACAGCGTCGTCTGTGTTACGTAACATCAAGTTATGTTACATCCAGAATAAATGCATAAAATAAAGCAAAGCCTGCTGACATATTTACTTTCAGGACACTCTGTCATATGAATTTTATAATCATATTTGGAAATCCAGCTGTAAAGGTATGTGTACTAGATAAATGGCTGTTGGGCATTTGACAGACCACAAGATTGACCTGTATATAATAAAGAAAAATTCTGAACCAATGTTGGAGCAATTCATCCTTTCAAGTTACAATCTTCAATTAATCACCTAATTTCTGTTAATATCAATATAACAATCCTTTTTATGCCTATTAATAATAAAAAAATATTACAACATTTTTCTGAAATCTCCCTAAAAGTGATTTCTGGCTTTTAAAAGTCTTGTCTTATCTAAAGTGTTTCTATAAATATAAATGTCCTCTGTACCCAGTGTAATCAATTTTCCACTTTCAGTAAATTCCAGAGAACTCTGCCCTCTGCAGGAAGTGTTGGCTCGACATCCTGGTGGACTGCTTGTTTCTATTAGCGACTGTGTTCTTTAGAGAGGAATGTCTCCATGTGTGCTAGACTTCAGCTCCAGGAAGGCAACAGGTTCAAGCCTAAGCATTATTTCTCTCCAATTAGGAACAAACTTGTGTTTATTGCCCCCAAAATACATTGCTTGAGTTGGAATTTATGGATCTGCATAACTGGAAGAATTGTTTTTTTTAGGCTGAGGCACTCTCTGATGGTAGCTCTACGCTTTGAGCAAACATCTGAACAAGAACTGCAAGTGGTCATGATTAACGCATACATCGCGGGAGATCCTTGGCAGTTCAAATGTGAAGCACATAAGATCACTGCCACTTTGAAACCCAAGACCGCTTGGGGAGATATTTGCTGTTTTAAAAATGGTCATAAAAATGAAAGTGAATTTTATTTGATGAAAATGATGTGAAAAAAATTATACGTTAGCTATTTGAGGAGTCAAAAGAGGGGCTGAATGGAACCAAGGCCCATTACATGTGGTCTCTGGAAATGTGTTTACAAGATGCAGTTGGTGCAATTAATAGAATGAAGCAGGTGTTGCGATGCTGCAGGCTCACACAATGAGCAGATGCTACCCCCATAATTTTCCCTTCTTTCCTTTGTCACTGCTTTCTCCTGCTCCACTGAAACCAGTGAGATGGTGCAGCTTAGAACATATAATCAAGCCAGGAGTAGGGATCTTAGATACAGGAACTCAATTGTCTTCTCCTTGTTGCCCCAGCTTATGTGAACACTGTGCCCTTAGGCTACCAACCCTACAGAAAACTGTCCTGTTTGCCCTGCCCAGCTCTTTTCCTAGTTTTCACTGTTGAGCTACGTCTTAATTCCTACCTCCTCAGCCCATGTTTGTCCCTTTCACTATTCTGGGTACATAACACCTTACCTCTGTGGACTTCATCAGTGATGGGAGAAAAGTAGGGATGGGCTACTTTGGCAACATCTGAATATTTCTCTAGTGATCTTGCACTAATTTTGTGGGGTTTTTTCTAAAGTCAAGGAAAATATTTAAGTGAATGAAGCAGGTCTTCTATTTTCAGAAAGCTTGTATTTTTCCTCCCTCTATAGCTCCCATTTACCATGACAAAGGGATGTGAACGTTATAAACCCACATGAAGAGTATGGGCGAGGGGTTGTCAGCAGAGGTTTTAACAAACTGCTGGGAAATGGAAATCTGATGGACAAGAGTGATGCAGCAGGAAGGAAAAGCCGTGGATGGAGATCCATCCAGTGAGAGAGCTGCAGCTGAAGAGGAACTCTGGGTTTAGTGGAGGAACTCCACTAAGACATCTGCGTGCAGCAAGGAAAGGGGGACATGGGAGCCCAGAAATGAAGATGGAACCCAGGAGAGGGGCCCAGGAGAGTCCAGGATGAATGGGATGGAGCAGGCCTAGAGTGCAGCCAGCCCGGGTGGGAACAAGAGGATGGGACACTCTATGTGGGAAGGTTCTAGGAAGAAAACACAACATGATAGATTACAATAGTATATAAGCAAATTAGTAGGATAGGTACACAGGAGTTAGCGCGTTAGTTCTTCCTCTTCCATGACAGGTGGTCCAGAGATAATGCCTAAAATAGACCAAATTAAAAAAAACTAACCATATTATTTAGAAATACACAGTTAGACACCGTAGAAACAGTTAAAATGGTCAAGATTTTTTCCTCTGGGGAGTGGGGCTCAGGTGAAGAGCTGTGGGGATAAGAAACCTCAGCAATTGTCTTAATCTAACAACAAAAAATTAGTAATAAATACAATGATGAAATAATGTAGGTACAAATTAGTAGAGATTTACAAAGTGACTATATTCAACTGTGGCAAGTGTATACTTAAAGACTCCTGTAGAAGATATAACTTTTGTGGACATAAAGTCAGAAATAGATACCAATTACCTTAATCACTGCATACTTTAAAAACATATCCTAAGGAAATAATACATATCATCAAAGATTTACATGTAGGAATGTTTATCATTGTGCTTTTTATATTTAGGAACTTTATAAACCAGTAAAATGCACAATAGAGAAATTATTTAAAAGATTATGGTGTTATGCCTGGCACACTGAAGAAGGTCAAATGATTATTAAACTTCTAGGAGAGAATAGTGTGTAGCTATCAAAATCCAGATTTTGCACTCGGAAACGTATAAAATGACATGGAAAATGCTCGTGAGTTCCATGAAAAAATTAAAATTATGTCTAAAATATAATCTCCATTTTTTAATAACCCACACAACCCACTTAAATGTGCACGTAGATTAAAAAATAAAAAAGATAACACCAAGCTATTAACAAAGTTTATTTCTGGGTGCAATGTGCTCTTTGTACATTTTAAAAATTTCAAAATGAAAATAAATTGAACATGTGTTACTTTGAATATGTTAAAAAGGGAGAGTGGTATATATTCAGAATAAAACCATTAAAGATTGTATATTCTTACATAGTCATTTTAATAGGAAGTATGAAAGTTGAAACTATAATAAGTATTCTTATCTAAAAAATTAGAGTTTACATATTCTTTTTGACCTCAGGATAAAGGATGTTATTTGTAACTCCTCCAAACTCATCTTTTAAAATTTAACAAGACAGTTCAGTAGTCTATTTTTACCATAAATCTATCTGGAGCAAGAATGTTGATAACCTGAAGGTTAACATATATTCATTAGCATTTTTTTTTTTTAAGAATCAGAGAACAACATAATCCAAACAGTCTTATCCTTTTTCAGAACCTAAAAAAAAAGTCATGGACTACCTTTTGAACTTTTTCCCTTCAGTTTCTCATAACAGCCTTAGTTCCCATGAGTAAAGTACATACTTAAAGCTATAAAGTGTGAGAACACTATCCTGGAAGCAAAATGTTATTGTTAAACTACCAAATATATTTTAACACTGACTACTTTATAACTTTTATAACTTTGAAGATACACCAAAAACAATTTTAAAACACGTCTCCTTTAACTTTAGCTTTTACAACTTAAAAATCAACTAAAACTGTACTAAGAGGGGAAGAGGTAGCGGCTTTTCTGAAAACTCTTGTGACCAGCTCTTGTTAAAAGGTAATGTTTTTGTGTTTGAGCAAAGTGATTTTCTGTGTATTTTCCTACTCATCCTGATTCACTTTGCTAATAAAACGGGAAAGTATAGTTGCCATTACTTTTTACATCCTAACTTTAAATGCTAATGGTTCGCTGTAAATTTTTCTATGTAACTTCAGATCTTAAAAGCCATTTTAATTTTTTTGTTGTTCTTAAATGATGGTTTGGACCTGGAAAGTTAAGAACAATTGATACCTTCTATGTAGAATTTAATTAGCTTGAGTTGTATAATAATATCTTTTACATGTGTCAAAATATTACAGTTAAAGAATCATGTGTATCGAATAGTTCTTCTTTGCCATGAGGAAGGAAGTAAAGAAATAAGTTTGGGGCTCCCCTGGTGGCACAGTGGTTAAGAATCCGCCTGCCAATGCAGGGGACATGGGTTCCAGCCCTGGTCCGGGAAGATCCCACATGCTGCAGAGCAACTAAGCCCGTGCACCACAACTACTAAGCCTGAGCTCTAGAGCCCGTGAGCCACAACTACTGAGCCCTCATGCCACAACTACTGAAGCCCACGCACCTAGAGCCCATGCTCCACAACAGGAGAAGCCACCACAATGAGAAGCCCGCGCACCACAACCAAGAGTAGCCCCCGCTCACCGCAACTAGAGAAAAGCCCACGTGCAGCAACGAAGACCCTATGGAGCCAAAAATAAATAAATAAAATTTATTTTTTAAAAAAAGAAATAAGTTTGATTTTTCCTGACAATCACACACAATTTTCTGGGCACATCATTATGCCCATAAAGTCTCTAATAATAGTAGCAGTATACTGGGTCCTGGAAATGAACAGTTCTCAGGGGGACCTGGCTTTGGAAGAAGCTTCCTCCAGATCCGAAATGCCGTCTCACCACGTACCTTCCTCCGTGGGTTCCACGAGGCAGCTTTCCACTTAGGCACAAACAAGTGTATCAACTCAGGAGCCACACCCTCACACGGCACTGTGTGAGGAGTAGGAGTCATTTCCGGTAGCTACGGTGGAGAGGGAAAGGAGCCTGTCTTCCCCGGAAGCTTGTCTGCTCATCTGTCAATCAGTGTCTGGGAATCGGTAGAATGAATTATGAGTGAGCTCACACCTGACGTCACTGCACTTGAAGCTACGTGGCTCAGAGAAGGAAGGCATTGTCAACCACTAGAAAGTTGGGTAAATTCCCCAAAGGGAGTGAAGTGTGAGAGCAGACAGCAAACATGTCTACTACCCCCATCACGATTAAGTAGATTATTCCACATCAATAATTGTTATGCTTCCTCACTTTTCAGAGAAAACAAACCAAACCCCCCCAAAAACAAAAACCAATTCTGTGGTCTTTGATTCCAAAACCGAAATGAATGGTATAATATGTTTTTGCTTGAAGATAGTCTCCAGTTGATGAATCCACACACAAAGGCTGCTTTTTGATATCATTGGGAGAACAGAGAAAACAGGGATGATCCCAGGACATATCAGAGGTCATCTTAGTTAGTACATAATAAGGAAAAGGGCTGTAGTTGAGTCTTTTAGGAGAACTTCGTAAAACTACTGCCAGAAAATTGATTGTTACTAAGAAGCAACTAAACCATTGTTAATAAACTAAACCTTTATTATTGCTTTAAGTATGGGAAATTATGTTAAAAGTTACCAACTTAGAAATTAATGTTACATATTTTTTTTCCACATTTAAATATATTACCAGATAGAGCAATGTGATATAACATCTAAATAAAGAGTTGATATTAATGAAATTAATTTAGGATGTCGGATTTAGAAATCAGTAAAAGTTGCCTCCAATTTCAAATTATATAAATACCGGGGGGCGGGGAGCGGTTAGAGGGGGATCTTAAAGTGTTCATCTATCAAACCACAAAATAAATTGAGAATGTCCTATGTAGCAGGTGTTGTGCTGGGGATGGAGGACACATCAGTTAACAAAACTCACATCCCTTCTCACGTGAAACATAGCAGGCAGGAGAGACCCCATGCAGTAACTGCAAATAAGGGCTTTAATAATGTACAAATTGAAATGCAGGGAAATTACAGGGTGCTTTAACAGTATGTCATAGGGAGTCTAAAATATGCTGGGGAATTAGGGGATGTGACCAGAAGGAAGTTATGTTTGATCTGAAAGCCATGGGATGAGGAGAAGTAAGCTAGACCTGGTGCAGAGTGCAGGAAACAGAGAGGGCGGTAAGGAGCATTTCAGGTGGATGGAACAGAATGGATAAGGTCGTGGAAAGCCCAGCACAGTATGTGAAGAGGGAAAGTAGAGGAGAACACAGTGATTCAAGAAAGTTGCAAATTTAGGAAAAGAATAATGGAATACCGGAAGCTTTCAACTTTTAAACACTCATTAAAGTCTTCGGCTGTGGTGTTTAGTTTTCTAGTTTGAACATCAACAGACTACCACTTAACAGAATTTGAAAACACAAGTGAGATCCTAGACTAGTAAGAGGACACGGTAAAGTTGACAAACTCCTAGGGCTTGCACCTTCCTTTCCTCTCCTCTCCTCAGACTCGATCCATCTATTGAGGCTGCTTCCTAAATGTTTCTTAAATCTAAATCTGCATCTTGTTCCTCTCTCATTTTAACACTTCTCAAATTGGGCTGTACTTAATTTTTTTCTTTTTTTAAGCATTTGTAAGGGACTTCCCTGGCGTTCCAGCGGTTAGGACTCGGCACTCTCACTGCCAGGGGCCCAGGCTTGATCACTGGTTGGGGAACTAAGGTCCAGCAAGACACGCGGTGCGGCCAAAAAAAAAAAAAAAAAAAATTGTAAGACCATATATCACTGAATATAAATTTACGTGTAAAACATAGATCGCTAATAATCACTTTCCATGATTTCAGAAAGGTGACTCTGTGACATAATACTGAAAAGTTTCTACGTATGCAGAAGAAGATTGCCCATTACACTTTGGGCAACATAATTAAGGTAAAAAACCAGGAATTTCTCAGCATACATGCAGATATTTCAGACAGAAGATACTGGTATGTCCCACACATGCTTAGTGAGGGACCGCTGCTGGTGAGACACCAAACATTAATTCGTACAAAGTATACACCTAATTTTAGAGAAAGGATGTTTTAACTCATAGTTATATGTAATTCAACTGAGTTTTGAAAAATCATTTCAATGAATGCATTCAAAAGCCTAAAGCCATCCAAACAGGAAAATGTCCAAGATATTGAACACGGGCTATAAAAAGTTGTGTTTAGATGAAAGCAACTCAAAAGAATCTGAATTTAAGGCTCAGACCAAATGCTGATTATGATAATGAAGCCAAGAGCTTTGGAAATGTTAATTAGGGTTGCTCAAATTAAAGGTCGCTAGAATTACTTTGGGTTCTCTGTGCAATACATAATTTGACTCAGTAGCTCAGGAGAGAGGCTGAAGATTTTGCATTTCTAATAAGATTGTAGATCCAGGACTAGTTAGGCAAAGTATTAAAGTAAACATTAGCGTGGTATCATCCCCCATCCCCCAATGCAGATACCAAATCGGATAGTCCTTAAATTGGACTTATTGAGCTTCTTATTTAAGACAGCCTTCAAGGGAAAAAATACTTTCTCTCAGACCCCATTACGGCCCTCCATCTCTTCTGCCATCATCATTGGAGTCCCGCTTCCCATGTTTCTTAGATCACTGCAGTAGCCTCCTAAATGGTTCCTCTCCCTCTGGACCTGTCACCTCTCATTCATTCTCCATATCAAAGCGCTAAATCAGATCCTTCAAAAACCCAACTCTGGTTGATATCCTGCTGGGGCCCGGATAAACTGATCTTCAGCCACTGAGCCGCCACCTCCCACACCTACACACACTCCGCATGTCGGCCCTAGTGGACTTCGTCCCAGCGGCCGTCCTCTCCGGCCTTTGATTTTTTTCATGCTAGGCCTTCTGCTTACCCTTTCTTCCCTGGCTACCCGCCCCCATCACTCATCCTTCAGGACTCAGATTAACGCCGCTTCCTCTACCCCAGATTCCTCAGATGCATGATAGTTCCCTTTTAGAACTTACTAGACACTGTTACTGCTTATCTGTCTCTCCTGCTCAGCTGCTAGTTCGGGAGAACAGGAATCATGCTTATACCTGTACTCTGCTTAAGGCCCGTGCCTGGAACACTGACTGGCACCTAGTAAACACTTGAAGCGTCATGCTACATGTATTCATCAGCATACATATAAGGTATGATAACCCTTGTCTAGAACGTATATTGATTGTATCTTTCCTCTGTCAATACATTCCTTCCATGGAAGGGATGTAGCAGGACTGACCAGACCACAGCTTCAACCTGATAAAATCTTACTTATCAGGAAACCTTGATTATAATTTATAATTTCATTATAATTTGATATTAATTTGGCCACCAGATAAGTATTAACTACCACTTACTTTGAACAAATGCTAGGCACTAAGGGAAATAACCATTGGAAGAAAGACTGAAAACCAAAACCCTCAAAAACAGAAGTAATGGATATTAACTTCATATAAACAAGAGCTATGAAATTGGTATAAAAATAAGAAATATAAACAAGGTACTATAAAGCAGCAAAGAGAGAGAACATAATTTGGCTTCTGTAATTGTGAAAAGTCTTTCCAAGGAAGGTACAGTGTCTTAGAGGATAAGCAGAAATTTTCCAGATGGAAGGGGAAGTCACTCTCAGCAAAAGAAAGTGTGCAAAAGCACGATTTAAGAGAGGCCAATCCACAGAGACAATCAAGACACGTCTTTCAGGATTTCAACACCAAACGAATTGAAGAGCTCTGCCCCGTGATCTAATAAGTTGATTACACTCCAAGTACACAGCAATTTAAGTGAACTGAAGGATTATGTCTACAAATTAGGACCTACTAGGTGCCAGTTAGTGTTCCAAAACATTCAGCCTTCGTATCACTCTAATCCCCACCTTTCAACCTTCCTGGGTAACTAAAATTATGATTCTCTCCTTTTTATTAACACCCATCTATAATGTGTAATTCAAATAACTTATACATTTGGGATACTTATTGAAAAAGTGCTCTGGTTCTTAATTTTAAAACGCTGAGTTGAATACTTTGCATTAAAATTTTTTTAATCGAATAATTTCTATTAGTGATTTAGTGGACTTCAGAGAAAAATAAGACATACATACTATACAGTACCCATTCCTACATGTATTAGAAATAGATAAAAACCATGATAAAATGAGTATGGATTTTTAAAAATCCCCTCCCACCCCAATAAATCTGCACGTTCTCAGTGTCACTACTGCTTTCTTCACTCTTTGAGTGAGTCGTATAAACAACCGGACATTTTCACTAGGGGAACCTTGGGCTTATTAAAAAGTAACAATTAGATCTATAATGTTATTGGAGCTCACAAAATGTTGTCGCTTGTAAAACTGACAAGGTTCTTTTGCTCTTTAGTGCTTCCCCAAGTGCCTGTCAGTGATGTAAAGCTGTGAGGAATGAACAGCACGAAACGCAGCTCCAAAGGCTGGAAGTTTTATTTTGTAGGGAATGTATTACACGTTAAAACATTACATTACAAAGCGTTAAAGTAAAACAAACAAATATAGAACTACTTTTTCCAACTTAATAGTCCTTGGCTTTGCCTAGAATTTTCATACGGTTGACTTTACTTCTTCTTACTTCACCTTATGCATTCTTAGTGTTTCTATTTGACCTCTGTGCAGCTGTATTCACAGCGCACACTACAAATAGGGCCACACCAGCTGCTGATGCCTTTGTGGGCGGTATAATACATTACCTTTCATCCCACTTATGGGAGAATTAAGGGGATGGAGTTAGTGAAAATTTCAGTTAACTACGGGTTTAATTATGTAGCTCCGAATCTCTCCAGGACCCCCCTCCCCTACTTTCTCAAGACCTTCAAGTTAATCAAAAGGGGCTGGTCTGTGGTTCCCAACTACTAATCACCTAAGAGGGAAATCTTTTTCTACTTTTCTAAGAGAATTAGAACAATAAATAATTGTTCTCTCTTCAATAACTTCAGTGAAGTCAAATTTGCTTTATTTTCCCCCAAAGATTACATTGTCAAAGTAGTACAGTGAGATTCTTTGTAAGTATAAATGTCTGGTGGCGTTATGTGTTGATTTCATTAGTTCCTGTTTAAGTTGTTAGATAAAAGTATGAAAAAAATTTGGATTCCAAATTTCTACTAGATAATATAAGACATCTTTTACTGTATTTTCAATAGAAACTTATACTTGGCACACTTAATGTATATCAGGAAATTTAAAATGTTTAAAATCATCTAATAGGTATATATGTACACTAACATAAAGGAAAAAGGAGAGGGAGGGGAAAAAGAGACCGTGAGAAAAGATGATTTTTTCTTCTCTCTTGCACAAAAAAGAAAATTTCAAAAACACTTCTTTTTAAAATTGGAATTGAGTTTTTCAAAAGGGAAAATACGATCCTGTTTTACAGGAAATCACATCTTACTAAAAGGTAAAATACTGGCATGTAAACCACAAGGTGGTGCTACAATTCCATGCTGATGCTGAATTTTTAGAAGTTTAACTGACAAAGTAGTTTCTTTTATAATCTCTTGATTCATAACTTTTTACAATTGAAAAAATAAAGCTAATTGGATTCATTAATTCTAGAAATATTTACTGAAACTACTAAATTCAAAGTTGTATGCTAACTTCAAAAGTTTAAAGTATGATGACTACACGTGTACCTGTAGTAGAATATTAAAAATGCCTTCTTAAAAGTTAACTCTACTTAGAATTTTAACTTACTATTAATGTTTCATAGGTGACAAATATCAAATTACATTTATATAAACATAGGAATAAATAAAAGAATTTATCTAGTATTTTTAAATGAATTTCATTTTTCTTTTAATTTAACTTCCTCTAAGACTTTTTCTCTCTCTAGAAAGATATATAACTTCCCATCATTTAAAAAAACAAGAAACAAAACAACCCTCACTGTGTATCTTGTAATACAGGAATGGCCACCATCTGGGTCTGAGCTGTTGCTCTTAACACGTGTTACAGAATAGAGCACTAAAATACTCGGCACATTTTCACCATTGTCCAACCTGCTTTCAAACACAAAGGGAGAACCATGCCCTAACTTCCTCAGCGTTAACTGAAAACGTGTTGCTGCCTTTTGACTGAGCGTGAAATAGCTGTATTTTTGTTGTATTTCAATCTCAATGAGCATATTTAACTTTTCATTGCAAGATACTCATCAGTACAGATGGCAAGATGGTATGTATGAGAGCCTCCTGGGGACAATATGCAAGTCCCAGGTGGAGTGTTTCCAACAGGATGTAAACCATGGTCCTCAAGCCTGTACTTTAAAAAACTATTTAGCACGTTGCCAACAAATGTCAACACAAAAATACAGTGCTGGAATGACTTCACGCTGTAAAAGAAATGTACTGGCACCTAAGTTTCCCTAAGAATAGTAAAACAGTAAAGCGGTATAATAACAGCACAAAAATATTTAAGTATTTATTCAACATTGAATGAAAAAGCTAATATACCAAATGGAATTCCAATTCTAATAAAAATATTACAGTATATTAAAATTGCATAGAGAACTCTTTAAAATATATAACATGTACAGGAGCCAAAGTTCTAGAGAAGTTCATGCAGAAAATTCTATAATTAGTGATTTGGACATTTCAGTAACTCTGCAGTTTCTTCAAACCTGGAATACAATACATAAATAATATATTAAGTAAATAACAAATTCATAGTGAGGCATAGGAATTAGGTTGCTGCAGTTATGCTTTTGAGCCTTAAATAAATTTCAGTGATTATTTATAGGTAGTTACTGTTAATAAGTATACTATGGCCAGAAGGGGAGGAAAAACAACTAGAGTCAATTATGCGTCTTTAATTTTTGAAGCATAAGTTATTTCAGCGCATCTCAATTTCCAAAAAAAAAAAATATATAGTCTTTTAAAGTTGTAGGCTGCATGATAATCTTACACAATTTCATTTCATATTTTCTTTCAACTGTTCTTTAAAAAAATCATGTAATTTCATATTTGTACTAGATGAAAGTATCATATCTAGTATTACCATACCAACAATTTTCTGAAAAGGACTAGCAATACTTTCACAATACTTAAAATGTCTCCAAACCATCCATCTACATATACAATTTAGTATTTTGATAAAGTAGTTATCAAAAATAGATAACTTCTTGATTATCAACCAAAAATATCACTGCACTCTTTAATCTGCAATTAATTCCATTAACAATGTTTTACATCACTTGTTGGAAACAAAAACAGTGACTCATCTCACAAACACATAACTGGAGGTGGATTTATGATCCACTGGAGTCTTGAAGGAAATTCCACACCTGACTGAGGGACTTTCAAGGTTTGAAACACACATGCACATTCTTTATATACTGTAATCCAACACAATTCCCTATAGAGAAATGAATTTCTGTTGCCCCTTTTCTGTTACTTACATTTTTTTCATCCTTTCCATTTTCTGGATTGTTGTTTCCTTTAATTTAAAAAGCAACAAATTTAGGCCATTTCTCAAAGTAAACCATAATCAAAGATGGGCCGTGAACATATAAAACACAGTCTAAAACATTGCATTAAGTACCATTTATTTATCACAAAGAATTTTTATGAGATTAAGATTTACAGTTTCACTAAATCTTAGTGAATCTTAGTTGTAGAAGCCCATGGCTTCTCCAACTAAATCTAATGCTTGCTTGTTCTCCTGACCTTACAAAGGAAATCACCTAAGTAGTTGCCCGTTGTTCTTACCTCAGAAATATCTTTCAAACCACAGTAATTAATAGTTGAGGTTCTGGGAGCTGAATCGGATGATACCATACTATAACCAGAGGACAAAGGAATATCTGCTTGCCTTTCCTCTTTGCTTTTTCTATCTGTGGAGAAATTAAATTTTAGGTTACCTTTTCCTTTCATAGTAGAGTCAAATATCTAAAATATTATGTATAGAGGGAAGAAACATAAACATCTCAAAATAAAATGCCTACTGGTATCAGTCTAGATGAGTTTTAAAAATTCTTTTAGGATAGTGACCAGCATACGGAAATCTGGATGTTAAAAACTGGTCAATAAAAATCACAAAAAGTAATATTATCTTTATCATGATAGCAATCAATTGAATATGCAGGTTAATGTATTTTTAAATAAGCTACTGATCCGTGTATATTCTTTTCTTAAAATGGTGGCAACTATTACTAAAACTGACTATATGTACTTCCTAAAAATCAGGAAACATTCTACCCTAAGTTGATATGTATGGAAAACAATTGCTTAAAATCCAGGTTCCCAGGTTTATTGCTCTACAGAACTGAACAACTTTCCATTTCCAGTATCCTGATATTATTCAACAAAATGATGGAAAGTCTTTCCTACCATCGAATTGGATATAGAACATCAGAGATAAGACAAGCTCCTGTCCAACCAATCTCAGAAGCCCTATGTCTTTAGTCATGGTACATTTGGCTGCAAAAACAAGGCCAAAAAAAAAAAAAAATCAGGTACCCATTTAAACTGGTTTACATAGTTTAACTGTAAGCCTACACAGACAACCTCAGTCAGGGAACAAAGTGTTAGCACATGAGGACTCTGGTCTCGCATGGAGCCACAGTCTCTCCTGTCTCCTTCTCTTGCCCATTTGCTCCATTCCTCTACTTACTAATGGGCATGAACTTCACCAAAAGCATTCCCAACTTAACATGATCCTCAGATCAGACTGGTGAGCTGTTGCTCTCAACATCAAAAGGAATTCAAACCCTCTGCTTCCAGGGAGCATGGAGAGGTAAGGTGTAATGTGTCAGGCTTCATAAATTTGACTCAACTGATCAGGGTCAGATTATACATTTTTTGAGACTAGGTATTCAACTCATTCATAACCTATAATCCATTTCAGATACTGGTCTATCTGCTCATCACTCTTAAGTCCTAGCATAGGACTAATGTGTTAAAAGTATGTTCTGTAACCTGTTATTTAAAAAGTACTAAGTCCAAACAGGTGAAATCGAACTTGGAAAAGGCAATGTTTTGCAAATAGCAGACTTCAGTATTCTTTCAATGCATAAAAACTTGATTTCTACCATATACAGATAGATACTGGTGACAGAAGCACAGACATTATGCTCGACAGACCATAAGATGAAGTTCTTTCTCTCAAGGATCTTAGAGTTGAGCTTTGAAATTTGTTGAGTAATGAATGAAGGATAAATGGAAAAGAGTCAACTTTTACCAAATCTGAAATTTGTAGTCGATAATAAATCTACTGCCAGAAGCAGCATATCAAATAATTTTATTTAATGTATCTCAAATAATTTTATTTAATAACCTAATTATTGAACTTGTTTTCTGTGCAACGAAACTGGCACGTGAACTGAATATGTAGTGTTGAAGAGAAAACGTCAAAGCTAGTTTGCCTCTTTTCAAACATGTCCCATCATTCAACAGCTGTGTGGCCTTGGGCAGTTATTTAATCTCTCTTCCTCATCTGCAAAATATGGATTATAATAGCACTTATCTTGCTTTGAGAATTAAATGTTTTACTATCGCAGGTGGAACAGTGCAGGCCTGTAGTTACCACTACAATGTGTTGTTGTTAAATTGTTATACACATAGTAGCTGAAAGATTTAATGAGGTTAAACACCCACAGATTTAAAAAGTTAGCTTCATTATGAATGCTCAACTGGACAAAATATCTCTTCTGCAAGTATGATTTAATTATAAACATGACAAAACTTAGACCTTTGTCTTTTCAAAAAGTATAAGAATCAAAAAAATTAAAGCTTTAACTGAAAAGCAGCTCAGAAGTCTTACCCCTGCTGCTCCGTCACAATGAAAATGTCAGCAGCCTAGTGAGGTTAAGTGACACGGAGAAGATGTGTCCTAATTTTAGGTCCTTCTCATTTTATCACCACCAGGGAACTGTTGAAATGCAAGAGGTCTGTAACACTTTACAGGTTACTGACAAATGTTTTTTTTTTCTCTTACATATATTATTTACATATGCAAAAGCTACTACTTAAGTTTAAATTAGAAACTTTGGAGGTGCATTTATTATTCTAAAGCACTTTGCAATTAAAAGAGTAAAACATCTCTAAAAGGGTGCAATTTTGTACACTGGAAATTATTCGACTACTACATGTAAGACATGTAAGTCGGCTTTTCTAGCAATCCTTGACTTATAGTCTGTAAGTTTGATATTTTCCTTGTTTTTAGGAGCTTTGCGATTTCTAAAAAAATAAGGTTTGAGGATAATTAAAACGACCAAATACTATAAGAACATTTTTGTGAAAACTCCTTACCATATCACCAATTCCAGTACGCCAAGAACTTACCCGGATTGAGACTATCCATGTCGCTACTAGAAGCACAGTCTTCACTCATCTCATTAAACTCTATATATTCATCATTCTGGAATGATACAGTTTAGTATTTAGAATAAAATAAAAAGATATGTTCTCATTTTATGCTCTTACTGCTAAGCATAAAATATATAGATGACATAATAAATACTTACCTTTGATTATTTTATTTATAAGCAAAACATAAATATCCCTACATATAAAAACTGATCTTTTAAATGTGGAAGGAGAGAGAAAACTTGAATCTACTAACTTTCTAGGAAGGAAAGACAGACTAGGACCAGAAATGACATAACTGTCTCTAAAAGCTCAGCTTACAAGTTTGTCAGATTATCTTATTTGATGAAGAGAAAAGCAATAGTCACAACAACCATCACCAAACAGGGTGTTCCTAAACAGGCCTTTATCCCAACTGAACACTCCCATTACCTAAGTATTCTCTTATTTAACATTCCAAATAAGAGAATGATGAAATAATGAACAAAACTGTATCTTGAGATATTCTATAAATGTAAAGGAAAGAAAATACCTTTTTAGATAAAAGCATTTCTGTTTCAAGAAGAGTGACACGACTTAGAAGATCAACCCAGGTTTTTTCATTCACCATCACTTTCCCTTTCATTTTTTCTTCCAAAGATTCTAATCTACTTTCTATGCAAGTCAGTTTCTTCAGCTTTTCTTGGCATTCAGCAAACACAGTCTGTAGTGCAATAACCTCAGGATTGACTTCTGTACCCTAAAATGATTAGAAAGATTAAAAATATCACGCAGATTAAAATTCCTGTAATTCAGCGTATTCCCATTTCCACGCGTTGTTTCAATAGTTACAACAGGCAGGACAGCATGAGAGTTACGAGTGCTCCTTCTGGAGGAGGCACCTTGGACACTTAAACTAGCTCGTGCGAGATGTCCGATGCCTCAATTTCCTTATATATAAAAAAAAAAGATGACAAGAGTGCCAACTTCATTTGGGTCTTGTAAGATTAAATGGATTAATTTGTATAAAGCTCTTAGAACAGTATCAGTTTGTACAATAAAACTGTAAGTGACTAGCTTCTTATAACTAGACCTAGCAGAGAGCTAAGAGGAAATGACCGAGAAATGAGATTGTTTCGTCTGCTATAAACAGGAAGTAAGCCTAATGGTCATCTGGTAGTTTTTAAATGCCAACTGTATACCAAGATGAATAGAAGTCACAAGACATAGAAGTCGGACAGAAAAAGAAGTTTTAACAGAAGCAGTAGAGACAAGACACTATAATGGGGTCTGTGGCAATAAAGTAATAGCAACGATATTCCGAGAGAGACAGCAAAGGACAGCAAGGACCCCAAAAGGAAAATGAAAAGGTGGTAATGCCCCATTTTTTTCCATTCATCAATATGGGGAAGAGGTGATAAAGAACCTTCACTAAACAAAGTAGTATATCTCTATCTCTCACCAGACCGTCAATTCCTTGAAGTCAAGTCCTATGTCTTATTCATCTTTGCATTACCCATGACATCTCTCCTAGTACCCTAAATATAAGCAGCAAATAATATCTTTTGAATTATATTCAGTAAGACTTATTGATTCTTAAGTAATGGTAACAAAGGTAACATGTCATGATCAATAATTTAAAAGGCTACAAATGTTCCAAAGATTAGATGCTGAAATAATCATGTATATCAAAGCAAGAAATATCGGCATCTGTTAAAGAAGTCCCAGATTCTTACTTGCTGCTCACACTTAATTTCAGGAACCTGTAATTCAGGAATCTTTATTCCAGCAGCCTTTAAGTCACAAATATCAAATGCTTCACTAACACCTGTTACTGTATCTTCAGGAATGTTAGCACCATCTTCATTGTACAGGTGCCGGATCACCACAGCTTTCTTCTGCACAGAGAAAAACATGTCAGAGATGCTTCCCTGTTCTCCACAATTATTTTAAACATTCAAAAGAAACATCCTATCTTCCATTTAAGATTTACAGAAGTTTAAATTACCACATATGCATATACCAAATATTACAAACTTATTAATATTATTTTAGGTGTGATGATACAACTGTGGTCATGATTTTTAAAAAGCATTCTTATATTTTACAAAAATATTGAAATATTTATTCAATGATGTCTGGGACTTGTTTCAAATGGTTTCAGGTTTGGGAGAAAAGATGTTGGGAAAGTGGTTACAATTAAGATGAAACAAGATTAGCAAAGAGTTGACAAATTGCTGAGTCACAGAATGGATACTTTTGTACAGGTTTGAAATGTTCCATAAGAAGAAGTTATTTTTAAAAGGTTAACACACTATTCACATGTAGATAATCAAGAACTGGCTTTATGAGTAGGACTCATTACAATTTTTTTTTGGTATTAAACAAACCACAAAACATAAGACTGTCAATAACAATTCAAACTAAGGGAAGCTCCTGAGAGTAAAGGCACCAGGTCAAACCGCATTTACGTAGGACTCTTCTGCCTACTTCTTTTCTACGGGCAACCTGCGTATGAACATGAACTCAGCACATGTGACACAGAAGTCACAACTACCACCCCAGAGAAGGCACTGGGGAGGAGAGAACTTGCTTCAGTATTGACTCAGTTTTTCATGTAAACAAAGGAATGCACTTACTACTCCAACTTTTCTAAACTGGAATACTTTTAATAACTATTCAAATTTCTGAGAATTAAGAATTTGATGTAATTTACAAAATTTTGATGGATAACAAAGGAAACTTTATTTTACGAAAATTAAAAAGTCTCATGTCTTCAAATTTTGTATCTTTCTTTGTTAGGACAATTTAGATCACCCCTCAGCCCCCATAGTGAAACAGAAGATTGAAAAATACATTCAGTTCTATCAACTCATACTTAGTAAGTCCCTACAGTGGACTTAATCCTGTGCTAAGCACAATGAATATTAAAAAATCAGTGTAAAAAAATCCCTGTTTAGATAAATTCTAGTTGGGAAAGGATACAAGACACTTACATTCCTTTTCATATTGCCCTCATCACCTGGAGCAAAACAGGCATATTTTATTTTAAAGTTACTGACATAAGAGCCTTTTTCTTACAGTTAAATGTCACTACTTTTTATAATGGCATAAAGTATAAATATCTTCACAGATTCTGTTTATATAACTCATATTTTGAATTGGGGAAAAATAATTCCCTAGATTTTACTTCAGCCAAAAAATACTCACATTCCTTTATCTAATGACACATCAGTTATTCATCTGGTAGTCTATCCTTCAATCTCAAAGGGCTTGCCCAAGGTGGAAGACAGCTGAAAGTATATTTACCATTATAAAATAATATTTTGGCTTCATTTTCCCTTGGGGATGGAAAAACTATCCCTAATGGCATTGGACTCATTCAGCCACAGGTGCTTGAAGGAGACAAGGGCAGGGAAGATATCTACCAACAAAGAGAAAACATTCAAAACACTACCCCAAAACCAGATTATAGATTTAAGGAACTACCAATCATTGGATAATTCACAGTCCTGGTATAGAAATATGAATGTATGTAAATCATGACCTATCACTGTAAGTAAAGGGAGGGTCTTTAGGAAGACTAAATATGTAATTAAGTGCAAATGTTCATGATCGCAAGAGGCAGAATTAAAGATTAGAAATATAAAGAGAAAGGCTGTTCGGTTGTACATTTCTACCCTCTTCTTATAACTTTAGGAATGTTCCCAGATAATATGTGATATGCACTGTTAAAAATCCTTACACTTGGGCCTCCCTGGTGGCGCGGTGGTTGGGAGTCCGCCTGCCGATGCAGGGGATACGGGTTCGTGCCCCGGTCTGGGAGGATCCCATGTGCCGCGGAGCGGCTGGGCCCGTGAGCCGTGGCCTCTGGGCCTGCGCGTCCGGAGCCTGTGCTCCGCAACGGGAGAGGCCGCAACAGTGAGAGGCCTGCATACCGCAAAAAGAAAAAAAAAAAAAAAAAAAAAAATCCTTACACTCTAATGTCTAAGCAGAATGTTTTACCAGATGCTAGTCAGAAAAGTGAACCTTATACGTTGGATTGACTAGGTAGGTAACTCTTAACACTACATGACACATTCTCTTTGTATTTTCCCACCTTTCCTGAAGTCATAAACCTGCCAGTGACGTCAATGCCCACAGGTTCAGTTGATGTCTTCTCAGCGCTTGAACAAGGTTCTGACTTAGCAGAACTGATTTTTTTTCTTTGTTGTGATGGAGTCTTAAAAAAAGGTATTAAGATGTCATAAATTATGTGGGAAAGCATGATGTATATATTAAATTCCTCTATCACTTAAATTTTCATATGAAATGTGACTGCCAAATAATGCCGAGTCTAATGAGACTACACGTCTTTTGAAAACTACAAAGTGATGAAAATGTATTATGTTTGAACTATTAGTTTAGGACTAGTAGCTCCAAGTCACAAATGTGCAAAAACAAGTCACTAGTATTTAAAGCAAACATCAGGCATTGTAAGGTTACCCAGACCTGTGAATAGTGCAGTAATTGCACTATGCATTAATTTGCTGACTAGGGTATTGACTTTATACATTAAAATATAGCAACTTAGCCTAAGTTAAAATCTATTAATAAAATTACCTTCTCAAGACCACTCAACTCCTTGTGCTTTTTCATCACACAATTTAAAATGTCACATAAAATTTGGATTTTCCATTCTGCAAATCCACATTGGAGAAACTGCTTTTTCGTCAAGATTGGTTTATAATTAAATTGATCACGAAGAAGCTGTAAAGAGGAAACAGATCAATGTAATAATTGGGAGCAATTTCTTTCAAAAATCCAAAATTATAAATGACCACCTGGTCAGGGGTGTACTGCCATTTCTGAGAGGAGAGAGGGGAGGATTAAGCCATTATATACAGGGCACTAAAGAAACCTGTAGGGGTGCTGTGAGTCCTGACCAGGTAGAAGAATAGGTAGGAAACAGTTAGCTAGGGATGTACCAGAGTATAGATAGCTGTCCAGAGAGATGAAAAAAGATATAAAAAGTTCAAATATCCTCATAGGTACTAAAAAAAAAAAAAAAAACTCTACTACAGCAGATATCAGAAAACCACAGTTCTATTTGTTTATAGAAATCATGACTTGATTTTTAGACAAATTGGTAGGCTACTGAGTTTCGATTTCTCATGTATAAAATGAGAGATACAGATTAAACCAGTAATTTTCAAAACCTACTCTGTGGACCCTGGGATTTCCTAGAAATGCCTCTCAGGCTTCCATGGAAGCTTTCTGGGGTGAGAGACAAAGAAAGGGAAGATTAAACAGAGACTATATTCAAAGGCTACCACTTCATCAAACTCTACCTAAAAAAGAAAAAAATCAAGATTTGATTTGATAAATGGGTTTTACTATTTTTTTTAAAAAGGTTAAGAAAACCACAGTACGTGAGCAAAAATTAATGATACAAAGTAGGGTTCTGAAAAATCAAACATGAGATTAAGTTCAGGATACATATAGTACAAGTGCAGGTACTGGAGTAGATAATAAGACATGGTTTCAGACCTCAAGGAACACAAGTTGTTCCAACATAAGTTGTAGTCCCTTCTTATAAACAACTAAATTAACTCACAATTTTCTGAACCAAAACTTTACTCACTAAAACCACATTTCTCTCTAACTTCTGCCAGTATATCAAATTTTACTAAAATTTGATATAAAAAAGGCAAATGATAACGAATGACAATTACCAGTCCTCATATTTATTAGAATATGAAACATACAGCAAACTTGAATTGCATCTTGATTATAACAGGGACTGCATTTACAGGAGATAAATGCATCTGAAAATACTCTGTCAACTATGTATGCGGCATATATTTGAGTTATAATAACATTAATCTTAAGAAAACCATTCAATGACTTCTAAAAGAATTATTGTTTCATAAATTCAAAATACCTTGTAGACAGCATCTATGAAGCGTAAGTCATTCTTTGCTATGAGTTCTACATTGGAGTCCACCAGAAGTTCTGCTACATAAGGTGAATATGAGGTAAGGGAATAGCTGATGATGGGCAGAGAGGCTGCTGTGTCTCCCTTTACCAAACTGTTAGGAAAAACAGAAAAAGATTTTTAATAAGCTTAATTCCACAAAGTTGGATAATCAGGGAAATAAAAGAAACACTGTCAAAAACTCATAATTTAACACAATAGCCATAATAACTAGGTGATGCACAAGACCCTTTAGATTCCATCCCCTACTCTAAACCAGTGTAGGCAAATTAACTATGAAACAAAAACTCTTTAGTACCAACAGTCTATTTACCACAGTATTTATTGATTTTCCAAAGCTTAGCCTTACTCGATCTAGTCCATTTTCTCCTACTAATAAAGCAAATGTATGGTCTTACAGTATACAAGTAGGCTTTATGGTTTTGCAAACACCTCTCACATTACCTCACTTGCTCTTTATCACAAAGCTGCAAAGGGAAAAGATTAGGAATTCTAAGTTACAGATGAGGAAAACAGGGCTGGAAAAGCTATCAACTGTGACTAGGCTGACCAGTTTACTATCTTCCCCTGACATCGGGCCCATTTGGAATCTACCTTACTAGCTTACGCTAATTCCTCCAGCCTAGAAAGGTATCCTACTCTTCTGTTATCTGTCATTCATTCTTTGTGAATCATCAGTCAAATCTCAAGCCTCCCATGAAGCCATCTTTCTGATCCACAAGGATCTCTCTCAGAACGACTCCCCAGGTGTTCAGTATCTGACACCTGATGCTCTGCCGTGTACTGTTGTCTAACTGTCTCCACACACAGATCTTGTTTCTCAAGGAGAAGTGCCTTCACTGATTCTCTCACAACAAGGCACAGAAAGTATTTGTTCAACTGATGTGATAATGTACTTACTTAGAACATTTGTTTTCCACAAAATTCAAACATATACATAAATCTCCCCATCCTTGCCCAATTTTTTTCAATAAGGCAGGGAACAAATATGATAAGATTATATTTTGTTTTTTGCAGGACAAACATAAATTGTTTCTCTTTTATGTTCATGGGTAAAATTATAATTTACCCAATGAGAAAACTGCTCTAGCAACCTTGTCTCTCTGTAAGACAGTTCAAAACAGGAAATGAAAAAGTACTTTTTTTGAGCAAAATGTGTCCATCTTATCCACATTATGAATAGTAAACAGACAGGTCTGCATTTAATACCTCTTACGTTAAACAATCTCAAAACTCTTGGCTACCTAGTTTCTAAGGACTTAGACTAGAAACAGTAAGAGAAACAGATATTATAAATTGACAGGCCAACACGAAAAACAGCAGATGTCAGGAAAAAACTTTAAAATGGCCAAAAAGTATAAAGAATCAAAATACGCGGAGGGTGCATTGTATGTGTATGTGTGCGTGTCGGATCGGGGCGAGCAATCTGAAGCAGCAGCAAGTAGCACGACCCGTCTCAATAAACCCTGCAGACATTACTATCTTATAAGATAATCTAAGCTTGTTCTTAATGATACTCTTGGGTCAATAAGAAAATCAAATGTTTGAATGCTGTATCCAGAAGACAGGAGAATCATCAGTATATTTTAGAATTATTCCTATCCAAAATGTCTGTTAAAATGTTAATACTTAAAGTGGGAAGAAGAAAACTTGCCTACTCAAACTGATTCAGCCCCTGCCAGTCTGGATAGTAGAGATTTCCCTGTTTTGAGGAACCAGTATATGACTGGTACACACTGTAGGAGCAGACGAGGGAATGCCTTCTGCTTCTCACATAGGATGCTCGTAATAGCAGTCATCAGAGCTAAGCCTTCCCTAGTCTCCTCAGTATCCATTCACTCGCAGCCTTCTCTTGGTTAGCTTTCCCTAATTTACAAGACTATCTAGGATGCTACTGGGTTAAACCAACCCAGTTTCCCTCACTACTTGAACATATGCCTAATCTGGACTTGTCCCTCGACACGGTCATTGAATAAATGTCTAATTAGCTTCTAAGATGTGCCAGGCAGTTCGAGATGTGGGGGGCTGCAGTGAACTAAACAAAAAGTCCCAGATGTCAGGCTGCATTCTAGTGGGGGGGAACATTTAACCAGTCAGCCATCCCAGGGAGGAAGGAAAAGAGGTATTAAACGATAAGAGGATGATGGGAGTACCATATTAGGTTGGCAGAATTAAAGAAATGTACCTTGTGACATCCTACAAAGGCGAGTAAGTCACATTTGGAAAGTGGAAACTAAAGCAAAAGGTTTAAGTGAGATAGCTTAATAACAATCTTCAAGCATGGTATAAATTGTCATAAGAAATCTTTAACTAGAATCTTCCGAATCAAAAAGGAATACCACCCAACTAAATGTGCGAGGGTGGTAAATTACAGAACTAATGAAATCCATTACACTTCCGTGAGATTAAATGTACAGAGACCACACCTGAGTCTAACAATATTGTGCTACTACTTCTAAAAGTTGTTTTAAATCTCCTGAGCTGGAATTTTCCATTAATTCCTACTTAGAAACAAACTCCTAACTGCTTTCTAAAAATCTCTTAGTCATTTCAAGGAAAAAATTTAAAGGACCCAGATAAAATCTAGATTTTTATTTAGATACTCCCCTCATGTCAAGCATTACCTCACATCATTACTGAAAATAATACAAAGAAGTTTGATATTGTAGCTCACCCTACACAATCCACCTCTCTAGGATAATTTAGCGAGCGAAGCACTTGTTCTAGGTTCCGTAAGCTTCTTTTTAAGTCACCTGTTGCCATTATTTAACATTCGATTCAGCTCCAGCTTTGGAAGTTATCTAATTTTTCACCTAAAAAAAAAAATCCATGAAACACTGCTCAACTCTTTGTATTTTTGAACCTTCTCTAATCTCTTTTGTTCAATCTCATACACACTTACCATATTTTTCTTAGCTATTTCTCCCCTAATTCATCTTCCCTCCTGGTGTAGTACTGTCTTGTATCTTCCATATATTCCTGAATGTCAGGTGCACTTTTCCCCTCAATATTTTTTCACTAAAAAAATAAGTTTGCCTTATGTTCATCTTCTAACAATGTGTCTGATATTATATGACACTCTCCCAAATACTTAATGGTACAACGAAGTACAATTTGGGAAGACATATCACCCTAAAATAATCTCCATCAATGACTATTTTGGATGCTTATAAAGGGTACATAATAAAAATCAGTAAGAAATGGAGACAAAGAAATTTAGCACAGATTTGGTTAGTATTCCCAGGGTTCTGAACTTACATAGTTGTAAATCAGATCGTTTGCTTAAAAAATAAAAATAGATAAGTTAAAAGAAATTCAGAATTCAGCTGGTTAAATATGGCAGCTGGTTAAATGCACGTTACCTTCATTCCCTTTTCTAAACACCACTAAAATGAAAGTAAATGATTAGAAACCATATATACTCATCAGGGTAAAGAAAACTAGAGGGGATTCCACATGACAAAGGATGTGTCAACAAAATTTTGGAAGATGGAAAACAGATGGATGAGTGATAACCAACCTAGCAGAGCAAAGGTAGGTCAATCCCATCCTCCTATTTAGGAGGAAGCCAACAACAGCAACAGGTTCAGAAATGAGGGGACCTGATACTTCTGAAAGGCTGAAGGCTAAGGCTAGGGCCTTGAAATAAGAATGATTATCTGAAAGTCCGTGTAAGAAGCTGCTAAACCCTAGATTTTTACTTTCCCTCTGCTTCCCCTCCCACCCCCCACCCCCAGACACATATAACTTGCTCAGCTAGGCAACTACCTCTGATTCCCCAGGTTTAGCAATGAGTTTTTAGAAAATATCAGCACAACCCATAAAAAAATTGAGTTGGAATTCATTAAGATTAAACTTCTGTTCTACAAAATACACTGTTAAGAAAAAGAAAAGACAGGCTGCAGACAGAATATTTATAAAACACATACTGGATAAAAGACTTGTTTCTGAAGTATACAAAGAATTCTTAAATGTAAGAGTAAGAAAACAAACAACCCAATTTAAAAATGGGCAAAATATCTGAAAATCTCATTAAAGAAGATACACAGATGGCAAATAAGCATATAAGATGCTCAACATCAAATGTCTTTAAGTAATTACAAATTTACAAAATGATACCACTGCATATCTATTACAATGGTTAGAATCCAAAAAACTGACAGTACCAAATGCTTGTGAGCATACGGAGCAACAGGAACTCTCATTTTTGGTGGGTGGGAATGCGAATCGCATAGCCATTTTGGAAGACAGTTTGGCAGACTCTTACAAAGCTAAACACCACTCAATCAGCAATTGTGCTTATTTACCCAAGTGATTTGAAAATTTAATGCACATACAAGATCCTGCACGCAAATGTTTACAGCAGCTCCGCTGCTAATCACCCAAAACTGCAAGCAGTCAGGATGTCCTTCAATAGCCAAATGAATTTTAAAAATGAACACATCCATACAACGGGACATTATTCAGCAATAAAGAGCGAGCTACGAAGCCACAAAAAGACATGAATGAACCTTAATGCATATTGCTAAGTAAAAGGAACCAGTCTGAAAAGGGTACATATTGTTTGGTTTCCATTTTATGATATTCTGGAAAAGGCAAAACTGTGGAGACAATAAAAAGTGCAGAGATCACGGCTGCAAGGATTCAGAGGTAAGAGGGAGGGTCACATACAGGTAATGCGCAAAGCTACCTCACAGAGGGGGTGGGTGGAAAAGCTGCTAAGTAACTTTGGAAATGAGTGGAGCCTGTGAGACTATAGGCAAAGTGAGCTGCACAGAAACACTGTACTCCAGTGTATAAAGTTGTTTCCCATGTACATATGAGGTAATTCCACATATATGCTGGAATTGAACAATTAAGTAAATGGATGGCTAAATAGTAGAAGCCAGGATTCTCATTGCTGGAGTGGGAATTTACAGATAAGCAAGGGGACCAGATTGGAATGAGCCACGCCTCATGGTTTAGTTAGACATGCAAGTATGAACTCATGTTTAGCTTAATATAGATGCAGAATATGTGTAGTGCTGGCTCCCTGGAGAAATGGCCAATTCTAGGACTGGGGCAGGACATATATGAGATGAGCCTGAGGCATTATATAATTCTAGAAAGTAAGAAATTACACACAAAACAAACAAACCAATCCCACACGTATGTCATAGGGACACAGGAACCAAATGAAACAGCTTCCAGTGGTCAAAGCTGAAACAATTTGAACAGCAAAAACAACAAAATCAGGCATTTGATAAAATTCAACATTTAGGATATAATTCTTAGGACGTTAGGAATAGAAGGGAACTGCCTGCAGTCATCACCAGGATATCTACAAAAAATTTACTGCAAACATCATATGTAAAGGTGAAATATTGAAAGCTTTCTTCCTGAGACTGGGAAAAGGCAAGCTGATCCACTCTCACCATTTCTATTCAATACTGTACTAGAGGTCTTAGACAGTACAAAAATACAAGAAAAAGAAATAAAAGGAATAAAGACTATAAAGGAAGAAATAAAAATGTCATTAGTCACAGACAATTTAATTGCATTTGAAAAAATCCAAAAGAAATCAAATGTATTTAGCACGGTTGCTGGATAGCTGGCCAATATACAAGTATCAATTGTATTTCTCTGTATTACCCCAATAATTTCTAAATTATGTTTAAATATGTTAAAAAATATATGTGTAAATAATTCACTAGCCTCCAATATCATAAACATGTGAATAAATCTAAAACGGATCTGTAAGACCTCAAAACAAAAAAAACAGAAAACTTCATTGAGATAAATTAAAGAAGCCCTAAATAAGAGGTCTACATCTTGAGCAAGGATTTAAAGACTCAGTAAGTCGATCCATAATTCAATGTATTCCCTCCATGCCATCCCTCCCCAAAACTCCCTACAGTTTTTTAAAGGTGGAAATTGACAAGCTGATTCCAATATTTGCATAGATATGCAAAAGATAAACAATAAATAACACAATGCTGAAGAAGATCAAAATTGGAAAATTCAACCACTGGATAATGAGACTCATTATAAAGTTAAATTTAGAATTATTGAAAATATCTACAAACAGAACAATGGAATGGAATAACGTACAGAAATAGACCATGCATACATTGACACTAGACTTATGACAAAGTTGATGCAGAGTAGCCCTGGAAAATGGATGGTCTTTTTCAATAAATGGTACTGTGTCAACGGAATATCCAAATGGGATAAATGAATCCTGACCCCTTGATGTAAAGGGTACCTCACATCCGTCACAATTAATTCCAGGTTTGTTGTTGAAGATCTACATGTAAAATGTAAGACAAATAGGCTTTCTGGAGATCACAGAGAATATCTTTATGATCTTCAGGTAGAAAAAGATTTCTTGTCTTATAACTGATAAAATGAACCACATTAAACTTACTAACTTCTGTTCATCAAAAGATACCCTTAGGGCTTCCCTGGTGGCGCAGTGGTTGAGAGTCCGCCTGTCGATGCAGGGGATACAGGTTCGTGCCCCGGTCCGGGAGGATCCCACATGCCGCGGAGCGGCTAGGCCCGTGAGCCATGGCCGCTGAGCCTGCGCGTCCGGAGCCTGTGCTCCGCAACGGGAGAGGCCACAACAGTGAGAGGCCCGCGTACCGCAAACAAAACAAAACAAAAAAGCCAATTTAGGACTTGTGCACATTTTAACATAGTAGTTTCAGACATGAAAAGTAACTTTTTAAGAAATCGCTTAACATTTTTGCTTTATAACCCTGATAAAAAGAAATTAAAAGACAAAAGCATATATCACTCAGCTTGTGGCACAGATTCAACCATTAAGATGGTCTCAATATTGTTTCCTAGCTTCCTCCAGAGAGTTCTCTGCTACTAGTTAGGTCTGCCCCACTGAATTTATTACAGGCGACATCGTGGAAATGGTATAAAATAGCATTTTTAAGATTTTTAATCTAGTTGAATCTCACTGTTGTTAGAGGTCATTAAATGATGCCTCCCAATGGAATGCCATTGAACTCAGTGATTTTTGTTCAGAATGAAGCAACTACACCGACTGGTGAAATGATGACGGTCGATGTCTAAGAGTTTGTGACAGCTCATAACGCTAAATATTATCTATCAAAAATAGAGGAGAAAATTGGGGAAAACGGGGAGTAAGGGTCAAGTATATAACCCTGTAGGATTGCTGTGTTCATATATAAAACCGTTAACAGGTTTGTGGATAATTTTAGAAAAACAGTCTACTACAGCCCTAATTCCGGAATCCAAATTTCAAGATTGATTTTTTTTTACGGTAAGGGAAAAATCTATAGTCCTGTAGGAAAGTGGAGAAACACTGAAACACTAGGGAAATGTAAAGCAAGGAAAACATCAACTATTCTCAGCTCTTCCTTCTCATCAGTATTTCCAAGGAGCCGGACTGCCCCTCAGCTCAGAGGCTCCAACAGCAGGAATCGGTCCGTCTAGGACTTCCCCACCCTAAGTTACAACCTGATTTTAGAAGATGAGCTCTTCCCATTTCTTCGTTATCAAAAGGATATCCCAGTCGGGTTCACGGGCAAGGCAGGTCTAGCGCTCTCCTCCCCTGCACGTGATTTAAAAGGATGAAAAGGCAGCCCTGGTCACTCGCCCCAGCCGGGGCCTCGGTTAGGGAAGCGGAGAGAGGCGACCTCGGCCCATCCCGGGGCGCAGCCCCGCCTGCAACCCCGCGCTCACCCAGCAGCGGCCGAGCAAAGAACGGGCTCCAAAGGCCTCCGGCCCCGCACAACGGGCATGTGCAATCCCAGAGCCCCGGGAGCCCAGCCTCCAGCAACGACTTCCTGCGGCCCGACGCCGAAGCCGGGGCGCGCTTCTCCCGCCGACCGTTTGTATTCTGAGCAGCGGGTGGAAGCCCGCCACACACCGCGGCAGGACCTTCCAAGCTGCCGGCTCCTCTGCGCTCCTGGATTCCCCGCTGCAGATTCCACAGCACGTTCGTACAGAGCCCTGGGAAGACTGACCCTGCCGAGAGTCTTTTCTACGTCCAGTCCGATCCCAAGGTGCAGATTTGAAGTCTGCCCGTTTCTGAGGCTCAGAGGGGCTCGGACTGCGAAGTAAGAGACCGGGACTCTGTGGCGAATCGTAGATGAAGGTGATAAAAATACTTCTTCTTGAAGCGCCCGCGAATACGGACGTCACTTCCGGCAACAATAGGAAACGTCAAAACACGGAGAGTCGGCCGCTCAGGCTGCTGCAGCCTGGGGCAGGCTGAGTTCGGAGGGATCAGGCGCTGTTTCTGGGATTCTCCCCGACCTCACCTCCACCGGCGTGAACACATAAAGTTTGAACCGGCTTCTCCATGGCCTGGGCACCCCTTCCAGGCTGAGCCATTTTCTTTTTGGCTGAAAGCCCCCGCCCAGAGGCCGATTCGTCGCGGCGGCGGTGGGGAATCGCAGGTCGCTCAGGTAAGGGTGTCACCCTAGATATTTCGGAGTTCTTGCCTCTCTTCCCTGTACACCCCTACTTTTCTTCTCGGAAATGATGACCACCGGTGCTCCAGTTGGCAGAAACTTGCCAACCAGCGAGACTTTGGGGCCAATGGCTGTGCGAAGCACCTTGAGTGACAGCGGTGCTGGCTAATTAAAATGAGGAATCCGTGTCAGGAGGCGGGAGTAGGTGTGCTCCTTGTGTTCCTGGGTCACCGGGGACCCCTAGGTCAGCTTGGGACCCCAGGTAGGACCCGGCTTCACTCTGAAATAAAGCCGGGAAACAGCAGAGGTTACGCTCTTCTAGCCCGGGTGTTGCTTTTCAAGTAGAATGTGTTTTTGGTGCATAGGCAGAGTTTTTGGCTCTTAACATACTTTTTACATTAACATGAATGCAAACACATCCAGTTAAGGTCACGATGGATTGCCAGTTGCTTCAGCTGTTAAACTTTGGTTATAAACTCGGCAGATTCTTAACTTGTCTCTTGCTTGTTTCTCTGTGACTAGACTCTAGTTTCTTATATGGTGGGTGCTCACTTAATTATTATTAAGATTGGGTGAAATCACAAATGGATCCCAATCCTCAGTCGTTTAAGGGTTTTGTTTTATTTTTAGGTTCTGTATGTATTTAGTAATTTAATAATTGAATCTACTTCTTTTAGCAAGTGGAGTCTTTATTTTCAAGGATCCCAGGTATTTCCATATCGATAGATTATGACCTTTATTACTGCAAAGTGAAGCTAATTTACGTTTTCCATTTCAGCTTTCCATATATTTTTTTAAATATTGCAGCTGGTGACCATATTTCTGGGATAGGGAGAATTTTTACCCCCTAAGAAAATGGTTCACAAACTTGAGCAGATATCAGAATTAAGAATAAATTATATTCTCTTTTCAGGTTGAGTAGGAAACTTGCCATTTTTATCCAGTTAACTTGACAGTTTGTCTGAGGTACTGTATACAGTATGGCAGCTGACTTTCGCTCAAGTGAGCAATCCAAGAGAGAGCACCCAAGACTCCCTCTAGTCTTCTATAAGCTAATCTCAGAAGTGGCATCCCATCACTACTTCCATATTCTGTTGATAGGAGTCAATAAATCCAACTCAATCACTGTGGAGAGGATTACACAAGGGCGTGAATCCCAAGACGCAAGGGCCTATGGGAGCCATCTTAGAGGTGGCCTAACACAGACACCCTGGCTGATAACTTCTAGGAATTAATAGATAGAAATAACTGAGCAAAAATATGCCTGATTGTAATGAAATAGACAAACTTATACATGGATTTTCTTTCTTGGAAAGTTGTTGTGTTTTTTTTTTCCCTGGGGGGGATCTTTTTTTTCTACTAAATGCCTGAAGAGAGGCCTATTATTTTTCTTGGAAAGCTTTGCTTGAGGAATGACATGTGTGAGAGGAAGGTTTGTGTTTTTAAGGTGTACATGAACAGAGCATATCACAACTGGAGACTATGTATTCCTTACCCATTGCCATTTTATATGGTTGAAATGGTTTCAAAATAAACATGAGCAAAGATAGCTTTAAAGGTGGAAAGAAGTTAGGAAAGGCTAGAGGTAAGCCTTTCTAGTGTAGAAAGAATGTGTCAGTCTCTATGTTGGTATGAGAGCAAACAGGGGTGGGAGAGGTCTGTCTGAGAACAGAAATGTGTTTGTGTGTTTGTTTTTAAGCATTATTAGATGTCAGGTACCACCTTCTTTCAGCATTACCTGGGCGCACATCACCAGCACAGCTTTTGTCAGTGAACCAAATGAGCTTATTGGAAATGAAAGGTATGGGCTTCAGGGTTTATTGTGACACTGTTTTGGCCTTGATCCACTGTAAAATTGCCTATGCTTCTTCCAGGTTTGAAAGATGTTGTCATCTTTTATACCTCAGGTACTTAACGCCAGCCCGACTGTGTCAATCCTCAAATTGTAGATTTGGCTTTTAAATAGGTACTTACTCCCTATCAGGTTAACATAGTTCATTTATAATAGGTTACAGCCAATTAACTAGTGCAGTTTTGGGCCCTTAGATGTCTGCTAAATTTAGTTTTGGCCCCTTAGATGTCTTCCAGATTTTAAACAGGTGCTTGCTAAAATAACACAGTTGAAATACTTCATTCACAAAATATCTTATGGTAATAACTAGATAAACTAAACCATGCCTTGTAATTTATTACACTTATTATCAGTTTAATAGGGAATGTTTTGTGTGTTTATTGTGCTTAGAATTGCATAAATTAAAAGGTAGTTATTTTCCTTATTTCACAATACAAAAACATGAATTACCAAGAAATTACCTTTTCTTTGATCACAAAGCCTTGAAATTAGTCATTCAAATTTATGATTTTATCGTTCATTACTTAACCAACTGCTATGTAATGATACAACTCTCTTTTTTTCCTACATTTTGATTCAGATTTGGGAACTGAGGCTAATCCATTGGCTGACCTATGATAATGTGTCAAAATCATTAACATGAAGTCTATGAATTATACATCTAACTCATATTGCATTTCCATTGAATTATTTTACTTACTATTTTAAAACAACTTTAATGAAATACATCCACTTCTAGAAATTTATTTTCCCCATTTCTTTTTTTTTTTTTTTTTTCTTTTTTTGCGGTACGCGGGCCTCTCACTGTTGTGGCCTCCTCCGCTGCGGAGCACAGGCTCCGGACACGCAGGCTCAGCGGCCATGGCTCACGTGCCCAGCCGCTCCGTGGCATGTGGGGATCTTGCCGGATCGGGGCACGATCCCGTGTCCCCTGCATCGGCAGGCGGACTCCCAACCACTGCGCCACCAGGGAAGCCCTCCCCATTTCTTTATTTTTTTTCTCGTGGTTTTGTTTTGCTGACATTTATTGACATAGATTCTCCAGTGAAACTTGAATGAGTTTATATTCTATTTAGGGCAAGTGCTTTTGTGATGTAGATAGAGATGAGAAAAGATATTTGCTTTCAAGTTTAGGCTGTTTGGGAGTTTAGCTCTGTGATCAGCAGTTTGTGTATTCTGCACGAGCAGACTGCAGGGGATTTCATAAGCTATTTGAAAGAAGGAACAAGATTTTAGCAAGTGAGCCATGCTTGGAGAGCCCCTATCTGCTCATCCTGAGCAGTGATTTGTAGAAGTCATGGACATGGGGGGAAAGAGGTGGAAAGGACAGATGCTAAATACACATACACAGGCACACACACGTCCATCTCCATCACCTCTTCCTTTTATTTTAATGTTTTAGGATTTTCTCATTTTTATAGGATCATAGAATTTTATAGCAAAAAGAGAACTTAGGGATCATCAAGTTGAAAACCCGCTTTTTACCGGTGAGGAAAGTGAGGCTTTGAGTATTGTGCCCTCTACTCACAACTAGTTGAAGGAGCCTGAATCAAGCGCATGTTTTGTGTCAGTCTGTTTTCATTGTTAGGTGTTTTCTCATCTCACTTCTGACTTTCCTATTGGCTCCTGTCAACATTTATTTTATGTTAATACCTTGTCTTATTTGTGTAAAAGCAATTCAGTGAGAATTACAGTTTTTGTTTTGTTTTTTTCCGATTTTTTTTATTATGGTGAAATATACATAACATAAAATTTACCATCTTAGCCATTTTTGTTTGTTTGTTTGTTTGTTTTTGCGATACGCGGGCCTCTCACTGTTGTGGCCTCTCCCGTTGTGGAGCACAGGCTCCAGACGCGCAGGCTCAGCAGCCATGGCTCACGGGCCCAGCCGCTCCGCGGCATGTGGAATCTTCCCCGACCGGGGCACGAACCCGTGTCCCCTGCATGGGCCGGCGGACTCTCAACCACTGCGCCACCAGGGAAGCCCCATCTTAGCCATTTTTAAGTGTACAGTTCAGTGGCATTAATAAACACATCGTTTTGGGGTAAATACACATGCCGTTGCAAGAAATATACCAAGAAATCTCTTGTACACTTTGCCTAGTTTCCCTAGGCAGTGACATATTGCATAACTATTATATACTACAACAACCAGGATATTGACATTAATACATTGCACCTATCTTATTCAGAATTCCCCAGTTTATTTTTGCTCAAATGTGTACCTGTGTGTATGAGATTTTGTGCAGATTCACATATCCAACACCACAGTCAAGACACTGAACAGTTCAAACACCACCGGGTTCCCTGGTGCTGCCCTTTTATAACTGCACCCACCTCCCTCCTGGGTAATGACGCTGAACGTCTATCATGTGATTGTGTACCATTTGTACATCCTCTTTGGCGAAATATCTGTTCATGTCTTATGTTCATTTTTTCTTTTTTAACATCTTTATTGGAGTATAATTGCTTTACAATGGTGTGTTAGTTTCAGCTTTATAACAAAGTGAATCAGCTTACATATACATATAGCTGCATATCTCCTCCCTCTTGCGTCTCCCTCCCACCCTCCCTATCCCACCCCTCTAGGTGGACACTCGAGCTGATCTCCCTGTGCTATGCGGCTGCTTCCCACTAGCTATCTGTTTTACATTTGGTAGTATATATAAGTCCATCCACTCTCTCACTTTGTCCCAGCTTACCCTTCCCCCTCCCCATGTCCTCAAGTCCATTCTCTATGTCTGCATCTTTATTCCTGTCCTGCCCCTAAGTTCTTCAGAACCTTTTTTATTTTTTTAGATTCCATATATATGTGTTAGCATAGGGTATTTGTTTTCCTCTTTCTGACTTACTTCACTCTGTATGACAGACTCTCGGTCCACTACAAATAACTCAATTTCGTTTCTTTTTATGGCTGAGTAATATTTCATTTATATATGTGCCACATCTTTATCCATTCATCTGCTGATGGCCACTTAGGTTGCTTCCATGTCCTGGCTATTGTAAATATTATGTTCATTTTTTAATTGAATTGTTTGATTTTTTGCTTTTGAGTTTGAAAATTGTTTATATATTCTTGATACTAGTCCTTTGTCAGATATGTGGTTTGGAAATATTTTCTCTCAGTCTATAGCTTGTGTTTTTGTCTTCTTCACATGGGCTTTCAAAGAGCAAAAGTTTTAATACTGATGAGTTCAACTTTATCAACTTTTACTTTTATGGATCGTACTTTTGATGAACTCTCTTTGCCTAGACATAGATCCCTAAGATTTCCTTCTCTGTATTTTTCTAAAGGTTTTATTCTTTTATGCTTTACATTTAAGTCTATAATCCATTCTGATGATTTTTTGAAAGATGTGATATTTAGGTCGAGGTTCATCTAATTCAGTTTTTCTTATTGTTCACCATTCATCCATTCTTGCAGTCAACAAATATTTACTGAGTGCTTTGTAGGTCTAAGGCACTGTGTTTGGTATTGGATTTTTCCATGTAGCCTATTGTGTTGAATTAGTCCCCCATCTTAGTACTTACAGGCAGTTCTTACTCTGAACAGTACCATGTAAACTGAAATGCATGAGTGTTAGAACTATGGGCTTGCTGTGCGCAGTCCCATGGAACTGTCATCCAGTAGTTAGCTTGGTACTGTACAAGGCAAGGACTACCTGTATATATTTTTAAATTTTTAATAAACAATAATAAAGCACAGTATGATAGGTGAGTTGCAAAATTATTGTCATCTTAAGGAACATATGTTTGAGTAATTCGTGTTTTATTTTATTTTTAAATTTATTTATTATTTATCTTTGGCTGCATTGGATCTTTGTTGCCGTGCATGGGCTTTCTCTAGTTGCGGCAAGCGGGGGCTACTCTTCGTTGTGCTGCGCTGGCTTCTCATTGTGGTGGCTTCTCTTGTTGCGGAGCACGGGCTCTAGGCGCACGGGCTTCAGTAGTTGTGGCACGCAGGCTCAGTAGTTGCGGCTCGCGGGCTCTAGATCGCAGTCTCAGTAGTTGTGGCACACAGGCTTAGTTGCTCCGTGGCATGTGGGATCTTCCTGGACCAGGGCTCAAACCTGTGTCCCCTGCATTGGCAGGTAGATTCTTTACCACTGCGCCACCAGGGAAGCCCATAATTCGTATTTTATAATCAAGAAATATGCTTTAAAAATATAGATCTCAACAGTTGTAACATTGATTTCAAAGATACAAGAAACTGACACTCTATCCGTAAAGCTCTTTATAATTCAAGATCCTGGGATGTGGAGATGTCATAAAGATCTAGAGTAGAACTTTCTTATTAATCGATTTATTTTGTGATACCGCCATAAGGACTCTTGATATGTTTAATCTTCCCATGAAGTCTTAAAGTTTTCATTTCTAGAAACATGTCTATAGTGATTAAAGATGATGGTAGTACTTAACTGCCAAAAAGGTATCTCTGTTATCACTGACTGGTAACTAAATACTTGACCTTATTTGCCAAGCTAAGAGTGTCAGCCTAAGCAAAGTTAGTTTCTTCTAACTTTATATATTTACTAGTTGTTATTTTTTTCTCCTAGCAAAGGTAAATGGCATCTCCGAATTCACAGATCCTCAATTAATGGAATTTGGAAGCAGGATTATAACTACTCAGATCATTAGGTCCAGAATAACCAGGTGTACTCTGAAATGGGAGAACCAAAATAAATGAGAGTTATCATTTAAAGGGGACTGAGTGGTGACTACAAAACCACCTGTTATGATAAATTCCCTATGGCTTAGGTTCTCTTAACCCCTTTAAGTTCCATGGGATTAGACTTATTCACTGTTTATCTGGTGAGGAAAATGAGTACCACAGACTATAAGCTAAACAGATTCTGTGTGGGAGTCTGAACCAGATCTTTTTTCACGTCAAAGTGTATGTGCTTTCCACAAGAACAGTAGCCTAAAGAGAGGCTGCAGCTGGGAGCAGCATGGAGGTAATAAGCAGTGACAGAGGGAGAAGAGATGAGGGCTAGTGATGAAGAAGCAGATGTTGGATCGTCTTTGCCAGTTCTGGGCATAAGGTTTGGTGGTTAAGACTAACCTTTGGACTCAGATAGACCTGAGATGGAATCCTAAGTTTTCCATTTGCCGGCTCTGAGATCTTGGGCAAAGTTGCTTAACCTCTCTGACTCACTATTTACCTACCTATGAAGGTTGTTTTGAGGACAGAAATGAGATAATGTATCAAAACTTCCACAATGCTTGGCATAGAGTAAGTACTAAATAAATTGTGGTTTATAGTACAAAAACAATATTATGGTTTAATATTTATATTATTAAATATTATGTTAAAAATATTGTGCACATAATATTATGTATGAAAGGAGGGAACACAGCCAGGAATTCCAAGCCTTAAATCTGCACACGCAAAGTTAAAAGGGTATTTTTTTCCCCTACGTTCTTTAAAAATACTTCTTCAGCCTTTAAAAGAAAATTTTCTATCACAACTGACAAGAATAATTCTTACTATTTTGATGTTTGCCTTGACAGGGGTCTCCTACTACTCTTAAACTGTGATGCGGAGCATTTATCTCCTTAGTGATGGTTTTCAGTCTGTATGACGCTAAGCTCTTAGGGCAGTAATTCTTATATTTAGTGCACATCAAACTCAGTTATTTTTAAATTTCACATGCTTGGATTCCTCAATCAGGAGATTTATGTTTACAGAAAGGTTGTATGATTAATAAAAATAACTGGTGTGTACCTTTTACCCAGATTCACCAATTTTAAACATTTTGCAACATTGTGTTAACATTCTCTCTGTATAGAGACAGATGTTTCTGTTTTTCTGAACCATTTGAGACTGTCTTATATATTATGCCTTAATAATTCAGTTTTTTTCCTAAAGAACAAGAATATACTCTGACAAAACCGCTGTACAGTTATCAAATTCAGAAAAGTTGACATTCATATAAGTATTTTTATCCAATCTACAGCCCGTATGTCTAGTTTTTCAGTTATCCCAATAATGTCCTTTCTAGCACTTTTTTTTCACTCTAAGATCCAGTCCATGCACTCCATTTAGATGTCATGTTTTTCAGTCTCCTTTAATCTGGAATGATTCCTTTCTTTATCTTCACAGCATTGGCAATTTTGAAGGAAAAAAAGGATTATTTATAGACTCTTGGGTTTCTCTGATATTCCTCATGATTAGATAAAGGTTATACATTTTTGGCCGGGGTACTGTATAATTGTTATATCCTTCTCAGGGTATCATGTCCAGAGAGGCATATATGTCCTACCCCTCTCAGGGTATCATGTCCAGAGAGGCATATATGTCCGTTTGTCTCTTATTGGTAAATGTTAAGTTTGAACACTTGGTTAAATGTTGTCTGATTTCTTAATTTCTTTTTGTGATTAATGAGTAATGTATGTAGGGAGGTACTTTGAGACTCTGTAAATCTTCCATTCTTTATCAAACTCCAGATTCAGCACCCACTGATAATTCTTTCCTTAAGAATTAGTTTTTCTATGATGGTAGTTAAATGATGATTTTTCTAACTCATTATTCAGAATTTTACAATAAGGAAGAGCTTTCCTTTCTTTATGTAATATTTAGTGATCATCAGTGTAGACTCACTCATGGGTCTCTTTTATGTGATAATTGAAGTATCATTCAATAAGTTTTACTGAAATGCTCATCATTTTCACTCTGTGAAAATATGGTTTTGTCAAAACAAATGAGCTAACATTTTATTATTAGCTGTGAAGTGCACTTTATATGTAATATTTAATACAACAGCCCTCTGAGCTATATATATTACCACTATATTATATGCAAATTATCACCTTAAATATGAGGAAACCAAAGCTTAGACTAGTCAAGTAAATTCCCCAAGGTCCTGTAAGCGCTCATCAGTGGAGTCAGGATTTGAACTGAAGTCTGTTCAGCTTCAGAGTCCACAGCACTAGGCTCCCTCCGTGACTCGCTTCACAACTTCTGTCGTGGATCTCCTGTCTTTTTGAGAGTTTTGTCACTTTTCTGACAGTTCTATCCACATTCCACACCACTATTACCCTAAGGAAGACTGGGAGTGGGGTGGAACACTGTAGACATGCTTTCCTTTCTCCGAAGGATAAATATATGATAGTAATCCTTCTCAAGTGATTTATCATACTGTGTTTTTGCTCCATATCAAGAACTGCTTTAAAGGGAAAAAGACATCCCACAAGGGTAATTTGCAGTAGAAGAATATTTATTTAGCAGTAGAAGAATAGAAAATGCAGTTTTCTTTGTCTGAATCACGTGTAGATGAGCCTCAAACCTCCACCCTCCCGATCAACTTTTTTTAATCCTAAGAACCAGCTGTTGGCTTCACCTCTTTTCTGCCTGCTGGATGCTTTCCGAATCACTTTATCCAGTGCTCTATTTAAGTGATCCCCATTAAGTGATCCCCAGAGCCTAGGGAAGTCACCCTGATTCTGTGTTCCACTAGCAACATCCCTGAGAGTAACAACAGCTGCCTACCCATATGTCACTAGAAAGATGTTGTAGGGAAAGTACATACAAAATTGATGTTAAATGCCTTAAATCTTGAGGCTTCAGATATCACAGTCACCACGTTTGATTATTTACCTTTAGTTCTTCAAATGCAAAAGAGAAGAATAAATATAATTATCTAAAATGACAACAGATATACTGGGTGAGCTTAGCAATCAATTCAATTTCTAGATATTTTCTTGCTAAGATAAACAGAGAAATGGCTATGATGAAAATTCTAAAATGTTTATGAGTCAAAATTAAGTTGTACTTATGTTGTAACATAACATAGTATATTTAAACATTAAGGAAACTTATAGCTCCTTATAAATTTTTGTTGATATTCTGTATTTTTTTCTGTGTTAATTTACTGTCTGTAGTTTTGCCTTTTCTAGAATGTCTTATAATTGGAATCACATATTACATAGCATTTTCAGATCAGCTGCTTTCACTTAGTAATATGCATTTAAGTTTCTTCCATATCTTTTCATGGCTTGATAGCTCATTTCTTTCTAGCACTAAACATTCCATTGTCTAGATGCACCACAGTAAATTATCCATTCACCTGCTGAAGGACAACTTGATTGCTTATAAGCGTTGGTAATTATGACTAAAGCTGCAGGTTTGTGTGCAGGTTTTTGTGTGGACATGAGTTCCCGGTCCCAACTTATTTGGGTAGATACCAAGGAGCATAAATGCTGGACCATATGGTAAAAGTATGTTTATTTTTGTAAGAAACTGTCAAACTGTCTTCCAAAGTGACTGTACCATTTTGAATTCACACATCCTTGCCAGCATCTGGTGTTGTCAGTTTGGGATTTCAATCATTCTAATAGAAAATAAGAATTTAATTATTCGTAGCTTAACCACTACTTCAGGAACTGCTACCATTATGGTGGTATGTGTCATAGGGAGGGAAAGTTACTACCTTTTGTGGTTTCTTTGTAAAAACAAATTTCCCCACATTTAAAAATTATTAATATGTTCCTTCTCTCCGTATCCTCCCTCCCGCATCTCTTTATAGCTTAAGCTTTTGGATTTCCAAGCAGTTCACAGTAAGGACAAAGAGTGAAAAATTATCCTGGACTGTTTTTTCTGTTTTAATCAACAAGTAGCCTGTTACAGTGGCCATTATCCAACTACTAGACAATAATTCAATAAATATACATGCCTTTTTAAATACTGAAAAAATAATCGGTGACATTCTTTGAAATGCTACTCAATTTTCAAATTATTCCTAATAATTTTCAGAATTTCTGGTCACCAGTGGGCTTGGGGAGGGGTTGCTTTTTTATTTTTTTGATTATTACTCCTTATTGTAAGCAGCCAATTAAAACCATATTTTAAGGTTAGGTCATGCTATGAAATTTATTTTAATGATTTTGAACAAAAATCCATTTCTTCCTCCAAATTTTTAAAACACACACGTCCCAGTAGTCAACTTGGGCTTTTAAAACAAGAATATTTTGTTTGTAAAAGAGATGATGAAAATAATTATTTGTGTTAGTTAAAAGCTCTTCCTGATTTCATTTTTCTCAGTGAATTTATTTGCCCAGGGAAAGTTACTTATTTGCAAAACCAAGTGAAATAGAAAGTCTAGGCCAATAGTCTTCTAAATATTTGTATATGAGGAAGTCTGATATTTGTAAGAGATAAATGTAGAGCTACTTTGGTTGGAGGTGAAGTGGAGAGAGCAGAGGCCAGAGCACTCCCATACCTTCTCCTGCCTTTTCCCAGGTACCTCTGAGGAGTCCATAGGGCTCCTGGAGAAGAACTGGAAAATTAGTCTAAATTATGATTTGTATTTAAAGCAGCAACAGAACCACATAGTCGTTACTGAGCTCTTTATCATGGAGTCCTACGTGTCTAATTTATAAGGTTTCTGAATTAGACTTCAGGGCCTATGTTACATTTTATTACAGCATACAACTTAAGAGCAGACTGGCAAGAATTAAACAAAAAGCCTGTTTCACAGCTGTTACGCATCTGGGAATTTGGTTAAAAGGGCCTAGCTTAGCTTAGCCTGGGTTGTGATAAAAAGCAGGGTGTACAGGTCTTTTAAGTGAAGTCCTGTGCTCTGATCAGAGTTGTATTTAATACTGGCCCATAAGTCCACATAATTATAATTTGTAAGAGTCTTTAAGACGTCAGTAACTTTTAAATCTTACCTTGTGAATAATGATTATGTCACCTGTGGACTTTAAAAGTGGTTAACAAAGTGAGATAAAGGTGATAATCAAACTAAATAGTTCTCCATCCAAGTTTCATACTTACTGTGTTCCAACTATTTGTAATTTCCTACTCCATTTAATATGCTTTAATGAGTAGTGTTCATTCTGATAAATGAATGCTTCATGTAGACTTGTTGTACCGCAGGGAAAGGTGGATTGCTTTTTTAATGTCGCCTTCTTACTCCATTCTGGCTTTCTCCCAGGCTTGCAGATGGGTCAGGGGCTGTGGAGAGTGGCCAGAAACCAGCAGCTACAGCAGGAAGGCTACAGTGAGCAAGGCTACCTCAGCAGAGAGCAGGGCAGGAGGATGGCTGCCAGCAGCATTTCTAACACCAGTAATCGCAAACAAGTCCAAGGGGGCATTGATATATATCATCTTTTGAAGACAAGGAAATCGAAAGAACAGGAAGGATTCATTAATTTGGAAATGTTGCCTCCCGAGCTAAGCTTTACCATCTTGTCCTACCTGAATGCAACTGACCTCTGCTTAGCTTCCTGTGTTTGGCAGGACCTGGCCAATGATGAACTTCTCTGGCAAGGGTAAGTTCAGCCCACCATGTTTGATCCAGGTAGCTCTAAGTAGAATCTTGCCTACAGGTTGTGGGTTTTTTGTTTTTTGTGTTTGTTTGTTTGGTTTTCTTTTGGCGGGGGGCGGGGGTTGGTGCTGCTTGTTAGCGTAAACTTTAACTGGTGAATATTTCATTTACTTTTTATATTTTCTAACCACTATTTGTTCAATGAATTAGGCAAATACTAGAAAGCAAAGAGATAATCTACTTGCTGAAGTGAAAGTAGACTGTAGAAATTTCAGCAGCTATTTTACCAGGTTAAATTTAAGCTATAAATCTAAGAACTTTTGGTGCAATAGAATCTATGGAACCTAAGTTACCCCTTAATAGATTTTATACGTGAGTCATGAAAATGAAAGAATCATTGAATCTTGGGTTTTCTAGCATTCTTTACCAAAGTTTATTTAAATCTCATTATTTTAAAATGAAACTTCTGAACAGAGTAAAACATGTCTAAAAACAAGTTGTTTGAGACTTTAAAACCATTTTTCAGTGAAAATCTATGGAGAGAATCAATTTTCTAAATAGCCAAACTTTAGTAAAAATGTATTACCAACAATGACATTTTTAACTCGGGCTTCCCGATGCTATAGAATTATAGTATTAATTATGTAGTTCATTTCTCAGCCTTCAAATAGCTGAAAATCATCAATATCATCTTGTTATTCTTCCCTTGTCTTGTCATAATGAAGTTACTGTGGAAGTGAGAGGAAATTCTATTAGTAATGTTTAAAGTATAGTTATTAATTTTTAATTGTTCAGTGTAAGAGGAAAGAAAAGTACTTTAAAACTGGCTCACTTTTATTTATAACCTCTTTTCTACACTTTAATATTCCCATCAAACTTAATTTATGATCCTATATTTGAACTTTGGAGAAGAGTTTATGCTTATATGAACTCAATCAGAATGTAGTTTTCATTTGGGGTTTAAATTTGGATTGTTCATTTTTAAAAGAAATGCTTCCTTTAGTGTTTACCACATAATTATGCCTATATATCTGACGCTTGGATTTTTTTTTCTTAGTGATAAATTAAAGGCTAGCTTAGTTTTTTGTTTTTTGTTTTTTTAATTTGGATGTTGAGAGGTTCTATTGCTTTCATGTAGCTTAGTAATAAAATCAAAAGCTATGGGACTAGATTAAAGAGACTGCTAAAATATTGATAATTTTCTAAACAAGTTACTAAACTCGTTACGAAATCAGTGATTTCATTTGGTTGGTAAAAATAATGCAAGGATGTAAATTAACTATTAAGAAGATATTCCCAAATAAAATTAGATATTTTACCCACTATCCTCAGAAATTTTGATGTTACAGGCTAAGACGGTAACTTTTTTGTTTTCTTGTAAGCTGTGTGTGTGAGAAAAGAAGGAAGTTTGAGCCAAAAATCAATGATGAATATCAGAAAGTGAAACTGTGGTTCACTTTCTGGATGAATACATCCAGAATTTCCAAGCATTGTAATAACATGAAACATTAGCTTTCAAATAACAACCAGTAGCTAATGCCTCAAACAGAGTTGGAAACAGGTATACCAGTGTGTAGAAACAGTGTGTTTTGAGGTATGAACCATTAGCATTTTAAGTATTACAGGTTTTGTAAACAATCGTATGTAGCTGTGATAGTAAAGAACCAGCATTTTGAAGCTAAACTTAATGTTACAACTTTTCATTGAAGTATTGAAGTTATAGCATTACTATTTCTCCCTCTGCCCAGCAACCTTCCTCCTTCCACCAATTCAGTTGTATTTCGCAATAGAGCACATACTTGCTTAATTCTGTTTAAACCCTCGGTTAAGATTGCAAACTCAGGGGCTTCCCTGGTGGCGCAGTGGTTGAGAGTCCGCCTGCCGATGCAGGGGACACGGGTTCGTGCCCCGGTCCTGGAGGATCCCACATGCCCCGGAGTGGCTGGGCCCATGAGCCATGGTCGCTGAGCCTGCACGTCCGGAGCCTGTGCTCCGCTTGCAAACTCAGGAGTAAGCTCCTTGGATTCAGATCAAGCTGTGTTTCCCTGGGCAGCCTTTTTATGGTGTCTGTTTCTTTATCTGTAGCACCAAATCATGGGATTGTTGTAAAGACTGAGCAAGTTAATACTATTAAAATGCTTTCAATAGTGCCTGGCATCTAGTAAGCACTTGGTAAATGTTGGCTATCATCATCATCATCATCATTATTTATGTTTAACTTCAGAGGACTCACAAATATTACTAATCTTTGTAACTCACATTTATTAAGTGCTGTCAAAATTGCTAAACTGAAGGCATTTGTCTATCTTATTCTGGTAAACAAATAAAACAAGTATAAAAGTAAACATTTTATACTTTAGAGCTGTAAAATCCAATTTTATGTTATTTCATATCACTATTTTATCATATATATACATATTTAACTTAGAAAAATTCAATATAGTCATGTTTTCTCGTCTGATTTTATCTTACAGGTTGTGTAAATCCACTTGGGGTCACTGTTCCATATACAATAAGAACCCACCTCTAGGATTTTCTTTTAGAAAATTGTACATGCAGCTGGATGAAGGCAGCCTCACCTTTAATGCCAACCCAGATGAGGTAAGTGAAGAATTTGAATATTTTGTAACAGTTCAACTTTATTTATCTTGCTGCAGCTTTCCAACATAATAAACTTGCAAGTAAATTACAAGTCACCGAACATGACTTTTCAATCACTGCAAAGCCCGGTATTTGAACTTATTGCTATGTGACTTAGTCATTTCTTTTTACCTTACCATGTCATGTTCTAATCTTGCTACCTGCTCACTTTGTATGGCAGCTTCCATGACATATGTGCAGCCCGCCACTGGACTTGGTTGAGATACTACTACATTTTAAGTCGAGAGCACAAAATATGTTCATCAAACTTTATCTGCAGCATTTTCTTTGTTTCATCATTTCCATTTAGAAACAATGCTATTTTTATCAGAGATAATCACAAAGGACATTTTTCTAGTTTGTGACACATCAAAAGGTCTTTAAATAATGCCTTTAACAATCTCATACATGATGGCATAGAAACAACTTATAGATTCTGTTATAAAACTGAATAATTTTGCATTAATTCTTTAATTCTTTTTTCTTAAGACAATAAGCAAACACAAATAGAGAGCAGGGAGAGTGGGAGAAGCAAAAAGAACTGTTTGAAATTAATTAATTAATTAATTATTTCTTAACATAACATATGAGTGATCAAAATGTGAAGACAGTTCTTTCTCTGATTCCCCCTTACCCCTGTTCTTATTTTAATATATTCTGGAAAGATTCAGAGTTTCAGAAATGTTTAAGTATCTACTAGACTTACTCTTAGAAATCTAATAGAAATTATATAACACTCAGAACTAATACTTATGGGTGGATCATTTTCTATGGAAAAATTTATCTGGCAGTTATTTTATTTATTTAATTTTCAAAAACCAACTTTCTTCATTTGTTGTAGAGGTATCAAGGACTCCCTAGTTACCTTAATATTAATATTCTTTAATTAATATTAGTTCATATTAAAGAACTACTGGTCTTATAAATATGCACATAATAATACAAATGACATTTTGAAAGTAAATTGACTTTTGCTTATTATATATGATTTCTCTGTTAAATTTTTCTTGTACATGAATAAAAATATAACACTGCTACAAAGGTTTACTAATACATATACATCATCAGTTAAGTCTTAGCCCAAATACAACCAAGTATATATGTTATAAAGCAAATATGTTATAAGCAGTTTTTACTTTCAGTGAATAGAAGACTGATACTTTTAATGAAAGTAGAATGATTTATAAGAAGTTAAAGTTCCAATTACACATTTGAAACCAATATAATATGGATGTTGCTAATTAAAACGGTTGTATGACTAGCGATATAATAAGAAATGTTTTGCATCAGTATCTTGAGTTAATTGAATGACGATTACTGGAGAAGACCTGAGGCAGAGTAGTACAGTGTTTTACTCCAGATACGCAGGAATCAGGAAAGGCAGCTGTTACAGGCCCTGTCTTATGCCCAGTTCATCCAGGCATACTGGCTCCAGTCATGAATTAACTCCAATGTTGAGTAAAACTGTCCTCTTCAATTCATATCGCTTGCAAATGTTACATTCTAAGGAAAGTGTGACTTGGTAAGTACTGAGTTATAGGTTTTCAAAGTCAGACAAGTTGGATGTGACTGCCCATATTGGTTATGGTAAGTAGTCATTCCTCGCTAAGGGAGGACCAATTTTTAAACAAGTTATAAAGCATCCTTATTATGCAAAGATGAAACTGTAGATAGGCCCTTATACACTAGAATATGATATGGGTAGTTTTAAATATCTAAATTGGAAAAGCTAGATGTCAGAATATGTTTCCATCTTTGCAGCTACATATATCAGACTATGGAGTTCTTGTTACCCCTCCTCTAGAGTGTTTGGGTGGAGGGGGGCAGAGAAAAGAGGCAAAATTAAAGTCCTCTTTTTATCTGGCAAAAAAATGTTAAAAAATTTCAGTCAAATATTAACTTAAAGAGGGGATTCAATTTACTAATTGAAATAAGATTTTTAGATCTTCAGATTTTTACTTATCCATCCTACCTACCATTGTTATTGAGAGTTGGCTGTATTTTTGTCTTTACTCCCTGGCCTGATTCAAGGATATCCTGGAGCATTCCAGAAGTATTGAATTTACTGTTTTGAAAGGGGCACATACTGCTGCCAGGCGGCATGGAACTTGACTTTTGGTTCCAGAATTCTGCTTCTATGCTTTTATGAACATCAGTAACTCAGCAAGCAGCTGTCGCCTAATAACAAAATAGAATTCTCTCTTTACCAGAATATACTTAGGACATAAATAGGCGTGGAAGGACATTGAAGTACACTTGTAGGTGCAGGGAAATGAGAAGTATTTTGATAGCTATTCCACACTTGCTTTCATTGACTAATAAATAATCAATATCAATTTGGTTGTTTATCCAACCAAAATATAATTGAAAGATTATCCTAATAGGTGTTTTTATATAGAACTTACCTACAATGAGTCATACTTTAGCCAGGTCTTAGAATGACTCTTGCCATGATTTTTTAGTGCTAGCAATCAGGAAGTACTTTATGGAGGTTGATTTTTTTTCCCCCTTCACTGGAGCACTGTCATCAGATGTGTTATTTGGGTTCATTTAAGCCTGAGAAGTAAATTATTTTTGATGATATGCTTAAATGTAAGTGGTGTTTATTGTAAGTACCTGAGATAGGATGTATGTAATTGTTCAGTATTGTAACAAGTCTACTTTTCCATAATTTCTAGTTCTGTACTTAACATTTTGATAGCAAGCATCATTAAAATATTATAAAAATAAGAATACTTACAGCCACAGGGAACGAGATTCTCCAAAGGACATCGTTCATGTCACGGATATGGGTAACCAAACTCCACAGCAGCTGCTGGCAGTGGCTTATGGGGTGGGGGAGAACTTCCGCACAGTTTGTGGTACGATTGTCTAGCACGCTGCTGTTATATGCATGACATTGTGATCTCAGCTGTATGTAAAGTCTTGATCTTATGCATGAGCTTGTGTACTTTGTGGCAGGTGACCACATTCTAGTAAAGGAATGTGCTAAAAACCATCTGTTTACATTAGGCTGTATTTCCCCTGCATGTACAAGTTACGTGTGTGATTTTATTCCACAGCAGTATTATAATAAAGTAATTTTACTTATCAACCAGTAAGCTATATTCCCTGTGCTCCATTTAGTATTAAACTATTTCTTGACATAGTTATTTTTAAAACTAGAGTTTCTGAAATTGGTAGTGAATGTGGTTTAACTTTATATTATAGGTTTATTTTTATTCATATTTCTATAAATATGTTTATAAATTTAAAAAATTATATCCTCATTGGGGTCAGGTAAAAGAAGTCTTTTTTACAACTATGTAAGCACATTTTTCCTGTGTTCATATAGAAAGACCCACATGCATACAATTGTATGCATTCTGTTAGATTGATCTGGAATAGAATCTGTTAGAAGAAACATTTTAAATTTGACCTAAGCATATGTTTTAGATGGAAATGTATGCACAAACTGTTTTTGAGATATCATCTTCTTTTTGTTGTTGGACCAGCTAAAATATAAACAGGAAATTTGGAGGAGTTCTCCATTATAGAAAAGAACTCAGGTGTTTATACTCAGATTTTACAATATCTCATATATTAAATCTTACTTTTTGCTCCAGTATACTGCAGCAAAACGTTCATTGCCGTTACTTCATAGCATAGAAACAATGGTGAAAAATAACTTGCGTTCCTGGAGATACAAAACCCTGATATCACCAGAATTTACACATTTCCCAAATGTATTCTTTCTAATAATTATTCCACAGGATAATGGACATAGTCAAAGGATTTCCCAAGTCTAGTAAATTTGACCATGATAGGTTGTGATTAGTCGGCTCATTTACAGAATAACCTGTCAAAGCCTCTAATATACTGATGCACATTGTGAATATCTACGAGGAGGGTATTGTATGCCGTATTATGCAGGTTTATTTGACATAGTGTCTTTTTGGCAGGTGGGCGGGGCGTGGGGAGTATAAAGTAACATTCCAGGGAACACATTCTGAGATACGCTAGTGTAGATTATCTGCAGTCTTTCTGTGTGTAAATGAATATGTGTTCTTAAATGAATAGACACCTGGCTTGAATGATTGAAATATCCTGTTGTTCACTGACAGCTACCTGATGTTTATTTTACCTGTAATCTTCTTTTTATTGAAAGTGTATGGATCTATAATTATTTGTTCTCTTTTCTTTGGTCTGAGAGTATTAATTAACAAAAAGATAAAATAAAACAGAGTTGAGTCTTGACAACCAAAGCTTTATTCATGTTCTGTATTTTGATTGTAGTCTAACATGTTAAGGAAAACGTTAGTTTGGAAAGTAAGAGTAGGACAACAAACCTGATAACAATGTTGTATTCAAGTAACTACATGTAGACATTGATTAAGTATCCGTGTCAAATAACTTGGAACAGATCATTCATCATTATATTCTTGGTATCTCGTTCTCTACACTAACTCTATTACATCTCCTGAAACACAGGAGCATTCCCAGGGAAGGTTGACAGGCCACTAGATGCTTTTTAGTTCGGCAGACGTACTGCCTTTTGAGGTTTTATCCTTAGTTCTACAGGTCTAGAAGTCTGACTTTATCTTTCCACCGAAATTAGATCAGTCTCTCAGGAATAAACTTAACCTGTAGATAGTAGAACCTGAGCCAGGTTGACAATAAAATGGGTATACTTTGAACAGTGCCTCATAGCATGAAGAAAGAGAGAATGCCTAAGTTCTTAGCTAATATTATGAACTAAAATATATCTAGGACCTAAATGTAAGGCCAGATATTATAAAACTCTTAGAGAAAACATAGGCAGAACACTCTATGACATAAATCACAGCAAGATCCTTTTTGACCCACCTCCTAGAGAAGTGGAAATAAAAACAAAAATAAACAAATGGGACCTAATGAAACTTAAAAGCTTTTACACAGCAAAGGAAACCATAAACAAGACGAAAAGACAACACGCAGAATGGGAGAAAATATTTGCAAATGAAACAACTGACAAAGGATTAATCTCCAAAATATACAAGCAGCTCATGCAGCTCAATATCAATAAACAAACAACCCAATCCAAAAATGGGCAGAAGACCTAAATAAGCATTTCTCCAAAGAAGATATACAGATTGCCAACAAACACATGAAAGGATGCTCAACATCACTAATCATTAGAGAAATGCAAATCAAAACTACAATGAGATCCCACCTCACGCCGGTCAGAATGGCCACCATCAAAAAGTCTACAAACAATAAATGCTGGAAAGGGTGTGGAGAAAAGGGAACCCTCTTGGGACTGTTGGTGGGAATTTAAATTGATACAGCCACTATGGAGAACAGTATGGTTCCTTAAAAAACTAAAAATAGAACTACCATATGACCCAGCAATCCCACTACTGGGCATATACCCTGAGAAAACCATAATTCAGAAAGAGTCATGTACCACAGTGTTCATTGCAGCTCTATTTACCATAGCCAGGACATGGAAGCAACCTAAGTGTCCAATGACAAATGAATGGATAAAGAAGATGTGGCACATATATACAATGGAATATTACTCAGCCATAAAAAGAAACAAAATTGAGTTATTTGTAGCGAGGTGAATGGACCTAGAGACTGTCATACAGAGTGAAATAAGTCAGAAAGAGAAAAACAAATACCGTATGCTAACACATATATATGGAATCTAAAAAAAAAAAAATGGCTCTGATGAACCTAGGGGCAGGACAGGAATAAAGACGCAGATGTAGAGAATGGACTTGAGGGCAAGGAGGGGGGAGGGTAAGCTGGGACGAAGTGAGAGAGTAGCATGGACTTATTATATACACTACCAAATGTAAAATAGATAGCTAGTGGGAAGCAGCCGCGTGGCACAGGGAGAGCAGCTTGGTGCTTTGTATCCACCTAGAGGGGTGGGAGGGAGATGCAAGAGGGAGGAAATATGGATATGTATATGCATAGCTGATTCACTTCGTTATACAGCAGAAACTAACACACCATTGTAAAGCAATTATACTCCAATAAAGATGTTAAATAAATAAATAAATAAATAAATAATATATAGGAATAATTGGCTCCTCAGTGCCCTGCACTGGGCTGCTCCACTCAGTATGATCTGCTACCTATAGTACCCACCTTCCCTGTATGTTTCATCTAGGGTGTTTTTGGCTTGAAAGAACAAAGAACCTAATAATGGCTTAAACCATATAAACTTATTTACTTCAGAAGACACCCAGAATGGGTGTCCCAGAGTTATTTCAGTGATACAGTGATCTCATCATGGGACCTCAGTGAGTTGACTTTTGCCCTCTCTTGATAACAAAGTAGCTGCCACTACTCAAGATATCACATTCTCATATGAAAGTACCCTCAGCACAAAGAAAGGGGGCAAACTCCCTCCTCAAATTCCTTATGCTTATTAGAGAGAAAGAATTCTTTTCGGGAGCCTTCAGTTCACGAGAACTGAATCACATGAACACCCATAGACCAGTAGAGAACAGAATAGAAAGGGTTATGTGATTGGCTTAGACCTAACATGATTTAGCACCTGTGGCTGAGATGCTAGAAGCGGTGAAGGAGTGAAACAGCCTTTGGGAAGGCATCCAAGCATCTGCAACACTATTTTCACTAGTGAGCCACTTGAAAAATTTGTGATTTTGCTTCCCTTATTTCTGCGGCTCTGCTGGTTTAGAGACCTTAATACTCAAGGCAGGAATATTGACACCAGGGGCACAACAATTCAAGCTGCCTGAGGAGGCTGCCTTCTTGCCATTTCAGTCCTCCTGCCACTGAGCAAACAGACCAAAAGGAAAAAATTAAAAAGGTATGAGGGCAGATAATTATGTTGTGGTTGAAGTGACTGAGTCTGATCACCAGAAGGAAATAGTTACTGCTACACAGTGTGGAAAAACAAAAGGCTATAAGTGGAACTCAGGAGATGTCTAGAGTTCTTCTAATTCCATTATATTCAACTGTGAAAGTTATTGTTGAAAAATCGCAGTAGTCCTGTAGGGGCAGGGTTTAAATCCCATCACTAGATAAAGAACCTCGACCAGCTGAGAGGCTAGCTTCATTTCTCAAGAGCTAAATATAGATTATCCCAAGCTAATCATGTTACTTCCATTCCCCTTGGCTTCCATGACATCCATGTCATCCATTTCTGACCTGTGACACAGACCCTGTGACGAAAGAGTGCTGTATATGCACACGCACAGTTCTGGCCATCGGTATATAAGGATGCAGTGACAGGAACACCTGCAGCCACCTTGAAGCCATGCAGGTTGTTAACAGCACACCAAGAATAGCACACTGGAAGGAAAAAGAATTGGGTCCCATGATGCCATGTGTGAGCCTAAAACCCTGGAGCCTTAGTAGCTTGGGATTCCTTATACAAGGTAATAAATCCCTGTACTTCTTTTAAATTGAGGTTCCTATGTTTGTAATCAAAACATCCTAATGCTGCATCATCATCATCATCATCATCATCATCATCATCATCATCATCGTCATCACTGCTGTTACCCAAACTCGTAGGAGTTTGATGTGAAATCCTGAACAGAAATTTGTTCATAAAAATAAGCATTGCTAATTCTCATTAGCAAGTTAATTTTATCTCCGGATTGCTGATGAGAGTTTAGAGTAAAAAGAGCTAGTTGACAATGAGAGGAGTCCCTCACCAAATATAGCTTCTCCTCTGTAAAGATTATTTACCCCGAAGACCTAAAACACTCACGTTCATCGGCAAAGTCCCTTCACCTTGATCATCCTTAGCGTCAAAGGGCAAAATTATGCCTCTCAGACACTGAATATTATCCTCTCGATAAGTTAATAACCTTCAGCCAGGTACAGCTGGTCAAGTCATACTAAACTAGAGGCCATTAACTCTCTTCAGGGCAACATGATGTATGTGTGGGTATATATGGATGTATGTTTCTGTCTGTTTCAATCTGATCTGTCATGTGTTGATTTTATGATTAAGAAGAAGACTTTATCCTGTGTCTATGAGGTCAACTTTATTTTACACTCTGCCCTGACCATACTATATCTGTGGTCACCCTCCCTTACCCTTCCTTGTCTGCAAGAGGCATTCCAGCATGTGGTTTAGAATCAGTCCATAGAAAGACACTGGTAGACTCAGTATAAACCTTTCAGAAGCTTCAGAGAGAATCAATTTCCCAGGCTGCTCGCTAGTCTGTATCTGATTGAAAAAGATTCAGGCCTGGAGTATTCCATAGTTTATTCATCACTCAAACCGCCTGATGGGTTTTGGTTTTGTTTTCCTAAGTATGTTATAGGAAATACGAATTTGCTACCTCATTTAAGTGTAAATTGTCTGGGGTAAAAGCATACTGAAATTAGTGCACAATGTACTGATCTAGGGCTTTGGTCTAGAGGAAAGAATAAAATTAGAATATTTTCATTGTAATATCTTAGCACCACAACACTCATACTACAAATTTAAAAATGTGAAATGCTAAAATGAGCAAGATGTTTTCTTTGTATGAATTTTGTTACAAATTTAGATAAGTGTACCTAGAGACTTTGCAGTATTGTATTAATATTTTAAATACATTTCAAAGAAAAATCTGTTTGCCTTTTGTTTCCTTACTTTACCCTCTCTGACCACCTTGACACCTCTACCATGTTCTTCTTTATCTGATGTGACCACATTTTCAGTGAAACTTGACATCACTTTCTAGATTTAAGTTCTCAGCTTTAATGTCCAAGGTAGTTGTCTCTCCTACATCTCTTTCCTGAATTTGAAATTGCTGCTACCAGTGTCACAATGAGTGCTTTTTCAGTAATTGAAAAGACAATATTTCCTCAATTATTGGATGTCATCACTTGTACAGCATCCATCAATTTAATTACAGCTTTGAAATATGGAAGTTCGCAGGAAACACTACATTAAATGCAATTTTTTGACCAACTAATCGTTGTGTAACATTTATCCATAAGATTATGTAACCTTTTTCTTCTTTCATATCAAAGTTTTTAGAGATGCCTTCTTTATAATCAAAGTCTTAACATCTTTCTGAATCACTTATTAGCAGTTAAATATATCATTAGAATGACATGTTGCTTTTTATTTTTGGAATGGTTACTTCGACCTTTGGGGGTTTATAATTGGAGGCATTTACAGTGTACTGGTCCAACTCATAGGTTTTTATGTTATTTTTTTCTTTTGTTATGTTATTATTTTCTCTTTTTTCCCCTATTTGAATTATATAATCCTTACAAATTTACAGCTTCTCTTGAAAGTCATCTGGAAGCTTTATACAGAGAGATTCAAATATTCATTCAACAGATACTTATTAAGTGTCTCTCCACTTGCTAGTTATATGACTTTGACCTTGGGCAAATTATTTACACTCTCCGTGCTTCAGTTTCCCCATCTCTAAAATGGGGGCAATAGGGGACTTCTCTGGCAGTCCAGTGGTTAGGACTTTGAGCTCTCACTGCCAAGAGCCCAGGTTCAATCCCTGGTCGGGAACTAAGTTACCACAAGCTGCACGGCGTGACCAAAAAAAAATGGGGACAATAATAGTACCTATATCATGGTAGTGTTGTGAAAATTTAATGAAATTATATGTGTTAAATGCTTAGCGCTTCTAAGTGCTCACTAAAATGTAGTCTTATATTTACACTAGAAGTAGAGCTACACACACCACACACAGGAGAAGGCACTGCTCTAGGCTTGGAGGTTCTTCCTCTCCTGGAACTTTTGGATTGTAGTAAATACATATTTGATACCTGAGTAATGGTCCTTCATGAAGTATGTATCAGTCACACCAACATCTTCTAGCTCTAGATGGTGATACACTTTGCCTTTAATTTCATTTTCTGACATGTGATGAGCAATCTTTGCATATACAGTAACTTTTTGGTTCAGTGGTACTGTTTGGTTTAATCTTTTTGAAGACATTTTAAGCAATAAATTGAGGTCCAAAATTATGTTCAAGTTAAAATGTGTCTTGGCTGAAATGGTGGTAGGATGAACAGATACCTTAATTACATGAAGAAGTATGCACATGTGTTGGCAGTGAAACTACCATTTAAATCCCAACTTCTCTGCTTGTCTACTATTAAGATTTGGGCTTTAAAAAAATTTTTTTAATTTTAACCTCCTTTTGAAAGTATATGTTCTGTTAGGAGAACACTTAAAAAGAATTTTGTTTATTTAAAACTTGATTCAGAGCTGTTAAAACATACTTATAAATGTACATTCTAGAATTTAGGTAATATGATAAAATTGTCATTTTTATTTATTTATCAAAGTAGAGTCAGTCATTTAAATAGCCGTATATGTAGGTATGTACGTGTATATCTATAAATGCACATATTACAAATGCAATATTTGTGTGTGACTTTTATAAAGTGGGAATTCTAAACTAACATTTGTGCTCAAGTGTGTCACTTTATCATTAGTTTGAAGTGTTATCTATCATACCTTAACCTAATAGAGTTTTATCTCCATATTTTGATTAGGATGCTGTGTTTTTCCGATTTACAGACAGATTAGACATGGGGCTTTTTTTTCTAGAAGCTTACATCACCTACCAGCAATTGTCAATACTAATTGCAATAATGATTGCTATATTTAATTATTAGTAGTAATTTATCACAAGTAACATCATCTTCATGCAGTGATCTAGCCCAGTTATGGGCGTGACTCCTTGGAGACTGTTAGAACTCACAGACATGGCTCGTTTTCTGTTTGAGGCTATTAGAACCAATTAATAGGGACTTTTTATTGTTATTTGAAACCTTAGATGATGAAGTTCATGTTATTTTGTCTGATGTCGTTGCTTTCTCTCCTATGAAAAAGAAGCAGAAAGATCTGTCCCACGCCTCTCCTCCATTTTTCCTGGACTCCATTAGAGATGATTTTCCATTTTTCTTTTGTTTTTTTTTTTTAACTATCCCTCCTTTTTGTGAGTTTCCTGTTGACATCTTCTAGCTACATATAATTTAGGGCGTATGTGTGACTGTTCTTAGCAATTCCTCAGCATTGTGCACTTTCACATACGAACAGCCTTCCATAAATTGTTCTTGGAAGCTGAAAGCCTTGCCAATTCAAACAGGTCCATGAATAAGCTGACTTCAGTCCATACTCATGACTTTCCATTATCCTCCAGATAGAATGTGGTGTTCTGACCAATTTCAGTAACTGAATCAGAGGGTACTGGCCACATGGGCCCTCTCTCTTCTCTCCACAACTGTTACTTCTCCATGTAAGTGTGGACAGCGTGAGCGCTCTGTTCTTCCCAGGGAACTGACGAGACTGAAATCGGCAGCTCAGACTTGAAGCTGACATCAACATTATCTTTACGTATCTTTCCCCACATTTATTACCCGCCTTTTCCTCTTAGTTATAAAGTCACATAGAACCTTCCAGTGAATAGCCTAGTTTTGGGCGCCTCAGTCAGAGGAAAGCATTACGTATTGCTCTTATAAAATAATCTTTCTACGTAGACGACTTAAAACACTTGGGCATAGTTTTTGCTTTAGTTTTTTCAATCTAGTGACTAGATTAGGAATAATTAAATTCCCATGAATAAAAGTATTGTGTGACATTTCTGAAGTTGTGTGCTGAAGGTCGGTGTTATATACATAGGAGAGTGGCATGGTACAACTTAGTGGACAGGATGACATTGACAGCGTAAAAGCATAGATACCTAGTCTTACACTTTCTCATTAAGTAATCTTCTGCATTTATTTCACTTCAGCTAAAAAGCAAGGTGTTGATTTTTTTTTTAATTTGCAGAATCTGTAGCCCTAGAGGAATTTCACGTATTCAAGGTCTATGTGTTTTTTCCTTTAACTGTAGAGCACATGTTCTCTAATTAAATAGGAAGAGTGAGAACTGCTGGACTGGAGAAAAATTAATAGATTTTACATTTTCATTAGCAATTCTGCTAGCACTATAAACAGGAGAAATAGTATCAGAGATGTCATCTTAACCACTGCTGCTGCTGTTTTCAAACAAGACAATGGGAATACTCTGACCTGTAGAGGGCTGCACTCTGATGTGCTAACTGTTTAGAAATAATTAAGATTTTAAAATAAAAGCTTTCACAATATATAGTGTATCTTATTTTTACAGTATTTGTAGTACGAAAAGGTTACATTTCAACTGTTCGTTTCACTGTGGTTAAAATGTATACTTGAATATTAGTAGATTAGAAATCTAGAGTGAATTATTTTGTTTTATAAATATTTATTGTTAAAATTTAAGGATAGTTATTCTAAAAGTTTGCAAATGTCCTTTTAAAAAGAAAATTAAATGCAGTGTCCAGTTCGCTTTCTATTGTATAATGTTCAAAGGACAGATTTATTACCTGAACAGCAGTAGCCATGGTACTTGATTTTTACATTTTATACAATGGCAAATTTGAACAAAACTAGCTAAAGCAAAAAATTTTTTTAACTAAATTTCTTTCCTAAGTTGTTCTTTAGGGAAACAAATTAAGGGTACTCCCTAGCATGTCAGTTTTGTTTTATTAGTGATTTCTTTTATTGATACCAACTGTTACACAGTGTGTCTGCCAAGTGTCTGGGCCAGTTGCCAGTACTTTCAGTACTAGTAGTCAGCACTTTAAAAAAAAAAATTAAGACTTTTTTTATTAAGAGCAGTTTTAGCTTCACAGCAGAAGTCAGTACTTTGCATGCCTAGTTTACTAGAAGTCACTTTGTCCCCAAATACATATTTTTTGGTTCTGAACATATATATGGTAGATTTTACTTTTGAAGCACACTGTGGATAATAATGATTTGATCCCCAAAAATAGGCTTTATTAAAAGAGGAGAGAAAAATATGGGTATTTATATAATAAAAGAAAAGAATGTAGATATATCTTAAAACAGGAATTGCTGTGTGAAAGGAGCCATTCTTATCGTAGTAAGCAAATGGAGAGATACATTAGGTAGGGGACTGAGCTCCAACACATCCTTTTCTTCACCCTGAATTCCTTCTTAATATTGGCTTTAGCTATTTGCATATGTTTTCTTGAATTATTTGTGTTTGCCACCTAAATAAACATTGTGTCTAAACAGCTTACCGCCCTAATTGGAGTGTTTAAGTCTTGGTGCTGTCATTTGCATAACAAATTTTAGTGACATAATCCATGGAGAATGCTTTACAGAATTTCTTGATTTTTTTTTTTGTCTTTGAATCACTGACAGCATGTGTTCTATTAAAGCAAACCTTAGCATGAGATGAGATGAATTCACCTTAACTTCTCCTGGGTTTTCATTGCTGCTTGGCCCTCCTTTTCTTTATCCCTAGTGGATTCCCTGTTACACCCTGCACCACTGTTGGTAGAAATCTTTACCATTTTGCTCAAGGAGCCAAGTCAGCTCTCTTTTTCAACTCTCTCCAGATGGCTTGTCCTCCCTAAAAAGAAAACCAACACGCACTCTGTTTTTGTCTTTTAACATTTTCTTCATGCACCTGTCTCCAAACCAGTACCGCTCTCCTGTCTTCCAGGCTGAGAAAGCATGTTAGACCCCACCTGTGTTTTCATTCCTTTCCCCTGCTCTCCTCTACTTGCAGCTCCAATTATCTTCTCTTTCTTATCTTTTTGCCCTTTAATTTTGCCATTTTTTTCCCTCCTATATACTAATACATTTTTCAAGTGAGTCGGCTGTACTCGGTTTCCTTACCTTGCTCATCCCCTAGCTTTCTACTTGGACTTGAGTTCCCATAACTCTGTGGAAAGGGACCTCTTGAAAGACATTATTTTAAAAGTTTCTTAAAGCAAAGCTCTTATACTTGTGTCTATCACTGTAAACCTGGCAGTGTGCATTATTTGGAGAAGAAGTTCCATAGCTTTCATCAGCTTAAGGTCTTCACTCAAACCACACACAGTGTTTATTCCTTTTTCCTTGTGACACAGATGTCACAAGTCTTAATCTTTTCAGATGTCTTAATGCCTTAATCTTTTCTTCTTTTCTAAATAGCTTCACCTTTAGACCTAATATCCCTGTATCCCTCAACTCTTCCTTACATAACATGAAGTCTAGACCCTCCAACAATCCAATCAGGCCCTGGTTTCCTTTATTCAGATAGTTCTAATTTGTCAATATGCCCCATAAGATGTGACATCCAGAATTGGACACTTTTTAGTGCATCATGTAGATGATAATGAGCTAAAACCTTCCTTTCTCTGGAAACTATGTTAAAATAGGCTAATATTAATGTTCATGATTTCCTCTCTGCCTGTGAGACACACACACATGCACACACGTACACACACAGAAACACACACATATACTGCTGAGAGTTTTAGTCCTGATTAATAACTATAATTAATGCTATATGATCTAGGGATTCCTCTGTACCATTCTTGTAAAACATTATTAAAAATCAAAAATACTCATACATGTATTAAACAAATACGTAGTTATTCAACAGATCTCATGCTATGGTTTCTTTCATTTTTATTGCTTACAAAACAAGATAGGAATTCGGATGGTTGCCAGCTTGCCTATTGAAGACAATTATAATCTGGTCCCATGTCCTTTTCTGTTTTGTCTTCCCTTACTCTTCACTCTGAAAGCCCTGCTTAAGTAACCTTCCTTTCCAGAGGAATCCCGGGCTTGAAACTGATGCTGTCTTTCCTCAAAACCAGCAGTGTCGGCTGATTTCAAGCCTGTGTAGCCGGTTTTCAGGACTGGGTTGAAAACCATCTGCTTACTCCTCTGCATCTGATTGATTTTGGAGAACTCAAGTGAGGTTACATATTAAATTCTCAAACATGTATTCTGTAAAAAAAGGAAATGACCAACAATTGTATGATGCTTGCATAAGGCAAATGCCAGTGTTAATTTACAACAAAGGAGCATCAAACAGTATTAACAATGGCATATATCATATAATTAGAGAATTACATGCTATTTAACAGATCACATTAGTGTTGTTTTACATTTTGTAAACTTTTAAAAAGTAAATTAGAATTAGTTTTGTGTCTCTTAAATACTGATTTATGAGTAAGCATGAATAAAGAACCTATTAATTACTACTTAATTGACATTCCTTGGTCTTTGAATCACTTGGATTAAAATTAAGCACTGGAAATACTTCTAATATGTTGTTATGCTTTTTAAATGGAGGAGTTTTAGGGAAAAAAATCAAAACCTGGCTTAATTTTGCAGAGTAGATCAATTAAATATACAGTCAACTCTCGATTGTTCAAACGAATGGAGGAAAGGATGGAACAAGCATTCCTGTTTCTCTCGTTCCTGCCCCTCAGACAGCTGCTGAGAGCCTCATTCCAAACAAGTTCCTTGGCTTTTCATCTTGATCACGTTACGTGCTCTAGCCTTGTATCCAGGGTGCAGTCTGAAATATGGCTTACCACTGAGTTGGCAAAGTTTCACGTTCTCACATTCTGCTCTTTATATGCTTTTTAAAATCAGTGCTTTAGGATTGTTTTTATACTTTTCAAATTCTTATGAAAATTTGATAGCATTGCTAGTAGCCTGTTATCCTCATAAAATTAGTTTTATACCAAAATCTTATCTTTGAATTACATTTTATAGATAATTATAACCTTTCAAAAGCATAACCTCATGGTACCAAATTGCTTAAAAAATGTAATATAAAAATTTTATGAGAGTTTTTCTCCTGAGAGTTTTTATAAAAATTCTTCCAATTTTTTGAATTCCTAATGTATGCAATATTTCTGATCACTATGTAAGCGTTTGTAAAGGGAAGAAATGCGGAAGGAACTTATGTGTGAAAACAGTATGTTGTGTGTATAGAATATGTCATTTTCTCTACCAATTAACTGCACACATTGTGCTACTATCCAGACATGAGCATTCATGGGAATGCATGTATCTGGATAACTGTGAGTTGAAATAAACACACCTGCTTTTATTTCAATAACTGCACATTCAAATCCACGTAAGGCATTTATTTGAATGTGACCTTCATATACATGAGAGAACATTGGTTTCAGTGTTTGATTGTTTTGTTGCTATTTTGTTGGTGGTGGTTTAAATCTAAAGTAGGGTACAACCTTACGGGTAATGCTTCTCTGGAAAACTTTGCATGCAGAGAAAAGGAAATTCAAAGATAAACCCTATGAAAAACACTGAAATTGTTTTGTCTTATTATGTTTAACCTCAGTGTGTATTGGAGCTAAATTCTTACAGAATGTATTAATAGCAATGCTTGAAGCCAAAGTGTATACAACCCACAAACCAGTCTGGAACTCTGCTCCTTTTACTTTAAGTAAATTTAATGATGATTCTTTCCAGAAAAAAACCTGTTAGTCTTTGATTTGGAGAATCCATTTTTCTCAAGAAGCTATTTCCTTGAAAAGTGTGTTAGAATATGTGTCTGAGCTTTAGAAATCATGTTTTCCATTAGGCAATGAAGTGTTTGTTGTAAGGCTTATTCTTAAAGTCTGTGTAATTGTTCTTCCCCACTCCCCCCCACCCCCAATTTAGGTCATATTTCTGGATAGTTAGTTTTAACTGACCTGAGCCAGAAAATTGAATTAGGATGTCTTTAGAAGTCTTAACTTTGAATTTCCTACTTTTCATTGCATGTAAACTATCAACCACAAATAACAGTTTCAGTTCAAGTTCTAGCTTGTATTTTGCATGTTAAAGCTATAAACAGTCTATTAATGCTGGAAAGAATCTATAGCTATTGTTCTGCTATTGCCTAATTGTTGAATTTACAAAGGAAGACTGATTTTATTTATGTAGACTTGTCTTTCTGTCTTAGGGAGTGAACTACTTTATGTCCAAGGGCATCCTAGATGATTCACCAAAGGAAATAGCAAAGTTTATCTTCTGTACAAGAACACTAAATTGGAAAAAACTCAGAATCTATCTTGATGAAAGGTAAAAAAAAATAATTTTTCATCAGACGTGAGTTAAATAATGCTTTTAGTGAGTTAAGTTTTACCTTAAAAACTGTACTACGTAGCATTCATCTAGTTGCAAGACTGAGTGAAGACAGGAGAAAGATTCCTGTACCTTGCAAATCATTTCTCTTGCAAGCTGATGAGGAATTTACCATTGTAAATGTAAAAAAAAAGCCCAAGCACAGACACAAAATGGAAGTCCAACATCTTTGTGATAGCAAACCAAAACTAGACATAAAATCTAAGTGTTTGGTAACTAAAAGTTATGAATTTTGAAATTGTCCATATAAAAATCAAATGGACAAATAGTACTCATAAACACAAATCCTATAAGATGTGTATATTTGCATCATACTACACAAAAGTGTCATGTAAAAGCTTGAAAATCCCAGAAGTGTGATTTAATAGTGTGCTTTACAGAGACAGTGCCTAGTATACTGTTTTGACTTGATAGTCATTCATTTGTACTCTTGAATTCTGGGTATCAACAGACAGAAAAATATTGTGAAAATATTTTGATGTGACATCACCGAACTACCATTTTAAAAATTATAGATCTCATAGAAATCTAAAGAATGGCTCAAAAATGTGTCTTTTCATTGTAATTCTCTTTTTTTTTTATTTCTCAGGATTTTTCAACAACAATTTGTATTTATTATATTCCAGGAACTTTGCTAGAAGTAGCAGTATGCAGTTGATTAAAACATAATCCCTGTCCTTGAGGGGTTTATAGTTCAGCATATCGGTCGTTGAAAGAAATTTCTTGTGTAAAGATGGTGTCATTAACTCTTTTTGTCCTTAAATGCTAGGTACCTAGGGATCAGCAGTTTTTCTTTAAAGAACCAGATATTTCTGTGAATATTTTAGGCTTTGAAGGACATATGCTCTCTATTGCAGCTACTTATAACTTTGCCATTGTGTCATGAAAGCAGACATAGACAATGAGTAAACAAGTGAGTATAGCTGTGTTCTAGTATTTATAAAAACAGGCAGTGGGCTGTAGTATTTGGTCCACTAGCTGTAGTTTGCCTATCCCTGCCATAAGCAACTGGTAGAAATGAAGATTTCTATAATCATGATCATATAATCACGGTTGAGTTCAGTAAGGATTGAAGCATATTATAACAAAGTGTGACTATTAGAGCGCTATTGATAAAAAATAAGTATATATGCACATATGTACACAAATATTTATATAATTATAAACAACCTAAATGTATATCATTAGAATTCTTATATCCATAAGATACGCTACTGTGGAGCCATTTAAATGAAAGAGTTAGATCTTTGTGCAAAGACACAGAAAGCTGCTCACAATACACTATATGAAACAAGCAAAAGCAACTTCTAGAACAATATAGGGTATATGTAGACACTTAAAAAAAAAGTCTACATAAACAATTGTTACCTCTGGTGATGTGGATTGGTATGGAAAGTGAAGATTCTCCTTATTTTCATAATTAAAAAAATAAAGAATTCTGTTTGTCATTTGGATTTAGCCAAGAAGGTACTTGAAAAGTTGCCATTTTTAATACTGAAAAATTCATTTTTCATTCATTTTATAGTTAGAATTTCTAGTTTCACCTTGCTTTGTTATTCTATTCGTGAAAGATTTTTAAACTGCTTAATTTTATAAATAATCATACTTTGATGTTTTAAAATTTTAAGACACATATACTTTATAGGATTTCTGATGTGGTAATCAATGATAAAGTATTTTCATCCAAAAAATGAATAATCTGTGATTTTTCCCATTATTTTTTTAATAGAGAAAAGTTAACTAAAACTGTACCTTTTTCTTTTTCTACTAGGAGAGATGTCTTGGATGACCTTGTAACATTGCATAATTTTAGAAATCAGTTCTTGCCCAATGCACTGAGAGAATTTTTTCGTCACATCCATGCCCCTGAAGAGCGCGGAGAGTATCTTGAAACACTTATAACAAAGTTCTCACATAGATTCTGTGCTTGTAACCCTGATTTAATGAGAGAACTTGGCCTTAGTCCTGGTAAGAATGTATATAGTGAATTCCTTCCTTCTCCCATTCCCATCTCTAGGTAAAAATAGTAGTAGATGAGATATTTTTCTCACTATGGGGAAAAATGCTTCCTGTAGTTACAAATACTTGTCTTATTGCTTCTAGCAATAACTAGTTTGTCATAGCTATTATTTACATGTAGTAAATATACTGTTTTAGGAGGAAAGTTAGACTTAGATATATAAATTCTTTAAAATTCTTGGTTAAGCATTAGGTATTTTTACTAGTCTAATCAAAAACTTGAGAAATTATTTTTAAAGCTTTTAATAATACACATATTACATAGGTAACACCTAGAATTATTCTACTAAAATTTGTTTTTAATACAACTAATTTTCACTGTTTGTGTGTATGTATATATGGGCATGGTATAGCCTGAGTCACCTATGTATTTTTTTCATGTGATATAGATTTATTTCTCTCTTCATATCAAAAAATCTTGTCGTGCTTATCTTAATACAGAGATTACAAAGCCTTTTCCTATCATATGAAATTTGTTGAGCATGCTTGTGCAAGACAACCTTTATTAAGACTGCAATATTCTGAAAAATAAACACCATAGTAGTAGCAAGTAGCAGTAGCAAGTGTCATGAGGTTTCTTACTGTTTTAACAGTAAACTATTGCCCTGAACAATATAAAGAAGAAAAATTTTTGTTGCGTGGGCTCAAGTTTAGCAGTTTTTTCCCTAAAGATTTACTTTTGAGATTAATATGTAAATTCCATAGACCTTTTAAATACATATCTTAAATGACAAGGGTAATTTAATAATCTTGTGAGATGTTTCCATTTTATTTTCTAGTACCAAGTTAATACATTTTCTTGTCATTAAAAATGCTTTCTAATTAAAGTAGGTTTTTGTAAAAGCATTTGAAAATAAATATCCGACTTTTTTTTTAACGGGAAGATATACTGACAGTACAAATGTATTTAATGGGTAGTTGAATGGGAATATCACATTTGAAAGCAAGAGACCAGTAAAGCCAATTTTGAAATTTTGAAATTTAGAATGACTTTTTACTCTAAACTCCTAAACTACTTGAAGAAAATGCTCACTGAATTGGTGTTCAGTTAGGATGATCGACATCCCTGTTTGCCCAGGAGAGGAGTTTCCTAGGACACAGGACTTTCATCACCAAACTGGGGAAGGCCCAGGCGATTATGTTTAATTATCATCTACTCTTGAGCTTTAGAAATTATGAACAGTTTTGCCTTTGAGACCACAGTTTAAAAACCAGCCCATAATTCCAGGTGTTCCTTTGTCCTTCCAGATGCTGTCTATGTGCTGTGCTACTCTCTGATTCTACTTTCCATTGACCTCACTAGCCCTCACGTGAAGAATAAAATGTCAAAAAGAGAATTTATTCGAAACACCCGCCGTGCTGCTCAGAACATTAGTGAAGATTTTGTGGGGCACCTTTATGACAACATCTACCTTATTGGCCATGTGGCTGCATAAGAGCACAGTTGCTAGGACTTTACCTTGTAACTTCAAACTAAAACTACCCAAGGACTTATTTAGCAGATATGGGGGTTACATTAGTGCTGGTCATTCTAGCCTCTGTATACAATCAAGCTTGAGTGTACAACCCTTTTTTCTTTTACTCTTTTCTTTTTTAGTAATTTCCTTGGGGAACTAAAGAATTTTGCAGAATTTTTCTTAATTTTGCTTATCTTGTTTTGCACAAAGCAGAGCCATTGTCTGACACAGCTGTTTAAGAATGTTAAACTGACATTATACTCTAAAAAAGATGGTATATTTGTGCGTTAGATTTGCCTGAAAAACTGTTCATTCCCATTCTTTTCTAAAATACCATGTAATGTGTACATATTTAACTAAAAAGATTTATAATCATAATTATTTTATTGTAAAGATTTTAACTAAAGCCTTTCCTTTTTCTCTCAAACTGAGTTCTGAAATTTATTTGATTCTGATATGAAATTATTACTGTCTTCATAAAAGTTGGATCTGACTTCAATAGAAACCAATACCAGCTTCTCTTTCCTTTGAACTTTGAAAAGAGTATTGATTTGTTACTATGCAAAATAGGCACTTATTTTTATAACAGAAATTAATCACTTCATTTTTTAAATTTCTGCGTTAGTTAAGTCTCAAGTCCTTTAAACCATAGCAAAACAGGTTAAACTCTGTTTCCACACATAAGAACAAAAATGTCATTAGAACTTATATCTGAAGTAGTCAAACCTTACCATTTTCCTAATTTTTTTTATAAACTTATTTATTTTATTTATTTATTTTTGTCTGTGTTGGGTCTTTGTTGCTGTGCACAGGATTTCTCCAGTTGCGGCGAGCGGGGGCTACTCTTCCTTGTGGTGCGCGGGCTTCTCACTGTGGTGGCCTCTCTTGTTGCAGAGCATGGGCTCTAGGCACACGGGCCTCAGTAGTTGCAGCACGTGGTCTCAGCAGTTGTGGCTCGCGGGCTCTAGAGCACAGGCTCAGTAGTTGTGGCACATGGGCTTAGTTGCTCCACGGCGTGTGGGATCTTCCCAGACCAGGGCTTGAACCCGTGTCCCCTGTATTGGCAGAGGGATGCTTAATCACCGCACCACCAGGGAAGCCCTCTCCTAATCTTGACGATTTCTGTTTAGAATCAGTTGGGAAAGGAATATTGTGAATGACGATAAACAGTCTTTATTCATTCATTCAGTATATATTCATCAAGGGCCTTCCATGTGCTAAGCATTGTGCCAGGTACTAGTGATACCTGGACATGGGCTCTGCCTTCACAGAAGCTACATGATTGGGTAATGAGAGGAAAACTACTGCTTAATGGAGAGCAAATGTATGATGTATATCTTAACAGTTATTTAATCCTTAAAACACTTAACACTGGAATGATAAAGAACAGTGTATTTATATGGTAAGTCACAAGTTCCCTGGAAATGCCTCTAAGTGAAAGGCATCAGCTTTGCAATGATACACTGAGTGATGGGCGGAGCTGCTAGTTTAGGGGAAGGGAACTGGGGGAGTGGGAAGTCCTTGCTAGAGGTGTAGAATCCTGACTTCCAGATCTGGCCCTAAAATTACAACTGAACGATGTACTACAGAATTTTCAAACAAAACATAAGGTAACCAAAACAACTTTTGAAAGTCAAAGGGACTTTCAGACTGTTAGTAAACAATTTCTAAGATTCTGAAGCAGATATCTAAATATATTTCACATGTGCATAATTTTGAATTCTATGACAAAATAATTCTAATAAGTGTACTAATCAATGTCTTCATAAATGCATACACCTGTGTAAACCAAACCCATATCAAGATATGCAACCTTACACAATGTATATGTAGTTAACACTGTACCCCTTAATATAAAATATAAACTTTGTAACCATAAAGGTGTATTTACCCTGGTGGTTGGTTACCTTACAGTTGTCATCTGTCATATATAGCCTATGGTATAAACTCCATAATATAATGGTATAATTTGCTGTGGACAGTCATATGTATTTTAAATAAGAAAAAAAAGCTCTTTGGTATTTACCCACATTATCATTATACTTGAGGTGGCTCTTAGATGATCAGTAGGGAGAGTTTAGAGAAAGTCTTTCAGTGTCTCATTTCTCACTACAAGCCTCCCTAGTGTGGCATGTAAGACCCTTCACCATCTGGCCTCTGCTTACCTTTAAAGCCTCGTCTCCAGCAGCATTCCTCAAATGTGGTCTGGTCTGTCTTTGCCTTTACAAGCTGTTCTTTCTGTAGCATCCTCCTCCCCCTCCTGTATCTAAAGTCCCCCTGGGACTTCCCTGGTGGCTCAGTGGTTAAGACTCACGCTCCCAATGCAGGGGGCCCAGGTTCGATCCCTGGCCAGGGAACTAGATCCGACATGCATGCCACAATTAAGAGTTTGCATGCCACAACTAAGGAGCCCACCTGCCTCAACTAAGACCCGGTGGAACCAAGTAAATATTTAAAGTCCCCCTACTTATCACCTAAGATGCACCTCAAATATAATTTCTTGGTCAGAGCTATCAAAGACTGTCTCTATCACACATACCACTGGTGTTAATTAATTTTCTACATGTCCAACTTCTTTATCAAAATGTAATCTTCTTAAGGTCAAGGATTGCTCCCAGCCTGTCAGATTCTATTGTAAGGCCTGAACTAGGCAAGTGGCAGAGGATTTACAGAGGAGGAATGAATTTTTAAAAACAACTGAAAATTGATAGGATTTAGTGACTTGGGAGAAGGGTTTCTAATATGAGGATCTGGTTGTCCTATCCTCAAAGGTAGCTACTAGGAGAAGCAACCAATGGGATGAAATAGAAAAGATAATGTTTCCAATTTTTGGATGTTTTGAATTTGAAAGAATCAATAGAACATTGCAGGTACAGAATAAGACTAGATATGTAAGTTTGGGGGTCATTAGAACTGGAGTACGTTACACGAGGCACAGCATAGGAGAAGACACCTCCTCTAGGGAATATGTTGTGTAAAAGGAAATACTTGGGAACACAGCATTTCAGGTTTGGTAGAGGAAAAGAAGAAAGAAAATGAGCGTTCGTTAAAACTGTAGAAGGACCAGAGAAGAATGGCATCCCGAGAGCTAGGGAAGGGGAGATTCAAGAAGGATGCTGAGCTTTGCATGTGCTGCAGCCCAGGTAGATCGTTCCTTTCCCATCTACATGCAGGCCTTTTCGAGAGTCTACCTTCTCCACTTGGGGCTGAGTTCTCTGAGGCTAGAAAATCATAGTAGCGCTAATGGCTTTTATATCGTCTCTGCCCAAATACCTCCTTATCCAGTGTGTAATCTGAGCTTTGCGGAAACCCACAAGAGTGCTTATGGTCCACTGCAACTCAGACCTGTCTACATCTTCCTTCCCGGTAAGGGCCGTGTTGTTTCAAGCCCAGAACACACCATACCGACTGCATGCTGCTGGTGCATCCTTTCTATACACCATCATTACTTATGTTTTTAAAATGCAGTACAGATTATATATTTTTAAGAAAAGGAAAAGAGAAAATGCTCGAAAACTTTTACGAGTCCTCCAAATTGATCATCAACAGGATTTTTTCTAAGCGCACTCTGTTCAAACTAACACTCTCTACTCTCATCTGTGGTGCTTTCTCTCTGGAAAGCTTGTAACCCCTCCGCCTCTTTACCTGTTGAAATGTTATTTGTCCTTCAAAGTCCCCTCAGACACTTTCCCCTCCAGGGCAACTTTGTCAATTCTTGCAGGTGGAAATTTTATTCTTCTTATGTCTCCCTCAATACCTAACACAGACCTTGGCCCAAAGCAGTTTCTCAGTAAACCTAACTGAATTACTTTAGCCCTGGTTTAGTTTCTAATATATAAGTCTATAGAAAGATGACTTTACTATTTGCATTTCAAAAAAAATAGAACCAGACCTTTCAGGTGTACACAATTTACAAATCAGAATGCTTAGAGTTAACTCTTAAAAAAACTAATACAGATTCAACCTATGTATTGTTCTAGGTGTAAATTCATTTCTCTGGGTCTTCTAATTTCAAATATTTGCATAAATTACTGGTACTTGATTGTCTTTTTTTAATTTTGAGAGTTTAAGCCATTGATCTTGTTACTTCTCTAAACTGATCTTTTTCATGATTGGCAGCATTATTAATACGGTGCTCAATGAGAGTTAGCTTGTTCAGAAGTCTATATATTTAAAATAATAACCCATTTATTCTAATTGGAGTCTTTTCCTGTGTTTAAAGTGAACTTTTTCTTTAATATCACTATTAATAGCTCAACTGCCTACAGTTGTTTACAAGCATTTGTAAGTGAATATGTCCACTTTGGGAAGCCATCCTAAGGAAATAATCCAAAATAAAGGAAAGGCAGTACGTACACTCTTAGTCACGTCATTGTTTTTAATTTCAAAAAAAGAAAAAAAGATATGGGCTTCCCTGGTGGCGCAGTGGTTGAGAGTCCGCCTGCCAATGTAGGGGACGCGGGTTCGTGCCCCGGTCTGGGAAGATCCCACATGCCGCGGAGTGGCTGGGCCCGTGAGCCATGGCCACTGAGCCTGAGCGTCCGGAGCCTGTGCTCCGCAACGGGAGAGGCCACAGCAGTGAGAGGCCCACATACTGCAAAAAAAAAAAACCCCAAAAACAAAAAAGAAAAATATAGAAACAACCGGAATGCCCAAAACCTGGGGCTATTCTAAAAAATAACCAATATTTGAGTACACACGGGGTACCAGACAGCATGCTAAGCACTGGTCAAGTAGACCAGAACGCATCCTCATGACCTGTTATTATGATGCCATGATGTTTATGAAGAATGTGAGTTAACCGTTATAAGTAATGATAAATATTAAAAAGAAGATTAAGTTGCATATATACACACATTATGGTTACTATGTAAAACAAAACAAAACCCTATGAATGGAAAGAACAGACTGGGATACAATATACCAAGATATTATGGATAACGGATTTTTTTTTCTTATTTCTTCTTTCAGATGTTATTAAGGATGATGTATTTTAGATAGAACAAAATAAATTCATTGAAGTATTCAAAAATTAAAGATAAATAGCGTTCCTAATTTAACTAGTATTGCTTCCCCTCAGAATGTTTCCAGGTATTTTTATTCGAAATTTGTTTCATTTTTAAAAGACACTTGGCTGATCTGTTAAATCATATCTGGACAAATGTTTTGTTTTCAAGCTTAGAGAAGTGGATTGTTTTATTTTATTTTTGTCTAATCAAATTAAAGACCAACAAGAGAAAGATACCAAATCTTTACAGAGGAAATTTTCATTTGTTTAGGACTTCCGGGTAAGATGGCGGAAGAGTAAGACGCGGAGATCAACTTCCTCCCCACGGATACACCAGAAATACAGCTACATGTGGAACAACTCCTACAGAACACCTACTGAATGCTAGCAGAAGACCCCAGACCTCACAAAAGGCAAGAAACTCCCCACATACCTGGGTAGGGCAAAGCGGAGAGAATCCCGCACAGAAGATCGGTGCCGAGCGGCACTCACCCGCCCGAGCGGCTTGTCTGCTCGCCCGCCAGGGCGGGCGGCGCTGGAAGCTGAGGCTCGGGCTTCGGTCAGAGCGCAGGGAAAGGACTGGGGCTGGCAGCGAGAACTCAGCCTGAAGGGGGCTAATGTGCCACAGCTAGCCGGCAGGGAGTCCGGGAAAACTCTGGAGCTGCCGAAGAGGCAAGAGACTTTTTCTTCCCTCTTGGTTTCCTGGTGCGCGAGGAGAGGGGATTAAGAGCGCTGCTTGGAGGGGCTCCACAGACGGGCGCGAGTCGCGACTGAAAGCGCGGAGCCCAGTGGCGGGCGTGGGACGCTGGGGCCGCTGCTGCCGCCGCCAAGAAGCCTGTGTGCGAGCGCAGGTCACTGTCCACACCGCCCTTCCGGGAGCCTGTGCAGCCCGCCACTGCCGGGGTCCCGGGATCCAGGGGCGGCTTCCCTGGGAGAACGCACGGCGCGCCTCGGGCTGGTGCAACGTCACGCCGACCTCTGCCACTGCAGGCTCGCCCCGCACTCCGTGCCCCTCCCTCCCGCCCGGCCTGAGTGAGCCAGAGTCCCCGAAGAGGCTGCTCCTTTAACCCTGTCCCGTCTGAGCAAAGAACAGACGCCCTCCGGCGACCTACACGCAGAGGCGGGGCCAAATCCAAAGCTGAGACCCAGGAGCTGTGAGAACAAAGAAGAGAAAGGGAAACCTCTCCCAGCAGCCTCAGAAGCAGCGGATTAAAGCTCCACAATCAACTTGATGTACCCTGCATCTGTGGAATACATGAATAGACAACAAATCATCCCAAATTGAGGAGCCAGGAGTCAGTGCTGTGCCTCTGAGGTGGGAGAGCCAACTTCAGGACACTGGTCCACAAGAGACCTCCCAGCTCCACATAATATCAAACGGCGAAAATCTTCCAGAGATCTCCATCTCAACAGCAGCACCCAGCTTCACTCAACGACCAGCAAGCTACACTGCTGGACACCCTATGCCAAACAACTAGCAAGACAGAAACACAACGCCACCCATTAGCAGAGAGGTGGCCTAAAATCATAAAAAGTCCGCAGACACCCCAAAACACACCACCAGACGTGGACCTGCCCACCAGAAAGACAAGATCCAGCCTCATTCACCAGAACACAGGCACTACTACCTTCCACCAGGAAGCCTACACAACCCACTAAACCAACCTTAGCCACTGGGGACAGACACCAAAAACAACGGGAACTACGAAGCTGCAGCCTGCAAAAAGGAGACCCCAAACACAGTAACATAAGCAAAATGAGAAGACAGAAAAACACACAGCAGGAGAAGGAACAAGATAAAAACCCACCAGACCTAACAAATGAAGACGTAATAGGCAGTCTACCTGAAAAAGAATTCAGAATAATGATGGTAAAGATGATCCAAGATTCTATTTCCCAGATCCAAAATCTTGGAAATAGAATAGACAAAATGCAAGAAACAGTTAACAAGGACCTAGAAGAACTAAAGATGAATCAAGCATCGATTAAAAACACAATACATGAAATAAAAAATACTCTAGATGGGATCAATAGCAGAATAACTGAGGCAGAAGAACGGATAAGTGAGGTGGAAGATAAAATAGTGGAAATAACTGCTGCAGAGCAAAATAAAGAAAAAAGAATGAAAAGAACAGAGGACAGTCTCAGAGACCTCTGGGACAACATTAAACGCACCAACATTCGAATTATAGGGGTTCCAGAAGAAGAAGAGAAAAAGAAAGGGACTGAGAAAATATTTGAAGAGATTATAGTTGAAAACTTCCCTAATATGGGAAAGGAAATAGTTAATCAAGTTCAGGAAGCACAGAGAGTCCCATACAGAATAAATCCAAGGAGAAATACGCCAAGACACATATTAATCAAACTGTCAAAAATTAAACACAAAGAAATCATATTAAAAGCAGCAAGGCAAAAACAACAAATAACACACAAGGGAATCCCCATCAGGATAACAGCTGATCTATCAGCAGAAACTCTACAAGCCAGAAGGGAGTGGCAGGACATAATTAAAGTGATGAAGGAGAAAAACCTGCAACCAAGATTACTCTACCCAGCAAGGATCTCATTCAGATTTGATGGAGAAATTAAAACGTTTACAGACAAGCAAAAGCTGAGAGAGTTCAGCACCACCAAACCAGCTTTACAACAAATGCTAAAGGAACTTCTCTAGGCAAGAAACACAACAGAAGGAAAAGACCTACAATAACGAACCCAAAACAATTAAGAAAATGGGAATAGGAACATACATATCAATAATTACCTTAAATGTAAATGGACTAAATGCTCCCACCAAAAGACACAGATTGGCTGAATGGATACAAAAACAAGACCCATATATATGCTGTCTACAAGAGACCCACTTCAGACCTAGAGACACATACAGACTGAAAGTAAGGGGATGGAAAAAGATATTCCATGCAAATGGAAACCAAAAGAAAGCTGGAGTAGCAATTCTCATATCAGACAAAATAGACTTTAAAATAAAGACTACTAGAAGAGACAAAGAAGGACACTACATAATGATCAAGGGATCGATCCAAGAAGAAGATATAACAATTGTAAATATTTATGCACCCAACATAGGAGCACCTCAATACATAAGGCAAATACTAACAGCCATAAAAGGAGAAATCGACAGTAACACAATCATAGTAGGGGACTTTAACACCCCACTTTCACCAATGGACAGATCATCCAAAATGAAAATAAATAAGGAAACACAAGCTTTAAATGATACATTAAACAAGATGGACTTAATTGATATTTATAGGACATTCCATCCAAAAACAACAGAATACACATTTTTCTCAAGTGCTCATGGAACATTCTCCAGGATAGATCATATCTTGGGTCACAAATCAAGCCTTGGTAAATTTAAGAAAATTGAAATTGTATCAAGTGTCTTTTCTGACCACAATGCTATGAGACTAGGTATCAATTACAGAAAAAGAGCTGTAAAAAATACAAACACATGGAGGCTAAACAATACACTACTTAATAACGAAGTGATCACTGAAGAAATCAAAGAGGAAATTAAAAAATACCTAGAAACAAATGACAATGGAGACACGACGACCCAAAACCTATGGGACGCAGCAAAAGCAGTTCTAAGAGGGAAGTTTATAGCAATACAATCCCACCTTAAGAAACAGGAAACATCTCGAATAAACAACCTAACCTTGCACCTAAAGCAATTAGAGAAAGAAGAACAAAAACACCCCAAAGTTAGCAGAAGGAAAGAAATCATAAAAATCAGATCAGAAATAAATGAAAAAGAAATGAAGGAAACGATAGCAAAGATCAATAAAACTAAAAGCTGGTTCTTTGAGAAGATAAACAAAATTGATAAACCATTAGCCAGACTCATCAAGAAAAGAAGGGAGAAGACTCAAATCAATAGAATTAGAAATGAAAAAGGAGAAGTAACAACTGACACTGCAGAAATACAAAAGATCATGAGAGATTACTACAAGCAACTCTATGCCCATAAAATGGACAACCTGGAAGAGATGGACAAATTCTTACAAATGCACAACCTGCCAAGACTGACTCCGGAAGAAATAGAAAATATGAATAGACCAATCACAAGCACTGAAATTGAAACTGTGATTAAAAATCTTCCATCAAACAAAAGCCCAGGACCAGATGGCTTCACAGGCGAATTCTATGAAACATTTAGAGAAGAGCTAACACCCATCCTTCTCAAACTCTTCCAAACAATATCAGAGGAAGGAACACTCCCAAAGTCATTCTACGAGGCCACCATCACCTTGATACCAAAACCAGGCAAGGATGTCACAAAGAAAGAAAACTACAGGCCAATATCACTGATGAACATAGATGCAAAAATCCTCAACAAAATACTAGCAAACAGAATCCAACAGCACATTAAAAGGATCATACACCATGATCAAGTGGGGTTTATTCCAGGAATGCAAGGATTCTTCAATATACGCAAATCAATCAATGTGATACACCATATTAACAAGTTGAAGGAGAAAAACCATATGATCATCTCAATAGATGCAGAGAAAGCTTTTGACAAAATTCAACACCCATTTATGATAAAAACCCTGCAGAAAGTAGGCATAGAGGGAACTTTCCTCAACATCATAAAGGCCATATATGACAAACCCACAGCCAACATTGTCCTCAATGGTGAAAAACTGAAACCATTTCCACTAAGATCAGGAACAAGACAAGGCTGCCCACTCTCACCACTCTTATTCAACATAGTTTTGGAAGTTTTAGCCACAGCAATCAGAGAAGAAAAGGAAATAAAAGGAATCCAAATTGGAAAAGAAGAAGTAAAGCTGTCACTGTTTGCAGATGACATGATACTATACATAGAGAATCCTAAAGATGCTACCGAAAAACTACTAGAACTAATCAATGAATTTGGTAAAGTAGCAGGATACAAAATTAATGTACAGAAATCTCTGGCATTCCTGTACACTAATGATGAAAAATCTGAAAATGAAATCAAGAAAACACTCCCATTTACCATTGCAACAAAAAGAATAAAATATCTAGGAATAAACCTACCTAAGGAGACAAAAGACCTGTATGCAGAAAATTATAAGACACTGATGAAAGAAATTAAAGATGATACAAATAGATGGAGAGATATACCATGCTCCTGGATTGGAAGAATCAATATTGTGAAAATGACTCTACTACCCAAAGCAATCTACAGATTCAATGCAATCCCTATCAAACTACCACTGGCATTTTTCACAGAACTAGAACAAAAAATTTCAAAATTTGTTTGGAAAAACAAAAGACCCCGAATAGCCAAAGCAATCTTGAGAACGAAAAACGGAGCTGGAGAAATCAGGCTCCCTGACTTCAGACTATACTACAAAGCTACAGTAATCAAGACAGTGTGGTACTGGCATAAAAACAGAAAGATAGATCAGTGGATCAGGATAGAAAGCCCAGAGATAAACCCACGCACATATGGCCAACTTATCTTTGATAAAGGAGGCAGGAATGTACAGTGGAGAAAGGACAGCCTCTTCAATAAGTGGTGCTGGGAAAACTGGACAGGGACATGTAAAAGTTTGAGATTAGATCATTCCCTAACACCATACACAAAAATAAGCTCAAAATGGATTAAAGACTTAAATGTAAGGCCAGAAACTATCAAACTCTTAGAGGAAAACATAGGTAGAACACTCTATGACATAAATCACAGCAAGATCCTTTTGGACCCACCTCCTAGAGAAATGGAAATAAAAACAAAGATAAACAAATGGGACCTAATGAAACTTCAAAGCTTTTGCACAGCAAAGGAAACCATAAACAAGACCAAAAGACAACCCTCAGAATGGGAGAAAATATTTGCAAATGAAGCAACTGACAAAGGATTAATCTCCAAAATTTATAAACAGCTCATGCAGCTCAATAGCAAAAAAACAAACAACCCAATCCAAAAATGGGCAGAAGACTTAAATAGGCATTTCTCCAAAGAAGATATACAGACTGCCAACAAACACATGAAAGAATGCTCAACATCATTAATCATTAGAGAAATGCAAATCAAAACTCCAATGAGATATCATCTCACACCAGTCAGAATGGCCATCATCAAGAAATCTAGAAACAATAAATGCTGGAGAGGGTGTGGAAAAAAGGGAACACTCTTGCACTGCTGGTGGGAATGTGAATTGGTACAGCCACTATGGAGAACAGTATGGAGGTTCCTTAAAAAACTAAAAATAGAACTACCATATGACCCAGCAATCCCACTACTAGGCATATACCCTGAGAAAACCATAATTCCAAAAGAGACATGTACCAAAATGTTCATTGCAGCTCTATTCACAATAGCCCGGAGCTGGAAACAACCTAAGTGTCCATCATCAGATGAATGGATAAAGACGATGTGGCACATATATACAATGGAATATTACTCAGCCATAAAAAGAAACGAAACTGAGCTATTTGTAATGAGGTGGATAGACCTAGAGTCTGTCATACAGAGTGAAGTAAGTCAGAAAGAGAAAGACAAATACCGTATGCTAACACATATATACGGAATTTAAAAAAAAAAAAAAGTCATGAAGGACCTAGGGGCAAAACGGGAATAAAGACACAGACCTACTTGAGAATGGACTTGAGGATATGGGGAGGGGGAAGGGTAAGCTGTGACAAAGCGAAAGAGAGGCATGGACATATATACACTACCAAACGTAAGGTAGATAGATAGTGGGAAGCAGCCACAGAGCACAGGGAGATCAGCTTGGTGCTTTGTGACCGCCTGGAGGGGTGGGATGGGGAGGGTGGGAGGGAGGGAGATGCATGAGGGAAGGGATGTGGGAACAGATGTATATGTATGACTGATTCACTTTGTTATAAAGCAGAAACTAATTAAAAAATTAAAAAAAAAAAAAAAAAAAAAAAAAAATTAAAGACCAACAAGAGAAAGATACCAAATCTTTACAGAGGAAATTTTCATTTGTTTAAAAAAAAAAAATTGGCTTTCTTCTCGGCCTGGTTGGACAGGAGGGTTGGATTTAATTTAAAATGATTAATGAGATTTTGTCAGGCCCCTTGACTTTACTCCACTGCAGTTTGTCAATGCAACAACCTGGGAAGCCAGGACGCCACTCTGTCGCCCAAAAGTACTCTCTGGGGAAAAACTTAACTGCAGAACTAGTGCCAGGTACACGTCAATGGCATCGTCTCTCGGGTATCGACAGTTTAAAAGTCTCAATCGGAAAATGTATGTTTGGGGAATGCACATACCTAGGATGTTTTCAGTCTCTTGCAAGTGGTTAATCACTTTTTAAATATTTAGGTTGTTGATGTTTTCCAAAAGAAGCTATTTAAAGACGAAATCCTTACCAGTATGTCCCTTCTCCCTAAATTATTTTAAAAATTAAACAAGAAAGGAATTCTAAGATCGCCGCTCACTTGCTGTTTTTCTTTTTCTTTTTTTACTTAAAGAATTAAGGTGGAGCTCTTTTAAAAAGTAAAATTATTTTTTACTTTCGAAAATACTTTTTTTTAACCATTAGCATGACCTAATTTTGTCATCAAGTTTTTAAAATAAGCTATAAATTTGTGATCTGACATAATACCCTCTTTCGTACTTATGAACTTATAGTTTAAAATGTTCAATGATATGATTAGCTAAAACAAAGTTACTGAGTGTGGCCACTTATCAGGTGTAAATACAATATGTATTTTTGCTTTGTTGCTTAATTAACCACATAAGGAAACAATACTAATGTAAGACTATCTTTGTAGAAATTTAACATAATGTATATTTGCCAATTTATTTTTATCAAAGCAAAAAATTAGCAAAGAGTTCTTTCCTGTTAAACAATATCAGGATGGTGGTCTCTTCTGAGCTGTGTGCATGTGCACAGCCTGAAGAGAAAGACCCTCAGCCAGAGACGGGCTTCCATTGACTGTTGGCTTCGTTCCCATGGTAGGAAATCTGAGAAAAGCACAGAAAAGTGGAGTGGCCTAGAACAGTTGATCGAGGCTGCTGCTCTTAACGAGAAGACAACACAAGAAGCAAAATAAGTCCCTGTGTGTATATACCAGCACCACTGTCACCTATCACGTTGCCCTGCAGTGAGTTTCTTCCAGAGTATTTGCAATCTTGAGGCCATCGAAAAGTTTATTGCATTTCTAAAATTCTCAGAAACTATAGACACCTTTTTCAAGGTGTGTGAATTTTCGTGTTATTGCAGTTTGGGTGCTGCATTGCATATTTTTTCCCTAATGTAGACAATTGCATTTATGAAGGAATTCACAGTTACTTATTTTAGTTAACTTTGGAGATTTTTGTTCTCACTGACTTCATAAATCAAAAAAATATATATTTCTCTCCCTCCCTCAATTCATCTCCTTCCTTTTTTCTGGAACAAAGAAAATAATACATCCAAAATAGATTATGGCCATTGTCAGTCATGAACCAGAGAAATGAGAAACTCTTGCATGAGGCCCAGTTCTTGTTGGGTTGGGTGAAGCCCATGCAAACAGGTCTCACAGGTGGCGTTTATTACCGGGTTGAATTTGTATGTGTTCTTGGTCTGGTTACCCCCTCAGAATTCTGGTTTTATCAACTCACCTCAAGCAAATATATTTTTCATGGCATTGATTTTTGGTTTGTGTGATTTATTTTTTCTCTCTCTCTTTTTTTTCAATTTGGTTATTTGTGGCTTTGATTTTTAAATCCAGAGCTAAAGGGAATGTTACTGTGATGACTTACCGAATGTGATCAGTACATTCTCTTTATCAGCCTACAGAAAGTTGATTGATGATCATGGAATCAGAGCAAGGAAAATTACCAGAATCAAATGCTTTGTGTTTTGCATCAGACCAGAATAACCAAATGCATCTCTCTCTCAATAGAGATGATTTTTGCACAGTTGAAAGTTGAAAAAAAATTAAATTAAAATTTAAAAATGTAGAATTGAAAAAATTGTAAGAAAAGTATAAAGGACATGACAGGGGGGACCCTGTCCCCCCCATCCCCTCCCACTTCCAGGGCCCCATCATTAGCTGCTTGGAGCTAGTGGCCCTGCCTTTTTCAATGTGTGTATGTGTGTAAATGCATGTATTTGTTCAAAGACTGGGATGCATACGTCATGGAGATGGCACACCAGGTAAACAGCAGCAGTTTCCTCCACTTTATACAAATACACTAATAAAATAATACTCACACATGATAATACCCCCCAAAGGAGTACCTCTCAGGCAGCTGGCAGCCTGAGGTGGGTATCACTGAGACTGAAGAACAACTCCAACCCGTATCAGAATTGCATTTTGACTACCGTGGGTTTTGTGATAAGAATGGGATGGAGGGGGCCACAGCTGTTTTGGGAAGGGCAACAAAGAGCAAGCTACAGTAGTTCAAGTCAAACTTCCTTGGCTAGTGCTATAGGCTGAACGTGTCCCCCCCTCCCCCAGATTCATATGTTGAAACCTAATCCCCAGTGAGATGGTATTCAGAGGTAAGGTCTTTGGCAGGTGATTAGGTCTTAGGGTGGAGCCCTCCTGAATGGGATTACTGCCATAAATAAATAAATAGACATAAATACATAAATGCATACATAAATTTTGATAACTGAAGTCACTGACCACCAGATATTGTCAATATTTGCTGCTGTGTGTCTCTTTATTTTATGCTGTTAAGTGGAACAGTGTTTTGACCTTCTCAGCAATTTCCCTTGTCATCGACTCAGCATGTCTCTAATACTTTTGTTATTATTATGTCAACTTATTTAAAACCTTACTAGAGCCACTCACATTTCGGGCATGGCCTGCTCTCCTAAAGTTATTCTGACGCATTCTGTGCTTTTCTATTTCAGAGAAATCTCATTTCTCACATATTCAAGATTACTATAGCCCCCAAGTACCTATACTATGACATAAATTTAGGGCATTACATTTTACATGACAGTGAAGTTTTAACATAAATATTTAAGTAAGTATTCAAAGATGGCTCACTTTGTGCAAGGAAGGGGTTGACCAGGTGTGGTGAAAGAGAACAAAAATGAAAAAAACTGTGCCCTGTCATCCAAGACTTCAGTGGGAGGAAGGCAACCGTAATCACATACAGTTCTATAACACGTTATATCTACCACTGCACCTTTGCAGAGGTCTGGAGATGCTATGTGAGCTTCGGAGGTTCACATGACCTTTTATAGAGGTCAGGGGAGGCAGACCCCCAAGTACATTTGGTGTATTACTAACCGTAATGTACAGCAGAAGAAGGGTGTTCAGAAGAGCTTAAAACAAACCAAAACCTAGTATTTTAGGAAGAGGAGAGTGAGCAATTAGTACTGACCAGCTGAGTGTAAAGGGAGGAATGTGATTTCAGTAGGTGTCCCCCCGGGTAGGGCAGTAGCATAATCAAAAGCCTGGAAACATACAAGTGTCTGAGGTCATGGAAGTGAATCATCTGCCGGAATTGGAGGGTAAGGTCTGAGCAGTGATATAGTGGCAGAAAGGGCTGGAAAATATAGATTGGACAAAGAAAATGCTAAAATGGAGAGTTGGGACTTTTTATTTTTGTAGGCAGTTGGAAATGTTCATGAACAAAGATGTGATTTCTTCTTCTTTTTCTTTTAAAGGGTCTTTGCAGCTGTGATTAAGTTAAGGATGTCTATTTACTTATTTATTTTTGCTGTGTTGGGTCTTCGTTTCTGTGCGAGGGCTTTCTCTAGTTGCAGCAAGCAGGGGCCACTCTTCATCGCGATGCGCAGGCTTCTCACTATCGTGGCCTCTCTTGTTGCAGAGCACAGGCTCCAGACGAGCAGGCTCAGTAGTTTTGGCTCACGGGCCCAGTTGCTCCGCGGCATGTGGGATCTTCCCAGATCAGGGCTCGAACCCGTGTCCCCTGCATTAGCAGGCAGATTCTCAACCACTGCGCCACCAGGGAAGCCCCAAGAGGTAATTTCTGATCTGTGATTTGGGAAGAACTTTCTAAAGCCAATCTAAAACGTCAAACAGAAATGCAACAGATTGTAGGATAAGGAAACCAGTGAAGAGGCTACTGGAATTATGCAAGTGAAATAAGGTGGAAATCTGAATTTAAGTATTGCTATTGGCGTGGAAACGATAGAGGAAAGATTTGAGAGGCATTATGGAAGGTAACCCTCTTGGGGAAAGACTGAATGTTGGCCATAAAGATGGAGTTAAGTGTGATAAATTGGGAGATTGGGATTGACATATATACACTAATATGTATAAAATGGATAACTAATAAGAACCTGCTGTATAAAAAAATAAATAAAATAAAATTCAAAAAAAATGACTCCAAAGGGTCTGAAGAAGGCATTGCTTTTATAAACAGAGAGAACACAAGTGCAGGACAAGTTGACTTGGGTTGGAGGTAAGGTGGTGACAAGAGGGAGAGGATGGATCCCCTTTAGCTCAGTAGATTTAAAGTGAAGACAGGACAGTTATGTGTAGGAATGCAGCAGGCAGTTTGAAATGTAATCTAGCGCAGAGATTGGAGATAAATGCTAAGATTACATTTCGGGATCGTCCTCTGCATACACATGACAGAAGAAACCACAGGAATAGATACAAATACTGAGGTTGTCATGATCACTTCACACAGGGCATGGAAAATAGTAATGGTCTAAATAACTATTTGTTGAATGAGCACGTTGATATTGATAAGTGTTCTCAAATATCCAAGAATCTCAAAGTACTTTAATAACAAGCCTTGGATAGAGAAAGATAGCATCCTGTTGCCATGGAAGAACCTTTCACTAAATCACCAAGGTCCTATCTATTCAGGAAAGCTTCCTCTTACCAATCCACGTCCCTGCCAGGATAAGAAGGGCTCTATTTATCAAATAGCCTTTTTTTTTTTTTAATGGATAGACTGCAATTGGCCCTATAACTGGAGGACTCAAAACTAAAAGGATACTAAACCAAGTTAAATCTTGCACTGATGATTAAGACCCATGCAAATCCATTACCTCACCCCCAACCTGAATATTGCTCAGAATCCTTAGAACCTCAAGTTGAGTTGCTTTCACAGCTCTCTGAGGTTCAGGGTTGCAAAGTACCTTCGGGTTGTGTCTCATTGCCCTCACTTCCTTCGCCAGGATGCTGTTCCTGATACAAGTGTAACTAAGCTCTAAAACAGCCAAAATGGGGACTTCCCTGGAGGTCCAGTGGTTAAGCCTTCACCTTCCAATGCAGGGGGTGCAGGTTTGATCCCCGGTCGGGAAGCTAAGATCCCACATGCCTCGCAGCCAAAAAACCAAAACATAAAGCAAAAGCAATATTGTAACAAATTCAATAAAGACTTTAAAAATGGTCCTCTTTAAAAATAAATAAACAAATAGCCAAAATGGTGCTCTTCCCTGCAGTTTCCTTGTCTTAGATTATGATGTGTTCTTAGCAGAAATGGGAAGAGAAACTCTCTCCTCACAGGCTTAGACATAATCTCTGAGGCCCTCCTGACTCTCCTCCACTGATTCTGCCTTCAGCCTCCAGCGTGTCAGTTTCCCCTCAAAGCCCTTCTCTGCATGCAAATCGGCCAGACATTCCTGGGTCACCTGCCTCACCAATTTCTCCAACAGACCCACACTCGGCTTAGGACCACCCAGCACTCCTCAGCTTCTCCAGCCAGGCACCTGCCTCATAACCTGGGGGACTAGAGTTTATTGTCTATACCAGGACACTTCTGAGAGTGCTAAAATGCTAAACCAGATGGTACTCAAGACAACAGGCGTAAACTAGGAATTGTGGTCGCTCTACCCGTGACTATAATACAATGTGATAAATGCAAAAATAAAAGTTTAAACACTTTGCAGGGGAAACATTTTAAATGTAATGCACCAATGGGTCCAAATTTGTTTCCAATCAAAAACATCTCTAAATTATTTTCCAGTCAGCATCCATGATAAAAACCGTACCGTTAACCCGGGGGTATTTGCACGAGGCTGCACAGCAGAGCTCTGGCTCTGGAGGGAAATAATCTTTCAGCTTGTTGGAAATGCATTTTGTAACTTAGAATCCCTGTAGAGGAGCGCATTTTGTAGTTTGGTCAAAGCCCTAAGGAACTGTGTCTCAGAAATCTCTGGAAAGATTATGGAGATATTTATTTGGCAATGATCTTAATAAAATCAGAATTACAGATAACGTTTCTCTGACTCATTTAATCTTCACAAGTGCAGGCTGAGAACATAAACATGACTTTACTTAGAGGTCACAGGCTAGTGAGTTCTGGATATACTGGCTATGGTGACATATTTGCATATATGTATCTATCCAAATATATCCATCCATCCCTGAGCAGGTCTGGAAAAGCGTATGCCAAAGCAGAGGGAGCAGCAAATGCAAAGGCTGTGAGGCAAGAACAAGTCTGGTCCCTGTACCATAGAATGGAAGCTTCAGGAAGGAAGGTGACATTTTATTCACTTTTCTATTCCAAGCACCTAAAAAAGTCACTGAAGCATAAGAAAAAGTCGGTAAATATTTAAGGAATGTATGAATGAAAGAATGAATGAGTGAATAGGAGAACCCATAAAGGGAAATGGTCTTAGGGATGAAGGCAGAGGTCATAGCTTGTGGATCTTGGCCGGCAGTAGTAACACAATGGGGTTCTGTTCAAGTGCAGCGGGATGTTACAGCAGGATTTAGAAAGAGGAGGGATGTGATGTGATTTATGTTTTGAAAACAATCATTCTGACTGTTGTGTGAAGAATGGACAATAGGGTGGAAGAAGAATAAAAGTAAGGAGGCCAGTTTTCAGGCTTTTGAGGTTGTTCAGATGGAAAGTCACAGAGGCTTGGAAAAGGGCAGTGGCCGCAGAGATACAAAAAATTGAATGCTCCGAGATTTTTGGCTTTAAAAACTGGGTAGATGATGGTGCCATTTACTATGATGAAGAATATGTTTAGGAAAGACATTCAAGGGTGTTTAGCTACTAACCTAGAAAAATATAAAAACTAGTTAAGAATAGAGGGGACTGTTTATAATAAAATATTAAGTAAAAAAAAAAACCTAGTCGGAATGTATACAATAATTACAATTATGAAGAGGGTATATTTGTATATTGAAAAAGATAAGTTTAAAATATGGTTGCATAAAGACGTTGATTTGTTGAGAATTTTGTGTTTTAAACATTTTCATTTGAAGTTTTTCTCTTCCTGTTATACTATTGTTTGTGAAATGTAAAAAGCAAAATTCTTGTAAAAGGCCGTAAGTCTATGAGAAAAGTCTAAAATGATTGTGATGCAGAATAAAATTTCATTATAATAAGTTCATTAAAGAATGTTGTAATGGAATTCTTATGAAACCATTAAAAGCTGTATTCCCAGGTCTTGAGATCCAAAGCAGAATTAATGTGGACAGTGGGGAGAGCAAGAAACAAAAACAAAACAAAACAAAAAAGTCAAACCCAGATTATTGACATAAAATTTTACTGATAAAGTCCTCAAGGGAAGGAGATTCCGTGAGCTCCCATTATAATCCATTCCATGACTTATAACCTTAATTTCTTTCTTTTTTAAAAAAATTTATTTTATTGACGTATAGTTGATTTACAATGTTGCATTAATTTCTGCTGTACAGTAAAGTGATTCAGTTATACATATATATACATTATAACCTTCATTTCTTTAGAATTTTTCCACCTTTTTCTAACATAAGGGCCCCAGTCTCCCTATGTTTCACTTCGAGGCTTTTTCTTGTTTTGCGGTCAGTGGGAATGAATTACAACTCACCATCAGCTTCAGTGAGCAGCGCTTCATATATTTGAACACCTTTTAATTATTCCTTCTTTTGTTCAGACAGGTAAATCCTGTTCCCATGCTAAGGCACGTTAAGAATAGACTGTTCAGTAGTAATACCACACCACATCCTTAGCTTGGCTATATTGAGAGCTACAGATGGATTTTATACAAATGATTTCTGCATGAAATTATCATGATCAATAATGAAGTTGTTACAGTTCAACTTTCTGTGGGACTCCCAGGGAATCAGAGCAGGTATAAATCGGTGCCTGGTGTGTATGGAAAGCCCTGAGCTTCACATGCATGTTTTCACTTCCCTTTAAACAGCAGTTACCCTAGAACTCCACGAACTCAAAAACAACCACATCTGCCAGAAAACTTACCCACACTTCCAATTTCTGTATAAAATAAGCTTTCCTTCTTATTCACAGCTGTTATCAAACCCGATGACCAAACTGATAAATTCTGCTGTGATCCATGCATTTCAAATGCATGAAGAACTCCCAAGGCCAAAGTGAAAATGCAAGGAGAAAATTTTCCGCAACGCTTATTAAACTGTGAATGTTCTACTAATTCTGTCCTTAGGAAAAGAACACACAGACGTGTTGGAGAGAGCATTTTTCCACATAGACATGTTTATCTCTAACATTTCATTTTTAGATTGAAAGAACACTCATCTGGAAACAAAGATCCTGACTGCACATAAGTACAAAAGCAGAGCAAAATCTCAAATTCTTCACTTAAACCCCTCTACAAGCGTTTCTACATCCTGTATAAACCATTTTTCTAGGAACAGAAGATTCTTTAAACATGTCTTTGGAAGATCTAAAGATGAATGCAGATCTGATTTTATTTGGAAATAATATCTTCATTCTGTCCCAAAGAAGAGATCTGATTAAATGAAGTAATTGTATTTCTTTAATGTAAGTGTGAGGTCTTACTTAAGGGGTCTCTGAATACAAAATCTATGCATGATTGCATGCGTATATATATTAGCAAATGTGTTTGGTACTTGTCAGCATGAATGTTATGCTAAGATGTTAGTGTTTTGGACAGTAACTCCCCAAGTTAGCAAACTGAAGTCTAATGCCTGAATTTATCTATGTGAATTTGAATGAACTTGATCCAAGCCTTCGTGGGGCCCTAGGCAAAGCCAGATGTTCATATCCTTAGGCAAATTTCTATACACCACCCACCTGAAGGCACTGAGAAATATGGGAAGGAAAAGAGCAAAATTTCTTAAGATGAGCTTTGGGATCTTGCAGACGGGAGTCTGGGGAAAGCAGCCGGCAATGCTTTGTAAACTGAACACAAGATGTATTCTGACCATTAGCCGTTAACCGTGGTGCTCAAAACGAGACATTTTAAACAAAATATGAATGAGATTTTCAGAGAAATACTGTCTCCTTTACAGCAAATTTTGCTCCACGTTGCGGTCTGTTTTTCACATTTTGCCACCTAGTGGACAGCCTGAAAACTACAAGATTCCCCTCCCCCGACCCAATGATTAATTTCCATACTCTCCAGGAAGAATTGCCCTGAGTCAACCTAGGGCAAGGATTTTGTTTGTTTTGTGCACTGGTGCTCCTGGAACGGTGCCCGGCACTTAGTAAGCCATAGTAGATAGCTGTTTAATAAAGGATCAGTTACCACTGGAGGTACACTCCATTTAAGGATTATTAGTATGGAGAACGCCATCGAAAATATAGCTACAGTATGGTGTTGGTGAAATATGTTTCCTAACTGAAATAAAAGTTCCAAATTATTTCAAAAGTAAAGGGTGGTCTGTAGTCTCAGGTTAGAGCAATATCTACATAGCTCAGTAGGAACAGGAGATGTCTTCATTGCTCTGTGTAGACAGATCATCCAGATATTTCAGTTTGATATGAGCACCTGCCTCTCCTTCACCCCAACTGCTCCAAATAAAACTAAATTTACCCTGGAAAATGCCCTTTCTCCTTTGACTAAAAACCATGACTGGTTTTCTTCTTGCTTTAGGCTGTGATACTTCTTATTCCCTTTTTTGTTACCAAAAATTATTAAACCCATTTAGCCCTCTTTTTATAAAAAGAATACATATGCATATGTATAAATATATGTTTTTCTTTTTCAAAATAACATTCCATGCTTCTACTTCAATGAGACTAAAGTGTTAATGATTCTTAAACATATTTCTCCTGGCATAAAGATTGGTAATTTTCAAAAGCAGAAAATTTTCATAACTTTTAAATTCATTATTCCTCTAATGTCTTTTTGATTTTTCAAACTGTCTTTTGAAAATATTTTAAAAAGCAAAACATATGACTATGTTTTAGTACCTTAACATTTAGGCTAAAAAAATTCATAGGTAATCCACCTCAAATTTCTTTCTCAGGAGAATTAATTTCTATTCTGAAATCAGCAAAATAAGTATACATATAACATATGCTAGTAGTTCATTAAAAGAACTTATTCTTTTTGTTTTCAAATCAGGCTGATCTTAGGTTGACAATATCCTAACATGTTTTCATAATATATTGTTGAGATACAAAGCTTGCTTTCTTTTTTAGCTGAAAGCATGTATATTCATTATGTAAAACTCATTTATGTTACATACTTTAAAAGTGGAAGTTGCAATGCAACTGCTTTCTAAGGTGATTTTTGCCCCTCTTAAAAAGGTTTAAGTAGTATTTTTATAAGTAAAATCATTTCTTACATATTTGGGTGACTGAGTATAACATCAGATGTACATACAAAACATATGCAAGAAAAACAAAGTTTAGAATAACATTTTAATTATTTTTTAGTGTATGTGAAATAATTTGTTTTTCTCATCTCTGTCCCAGGGTCAAGGTCTATAGCATTTATTGGAACCAGCTATTTCTCTCATTTTCATAAGGTCCCAGGAGGCAATAGTCATACATTGTTACTTCAGCCTTCAAAGAGGCAAAGCAGTACAGAGCCCTGTACTATAATAGACAACACAAAACAGTCCCAATTTCAGTTCCTGTTACACTGACAAGTCTCTTCAGGTAAGAGATGGAAACATTCTTTTATCATTATAAGGTTAGTGACAATTTTAATGGAATAAAAAGATTATTCTTACTGCATCGGGGATAGAAGTTCGGGGTGTGGGTATGGGGGGGGGGAAGATGTCTTTTCCCTTTTATGTTTGTGTTGTTCGGAAGTTCTCTTTAATTGGTTTAAAGCTAGCTCATAATCTCAACATTAATACTGACAATCAAAGCTATTGAGGACACATTATTTATAGAGCCTGACCAAAGAATTCAATGTACATATTTTTTAATTAAAAGAGGATAAGTAGTTGATTTTCTACCTGAGAGGTTTTGTCTTTTAACATTAATAATATAGTATTCCTTGCATTTGCTCTACCATTGTGACTAGAAATATTCTAAATTTAGCTTATTCGCCTCAAACACACAATGTGTAACATTTTTAAAACAAATAAGAGTTTCAAAATTAACTTTTCCTGCCTGATATGCATGACTTATGTGGGAAGAGAGTGAAGATCACACAAACACACATTCACATAGAGAAGTTATGGAAATTAGAGAGAAAGAGGGGAAAAAAACCCAACAAATATCTCTAAAGTTGTTGAAAGTCTTTCAAATAGACAATTCCTTCAGATTTTATATTTTGATATAATTTGCTGTTTAAACAAAAAGTCCTCTCATTTGGGAGAGGGGTTTTTTAAAGATAAAAATAAATCAAGAAAAGTAATAATACAATATGTGCTTAAACTAAACGACTTCTGTTTTGTTGTAAAATACATATAACATAAGAGAACTGTGTTTCATAAAAGTGTAAAGTTTATAAATGACAGTTTCATATGGGCAGAGATGAAATGTATGTAAATTACGTTTTAATATGTTAATGTTTTATAATCTAGGAAGATGATACACCATTTTAGTCTTGCTTTTTAATGATCTCTTGCAAATATTCATTTACTACTTTTCAATCCACACCTAGGAATTAAGAAGAAAAACCTGTTGAAACCAGAGTTAGTTGTTGTTTCTTGGTTTAAATGGGGCAAATTCTGATTTCATAGAGGAGAACTTATTATGACAATTTCTAAAACACAGTGACCGTGTTTTTAGCATTTCGTGTACGTGCCAGATAGTTACAAAACATTTTGCTTCAAAATAACTCTGTATGTTTAAAAAGCCAAAGGTACGATTTTTTCTGCAAAGTCAAGTTTTATAATCAAACAGCATCAGCTTAGAATGACTGTGGAAACAACTAAAAGAACTACATTTTACTACATCAGAGATGGATTTTCTTCATTGTAACTGTTCTCATAAGAATTATGCGAGCATTTTGTGTGTGGTTATCTTAAAATGTTATGTGCGTCTTTTTAAACACTCTTTTAGTTGCCTTTTTCCTTTCACTTTAACTGTGCTCTGGCGCTTGACGAGCATAAACCGTACCAGGTCCCTTTCAGCGGAGACTCCAAACAGAATAAAAGCCATTCAGGGTCTTTAATACATTTAGAGTGATATTTATGGATGAAGGAGGGTTGTCTCCTTCTGAGTTCTGTCGCGTCGGACCATTCCTGAATCTTCTCATTAACATCTTCTGTGACCTCTACCAGAACTGGGCAAATCCCATGGCTTTAGGAGAGTCTGATCGCCTGGGGGTGGCTGCGGTGGGGTTTGGGTGGGGATGGGGGAGGGTGTGTCTCTCCAGCCCCATCTCCGTCCACTTCTAGGTGTGTGCGTCGTGTGTGTGTGGGGGGGGGGGGCGGTACGCGCGCGCTATAAACAAGAGGCACAGCAGGGAAGCAGGGCGCAACGCCTCCAAGACTCCAAATCTCATCCCCGGAGATGCGCGCTTCTCCCGCATCCCTGCATCCGGGGCGGGGTGGGGGGTGGGGATGGGGGTGGGTTCGAGATTCCACACCTGAGCGAGGGACAGGAGTTTCCGCCCTGTCTGGTTCCAGACCGTGTCCACGTCTCGCTCTGGAACCAAGTGGACCACAGAGTTGGAAGAAATAGCGCGACTCGTAAACGGGGACAGCCCCTTGCCCCAGTCTCAAGGGAAAATCTCCCCGAAACATGGGTGCCTGACTTCAGTTGACCTCTTGGCAATCTTAGTCGCGCGCTTTTGTCCGGAGTTGGTTACAAAATGAATTTTCGAATCCCTAGGTTGGTAAAGGAACCGGGAAGGGTCAGGCCAGCATCCAAGGAACTCATCAGGTGTCCCGCGGCCCCGCCGGAGGCCTGCCCGGCAGAGGCGTTCGCTTCGTGGTCCCGGGAGGCCGCCGCCAGCCTCGGTGTTGCAGCTGCTGTGGACGGTGGCTGTAAAAAAAGAAAAAAACAAGAAACAAAAACAGTATATTTGCAACCGGATGGAACCGCCTCGCTGCTTCACAGAGAGCGAGGTTTGGCCGCTTGCCTGGCGCTGGGGCTAAGGCCACAGCCGCTGCTGGGTTCCGCAGGAGTTCACATCTTAAAATAGATGATCAGGGATAGATCTTCCCCTAGGCAAACGCTCCCCACTCGCCCTCCCCGCCCGCCATCATCAAGGCAATTGGCGTTGAACTCTAGGGCGACTGGTTCCCACCATCGGCGCGGGACCTGCATCCCGAGCTGGGTCCAGAGCCACGGGGCCCGCGGAAGACACGTCCAGAAGTGGAAACGCCTTCAGTGAACCGAGGGCTTTGACACTGAATCGAACGAAGCAGGAAGAGCTGCCATCTCCGCGCCCTGGAGCTGTGAGCACCGGCGGGAAGGCCTGGGAGAGGCGTGCGGGTTGCAGGACCTCCCTCCGCCCTGCTCTGCGCGGTCCTGCCTTAACTCCGCGGAACCCCCAAGTACCGTCCAACCATCCAGGTTCACGGCCAGCTTGTGTCACCGGCGCATATATCACTGTCGGCCCGGACAGAGCGGGCAGAGCTATCTCACTCGCCCTGGCCACGCCGGCTCTAGGCTGGTTCACTGCCCCGGCTCAGCGCGAAATGCCCCGACCCGCGGTATTTGCCCCCAGACTTTCCATCCGAGTCTCCTGGGCTCCAAATACGCGCTTGCACTTTATCAGACACGCAAAGGGCGCGGGGAGATGGTTCTAGCAACCGACCGCCTCAGCACGCCAGGGCCTAATTGCTGTCCAGCAGTCAGAGAGTGCGAGGGCGCATCATCAGATGTCGTTTTGTGCACGGGGAAGCCTGAGCCCATCAAGGTTATAGTGACATTCTCAAGGTCACGTAAAGCTCTAGGAAAACTGCTGCTTGATCCTAACTAAGTCCCTTGATTCCCCCTATCACTGCCTGGTCCCTCCACCGTCCAGCCTCTCAAGTTCATTGTTTTAGAGATAGCAGGATGTAAGGATGCTTGTAAAAGGGGAATCAGTATTTGCTGTCATTGCAATGGATCAGTATAATTTTCAGTGTGATATTTCTAGTTATCGTCCCAGGAATGTACTTCAGATCTTTCCTCATTCTACTTCACAAATTCAGATACGAGGAATCTCTGGCGATCTTAGATATCAGGGTGTTAGACACCCAATTCACCTCCCCACCGCTTTGGCCCCCGGGCGGTGGGTTCTGGGCGCCCATCAAAGCCATGAAGAGGAATTCCGAGCAGAGCCAGAAGACTGGGGAGGTGGGCGACCAGGGGTGGGCGCGGGCGCAGAGAAATGCCGAGCGAGGCGAGTGGTCAGGCAGTCAGCTTTCACCTTCCCACAAGCTATTAGGGAAGGGACTGGTTTTCATCCAGCAAACTCTGCCCTTAGGCGTTCTGGGCTTGACGCTCTCGTGACTATTTCTCACTATTCGCATTAATTGTTTTAGCAAAGTACACATACACCCCTCCACACTTTGAGAAAGGCGAGCCATTTCAGATTCTTTGTCCCTGTGGCTTTATTTATTTATTTATTCATCCATCCATCCATCCATTCATTTAAATCTGGGTTGAAAAGTTGGTAGTCCCCCAAAGCATTTATTTCTGAAGAGGCCACAGTGATCTCTTCCCTTTTATTCTCATTCAAATGACTCTCTCCCTCCCTCCCTCCCTCCCTCTCTCTCTCTGTTTTAGTCCAACAGTAGAAGAGAGAGAACCCCCAACCTTCAACTGTCAACTGTTTTCCAAACACGAGATTAATGTTCCCCAGGACTCAGTGGTAACGTGACCTTTCTGTTTTCAGATGTGTTTTTCAACATGTAATCGTTTGTTTGTTATGTCTCCCGGTGTGGACTCAGGAAAGCTGGGGGAAGGGCTGTGGCTTGCCAGGGGGGAAAATGGATTTGGAGCTTGTTTTTGTTCCCTCCTCAACACAGGAAAGCGCAGAGCATTTTATTTTTATTTTCCAGAAGATAATCCCCTAGAAAAAAAGAATCCACAATACTGGTACTGAAAAGAAATCTGAGCATGTGATGAGCAACTATTTAAAAATAGCATATCTCCAAACAAAAAGCTAAAATGTTTTTCTTTTAAGTGAGGGGGACTTCTGGAGTTTCCGGTACTCCTTTTCTTGATCTAGGTAGTTACATAAGATGTATTGTTTTAAATAATTTATCAAGCTTTTTGCATATGATTCATGGCCCTTTTTGGATAGTTATACTTCCACTAAGTTTTAAACATCTAAGATGTAGGAAACCTCTGGTATATGTGTATGTCACCAGACCTTCTAAAACTTATTTCTAATAAATTTCCAAACCAATATATTTGTTAAACTGTATTAAGAAATTTACCAGTGACTTGATTTCTAAGTAATAGGTTCTAAATCAGATTGAGAACAATGTACTTGAATTAGTTATTAGAAGACCAGCATAAAAACTGGATGACTTTCTAATCTAGTAAAATATCAAATAAGCAATGAGAATTTAAAGCTTGTCTTAAGAAAATTCCTAAAAAAACAAAATAGCTATTTGGTTAAGAAAAAAACGACAACAACCAGACTTCATACTTTAAAACGGTATTTAATTGTTTGAGACCAACTCTTATTAGAAAATGCTTTATCCCAAAGGAGAATTTTAAGAAGCATCTCAGCTATACTCAAAAGTGAATTTCTGTCACGAGAAAGATGCCAGTTTGAAACGTAATTTCCCTCCATAAAATGTTATTAGGCTGCTTTCCTGCTGGGTGACTATTTCACCAAGAACCAAAGACTAAATTGCTCTCCCCCCTTAATCAATAGCTTTTATTGCTGGCATCAACCCCACTTATGACCCAATGCTGCGCTCCACGCGTTATTTCTTCCTCACTCTCATCATCCCTTTCCTACTCACCCTAAATTTTCTGCTATCACGTTCAGTCAAAGAAAAAACCGTGATTCCCAATCTAGGAAGTGATTTTCCGACAAGTGGCTGTGTTGTTGACTCCACGCCCCCCCCCCAACCCCTTCTCTCTCTCTCTCTGTCTCTCTTTCTCTCTCTGTCTCTCTCTCTAATCGACCCTTCGTTTCCAGGAACGATGCACTGCCCACCCCGAGGCTTGCTGCTGCCTTACTTTACAGGCCCTTCCGCGGTTTTATGATTGGTTGCTGTGGTTAGAATGTTTATAGATAATAAGCAACGAATCCGTTTCTTGCCTAATGAATTGCCCCAACCGCGCACCAGCTGATCGCCCGTAACTAGCTCCAGGACCGAAACTACCCAACTTGGCTGCCGCTCAAAATCAAAGCCGAGTACCCCAAGGTCAGCAGAGGCGTAGTTCCCATTCCCCAGTTCCCCTGCCCCGCGGCCCACCTCCACGAGGGCTCTGCTCCAGCCGCCCCTCTCCCCACCGGTGGAAGGGATGAATTCCAATGAACGGAGGCTTTCTTGGCGTCTGAAAACCTGGCCGCAGATCCAGGGCCTGGGCGCACGCACTCCGGGGACAGTGGCGCTGGGTCCGCAGCAGCTCTAACGTGGCCGCACCGGCCCCTCTGTCTTCGGGCGGCGCACAACCCACGGGCAGTTTGAATCGTCCTGGTTCTGAAGGGGGTTGTGCCCGTGGAAGATGCAAAAGGCTGGCGTCGGCCGGGGCGCGCGCCCCCGCGCCCCCGCGCGACCGCGGCTGGAAGGAGAGGGAGGGTGTAGGAAAGGCGCGAGCTGGTTAACACTTTGCAATCTAGTCTGAAATCAAGAAAATGTCTGTTCAGACTCCCAAGAGACGCGGAAACCGTGGATGATCTGCCAGAAGCATCACAAGAACAGAGGAAACCAACCTCTGGGGTGAGATTCTTGTATACACATTATGGCAGCTGCACGCGTTCTCGGTCAGTAGCTGGGGGCAGGGGCTGTGACGATGGCGACGGGGGGCCGGGAGCCGAATCTGGCATCTCCGTTGGCCTTGCGTCGAGGGAGTGGACTGTCTAGTTTGGTCTCTGAGCGGCCGAGAGGACACTGGTGTTGGCCGCGGAGGATCCCCTTTCCGTAAGGACCCCCAGGAGGGAAGCCGAGAAAGAGTCTGAACCGGAAGGTCCAAGATCAACAATTCTCTTACCAGAGCCGTTTCCAAAAGGCGTTTACCAGTTAGCTGTATTTTGAATGAATACAATTCCTTTACGTAGTAGTTTGAAAGGTCTGCAGTTGTGCGTTTATACATTTGATGTTTATGCTGCCTTCCATCTGGGCCCCCCCGGTTCCCGGGATCGCTTTTCTCCAAGAATCCCAGGAAGGGTCGTTAGGAGTGCTCACTTCCCTCCCCACGCCACAGCCCCCAACCCACGTGTGATTTTGCTTCCCTTTATGGTAAAGAGTAGGCGAGGGTGTTGTTGAGTCAGGACCTTATCTTCCTGGGTGGCCACTGCTTCCCAAAACTGTGGGTAGAGAGCACTTCAGTCCCAGAGTCTTCCTTCCTTCACTGGTTTTGGTTTGTAAATCCCATTGTTTCATGGTGGTGGGCAGGGAGGGGCACTTCTGCTGTTCTACCACTCAGTGAACAAATATGTATTGGATGCCTACTGGTCCAGGTGTTCCGGACGCAGCAATTAAAAAGTAAAACAACAACAACAAAACCCTTTTCTAGAGCTTCCACTCTAGCGGGGAGGATCAGGTTTATATTAGGACTCACTTTGGGCTGGACACTGAGAGGATGTGGTTTTGAATAGCAGCATAAGGCACAGTCCTAGCCATCTGGCTGGAACCTCTCCTTGTCACCTAAGAGGTTTCTTTATTGTGTGCAGTCCTATTACATAATAAATCAAGTCACACTGCCTTTCTTTCCCCAGCCTTTCCACAACGCGTACCTGCCGTGTTACAGAGCAGATAGCAACACCCTCTACCCTTTTCCCCTCGATAAGCCCACTTCCATCTGTGGGGCAGTGGGAGAAGGGTGTTGCTTCTCAACTAGTGTTGGTCTTGACTCGAGCCATGGAGTCAACAGTTCAATCTTTTTAGTGTCGTCTATGGAATCTTGGCCCCATGGACCTTCAGTGACACCAGGCCAACTCCAAGACAAAAAGCAGGTCATGTCCCTCAGTGACAGAGGGGGTTTTCTCCCCCTACCTACCTGGGATCTCACTGCCTCTTCCTCTCTGGGGACAGAGGTGTTGCCTGGGGAAGACTTAGCATCTCCTCAAGGGCAGCCAGAACTGACCAAGTTTCCAGGCAGTGTCTGATTTTGCTGGAAAGTCTTTCAATCCCTCTCTCTTTCTCCACTGAAAGCCTCCCCTGGGAAGTTGCCCATTTACTACCAAGGCAAGGCAGCCTTCAGGGCCTGAGCGATTTTGCCTGAGCCTGGGGCTATGGCCTGCCCCGCTTCTGGGGGCAGGGATGCTGATTTAATTGCCTCTTGATGAAGAAGAGAGTTGAAAACGATCCACAAAGGAGAAGACTAAAAACCAAGGCAAAAAACCCTCCTCGAGCTGTGTGATTATTTTCTCTGTCTTTGCTGTTTGATTTGAACTTGCCTCATTAGAAATAAAAATAAATAAGAACACAGAACGTTGATTGGTTCTCCAGCACTGAATGTGTGTGTGCATGGTTGATACAGAGAGAAGAGAAAATAAATCCTGGTTGCTTAATAAAAGGAAGAAGTAACTTATGTAAATAGAGCTTTAGAAAAAGGCACCCAGAATGTCCAGGAAGAGTGAGCATCCTACCATCGGTCCCTTCACAGATGCCAGGGGACTGGGAGGCTGGGCGTGAATGACCAGCAGGATTCCTTGGATGTAGCCGCACATCAAACAGCGGCGAGGAACAGGACTTGATTTTATTTGATCACCTTTAGAGGGGTGTTTGGACTTCGGTGTGGCTTCTGAAAGTGACGGACAGTAGACTTTGCAGAAGAGAGGGCTCTTACCTGCAGGAAGGTACAGCTGTTCCTTGGATCTTGACCACGCTACCTGCCGTAGAGATGGTGTGCCCGCCAACACATGCGCAGTCCTGGGCCCCGCGGACCTTGGGGCGCTCCGGGTGGGTGTCCCTTCCCACAGGTGCTGCCTGAAGAAAATTGAGGTCCAGAGGGCTCTTCTTTAGCCTCAAGTAGCATCTTGGATGACTCTTTGATGTCCAGGGCTTACAGCCTGCAGAAAAGGGAAAATGCATGTGAAAGTACTTCTTCAACTGTAAAGGATTAGGTGTCGCTATTACTAGGTGTGTCTGAAACTTTCATGTACAAATATGGGGACAATTGGTAAGAAAATTCTCGGTAGAGTTCTGGCTCCATTTCATTGAAGTTCTTTGCCACCTCTCCTTCACTTCCCCTCTCATCTGGAGTTGGCTCTTACTGAAACTTTACACAGTCTTTGCAAAATACAATCCTGTTACCTTCTTCTTCCATTGTACAGTTAAGCTGCCTGCAAACTTGACATTGGAATTAACCCCGGCTCACCCTCAATTCAGAAGCACAATATTACTGTGTGTACAGGGGTAAGCTTCAGGGAAACGTCCTCCAGTTTAGGCCTGGAGATGTGGGATAGCAATTTGCAGGGAGTGAGTCATGGCTATAACTCAATTTTACTTATCACTTTAACGTAATGTAAAAACTAGACCCAGTAGGCTTTTCCTTCCTTCATTTTACAAATTGTGCAAGTTAAGTAAAGACTCTGCCCATACCTTGCTACAGGGAGAATGTAATTTAGGGAATTTATGGCATTACGTCTTACCTTTGTACCCTAGATGAGTATTTATCAGTCTCTTCCTGTGCAAAAATAGGGGCACTAAACATCAGTGTGTATAACAAACCTTGTGCATAGATCTGAGAAGTTTTCTTGCCTGAATTTGGAGAAGAATAGACAGGCTTTATGAAAGTAACAGAATTAAAGATGAATATATGTTAGGCATTATTATTGGTCTTGGTGACAACAGAAGCCATTTAGAATAAAATTCAATTAAAACAAAAATTTTTATAGTTGACACGATCAGAAGAATAAAGTACTTTTATCCGAGAAGAAAAGCTCTATTGATTTAGAGACAGGAGCTCCGCTGACCAAGGCAGGGGTGGGGAGGTGGGGAAAGGAGGGGCAGGTGAAGACCACCCCCTTCCCTTACTAGCCATCAGCCTTCCTCTCTCCTTGGCTCACAGACGTCAACTTTCACAGCCTAGGTTTCCTATCATAGCCCTCTGTTGCTCAGGGTTCCAATCCTTTCCTTCTTTCCCCCTCCCCTGAAACTTACCAGGTTTTCTGCAGACCCCATTAGGTCCCACGAATTAATAAACAACCTTATACATATGAAAGTGCTAATGGATGACTTAATGTGTTCTCCTGGCCAAATATTCTAGTTCCCCTAAAACAGATGTTTTCGATGCCTTAAAAAAAGGGTGGGCCTAGAAGTAGAGATTCTAGGCAGTTTTGTCACAAGGGGAGATATCCTGGGGGAGGTTGCTAATAAAGACCCTTTCAACGACAATGACATATTGTCCATCTGTGGGCTGAACTGGCCCGAGGACACCTGTAGTAGTGAATAAATTCAGTTACCTTCTAATTTAGTAGGGAAACCCCTTCTCCAAATGGAATTTTACTTGGAAGCTCAATACATGAAATACATTCAAAAAGAACTGCCCTGGTTGACAGGGTGGCGCTGGACCCATAATCTGAAGACTAGACTCGTAGCAGCCCGTCCCTCACAACTCTTCCACTTCTTCTCCCTGGGCTCTTGGGGAGAACAGTTTGAAAATGATTACTTTGCCTGAGGTGGATATGGAAGCCATAGACATAAGAAACAACTGGTTGGAAGGAGAGAGAAATTGTATAGTTAGAAGGATTATCAGTGACCATGAATGAGAACAATGCTATATGTGTACGTACTATGTATAGAAGGAATAGGTTCCATAGTCATAGATTCGTAAATATACTTATAAACAACGATTACTGGAAAGGGTTCCCTTTTTTTTCTAATTTTATTTTTAACATCTTTATTGGAGTATAATTGCTTTACAATGGTGTGTTAGTTTCTGCTTTATAACAAAGTGAATCAGTTATACATACATTCCCATATCTCTTCCCTCTTGCATCTCCCTCCCTCGGTGGTCACAAACCACCGAGCTGATCTCCCTGTGTTATGCGGCTGCTTCCCACTAGCTATCTATTTTAAGTTTGGTCGTGTATATATGTCCATGCCACTCTCTCACTTTGTCCCAGCTTACCCTTCCCCCTCCCCATATCCTCAAGTCCATTCTCTAGTAGGTCTGCATCTTTATTCCTGTCTTGCCCCTAGGTTCTTCATGACCTCCTTTTTTTTTTTCTTAAATTCCATATATATGTGTTAGCATACGGTATTTGTTTTTCTCTTTCTGACTTACTTCATTCTGTATGACAGACTCCAGGTCCATCCACCTCACTACAAATAACTCAATTTCGTTTCTTTTAATGGCTGAGTAATATTCCATTGTATATATGTGCCACATCTTCTTTATCCATTCATCTGTTGATGGACACTTAGTTTGCTTCCATGTCCTGGCTATTGTAAATAGAACTGCAGTGAACATTTTTGTACATGACTCTTTTTGAATTATGGTTTTCTCAGGGTATATGCCCAGTAGTGGGATTGCTGGGTCTTATGGTAGTTATATTTTTTAGTTTTTTAAGGAACTTCCAGACTGTTCTCCATAGTGGCTGTATCAATTTACATTCCCACCAACAGTGCAAGAGGGTTGCCTTTTCTCCACACCCTCTCCAGCATTTATTGTTTGTAGATTTTTTGATGATGGCCATTCTGACCAGAGTGAGATGATACCTCATTGTAGTTTTGATTTGCATTTCTCTAATGATTAATGATGCTGAGCATTCTTTCATGTGTTTGTTGGCAATCTGTATATCTTCTTCGGAGAAATGTCTATTTAGGTCTTCTGCCCATTTTAGGATTCAGTTTTATATTTTCCTTGAACCCAGGGTCTAGTATAGTCACCATCTGTGGTGAGGAATGAACATGAGAAAAGCACAACGCGCAGTCTGAGAAGAGAGCCATGGGAATGGAACACTGTCAAAGTCATGGAGATGCTTTTCTCTGTTATCCCCATTCACAGCAGGTCAGACTGCACAGATAGCAGCTGCAGAAACAATTTGGGACCTTATTCATAAAATCAAAGGCACAATGCCGATGGCAAGCCACCAAAGAAGGGAGGATGGAGAAGATTACAAAATGCTGGTGAAACAGGGAACGAGTTCTTTGAGGAATAAACATCCCTGTGTTTTCTGCTAAATGTAGAAATCAAATTTTTTGTGTGAGAAAAATCATGATAGAGTATCAAATAAAAACTGTAAGTGTTTATTAATTACAAAGTTTTTCTGGGGAGAAAAACAATTTTCTTAGTAGAAAGTTTGATGGACTGTTTAGGCTCCTCTGTCGTTTTTCTTGTCTGTCTTCATAAGCTCTATGTAATCCAGAAACAGCCAGTAAAAGAAGAGAATCCTGCTCCTTTAATTACTTCCTGTAAATTTGACAACTACTACCTCAGTCTCATTGTCTGTTTGACTTATAAATAGGCCACTCTTTCAAAGACAGCGTAATTATTTGGGGACACTCACTTCCCTAGCTATATATCATGCCTATCAAAGCTAAGTACTTCCAACCTACCTTCAGAGTGTCTTAACATCTCACTTGAGCATTATGTTCAATTGTTAAATGTTACTTCATTTCTTAGCTGGCAAAAGTCCTAAAATAAAACCCAAAACAAAATTTATCCAAGTTGAGGATAAAAAATAAACTCAGTCTTTTTGAGGATGAATCAGAATTACTGAATCCAACTTAGTCTCACTCACACTTGAGTATTTCATAACTTACTATGAATTTTATACTTAGGAGACTCTCCTAGGTAGAAGGTCCATAGGAATAAAAGCAAACTTATGAATATTTGTATGTATTTAGTTGGGAAGGACATATGCCATTAAGAAAAAAAACATGAACCAGAACTGTTACAATTAGGGTGATTTAATGTGATTTAATGAGTTACTAAAATTCTTAAGCCTGAGATGCTAGTGTTTTCCATAGAGTTCTGAGGAAAACAATTTCAAATTTTAAAAAACATCAGTACTAGTGTAGATAAAAATAACCTAGATTAATTTTTTAAAACTAGAAGTTTATTTATTGGTTCAAGACACTTTTTTCTAAGAAAAATTAGGGCTTTATAATTAATACTTAAACCTTGGATATTGATTTAAATACAAGATTAATCAGAAAGAAATATCGTAATTCAAGGGACATGCATGGGGTATACATTAAGTTTCTGTTTGGTATGATGTGAACTAAATCGAGTATCTGAAACTATCTATTCAGTTTGATCCATTAAAAACAGCCAATTCCATAGTTAAAGACTCTTTACCTAATGGATTCTGAAGGATTCTGGCTTATCTGCTTTGTCTCCATGTTGACCAAACAAACCATTTGATTACAGACATGTACTTTCTTGTGTACTAGGTAATGCTTTAAATTAGTACTGCTAGGTAGAATGTTTAGCTATGAATGAAACTTTCTTTGATTCCAATGCTTGACTCCTAGGTATTATTTTATAACTGTATTTTAAAAATTTGGGGGCTTTATCATTTCACAGTTTGGTGTAAATGTTTAGTATAATTATAGGAAACTGTAGGGCACTTAGGAAGCAGTAACAAGGTGGGTGGGCTTTCATGTCATTTCTCATATGTGCAATGTGAAATGGAGATGGACGCAATTCTGAAACAAAAATTTCAATGCAAACATACCTTTGGTGAACTCGGAATGCTGCAGGAATGAAAGATTTCTAAAATGAAACAGAATCACCCATTGCAAATCAGTGATTTTGTTAATCTTTGTATCAGCAGATGTATCAGAACCAAAGGAAATATGATAATATGTACTTGTATCTGGAATGCATTAAACTATCGCAGTAAAACAATGCACATCTGCATATGTGATTAGTCATGCTTTAATTTTCCTTTAATGGCGGCATATGGGGAGGAAGTGTTTAAAAAAACCCTATTGCTTACATTTTTTATCCTTAATTGAGGAGGAGGTGGTGGAGATTCAGTCTTACCATTGAATACTCTATCCCAAACTTGAAAGAAAGAATTGCACAATCAAGAAATATTTGTGTGACAGACTTTTTTGTATAAAGACGCCAAGACACACAGTCTCCATAAGCGGGAAGATAATACGTAAGTAAATAAAATGTTAAATATCTCTAAAAGGAGATAAGTAGATACATATTGTTTGGTACAAAATGTAAAACCTATTAAAAGGCAGTGAATTTTATTTGCTTCTAATAAAATATCTCGAGAAGGATACACAAGAAGCTGACAACACTGGTTACTTCCAGGAGGGAGCCTAGCTGGTTGAAGGATGGGGATGAGAGAGAGAGGCATTTTTTTTTTTTTTTGGTATATGCTTTTGCACCTCTTGATTTTTGAACACTGAGAATGTATTAAAAAAGTTTTCCAAAACTAACAAAATAAAAGAAAATCAATATTTAAGTACATGGTTGGTTTCCAAAACAATGGTGCAAATGGACACCATTATACTTGAAATTTTTAAATTATGAACTCTTTTTAATGAAGAAATAGAAATCTGGACCGAATATTAAAAGATGGATACTATGTGGATAGTCCTAAAGGAGGGGAAGCATTCTGAATTCAACTGACATTAAGCGAAAGTCCTACAGAGGAAAATATAAGATATTTGTGGTCTTAGTAAGTAGACCCGGGTGACTATAAGTAATTTGGGTTGGAGAGATTAAGATACAGATTGTGAAGGGCCTTGAATGCCAGGATAAGGAATTTAGACTTAATAATACAAGCAGAGATCAACTTTGAAAATTTTGAACAAGGGAAATGTCTCCTAATAACGTTCAGTGTGGATTGACACAAGGGAGATTGGGGTTTAAGACAACATCCCAGGCAAGGAGGTTGTGGTGGAAATGGTGGGGTGAGTTTGTAAAGTTCATTTTTTGAATTTTTTTGGCTGCGCCATGTGGCTTATGGGATCTTAGGTCCCCGGCCAGGGATCGAACCTGGACTCTCGGCGGTGAAAGCGTGGTTTCCTAACCACTGGACCACCAGGGAATTCCCAGGGTTTGTAAAGTTTAGATGAAGGAGACAGAGATGAAGTCCCAGTGATTGGAATGCAAGGAGAGCCAGTGCACTGGAGGGTCCCCAAAGAGAGTGCTCATCAGCCTCCGATTCTTGAGGTTCATAAAGAGAGAGGGCTGAGACAATGCTTTTGTTTTTATTGATTTGTAAGTAACTGTTGAGAAAGTATAAACCATGTATTTTTGATGAGTGTACATTTTCATGTGAGTGGAGGGCTGGAAACCAGATTTTCAAGATTTACGGTGAAATTGGTAAGAGAAAAAAAGCACTTATTAAAATTAAATAATCCCAAATAATCAATGGTTTCTGAATGCTTACTATGTGCCAGAGTCTGTATTAGGCATTGAGGGTATAGCCTTGAACAAGACAACTTAATCTCTGCCTTTATGGAGTTTATAGATCTCTTGTGAAGACAGACAGGAAACCAGTCATTAATGACGTATAGATTATGTGCCATAGAAGAAGAATAAGTGCTTGGGAAGTTTATAGCAATGAAAAGGATAGAAATGGAAAAATAACTGGAGGAATGTGATAGAAACACACGAAATAATTTGGTTTTTCCAGTTGGATCCATGTGTCTTGGAAGGCACGTTGGGAGGAGTCCGTGGGGAGGTCAAGGGCAGATAATTGATGGTGCAAAGTCCTCGGGGAGAAAAGAGAAGATGGAATTAAGCCCAGGTGGAGAGGTTTACTTGTGGAGAAGACGGACATTGATTTTTTGAGGCAAGGGGAAGAAAACTATAGCATAGAGATAATGCTGTTCAGAGCTGGCAGGGTTCAAGACTCATGTCAGCTCGAGGTAGTGGGGAGGCAAACGGTTCACAGAGCCTGGGGTGTGAAACACTCTGACATCCATCAACACAAATCTCCCACAAAGCATGCCCTCAATGGAAACCGTTAAAATCTATAGAGTGGAATCAAAGATATTTTCTTTCTTTTTCATATTGTATGAAAATAGGATGCATTATTTACTGTTGTATGCAAAGGTCTCACATAGTCAGCAGTCCTTGCGTAGGAACAAAAAGGTAATAATTTTTAAATGGATCGGTGAAATCAATAAAGAGATTTTCAGCTAGCTTGGGCATCTCCCTCCACGTGTGATATTCATATAATCCTCAGCTACCGGTGGCATGACCCTCCTGATGAAAGGATATGGTTAAGAGTGCATTCTGTGGCTTCTGTCTGAGGTGTTCTGGAAGGAAAAGAACACAGAAGATGGAGTAGTTTGGGGGCCTGAGTCCACAGGTCTCTATGGAAACCTCTATGGAAAATGGGAAAAGTCTTTCTGACTGATGTTTCCCAGTGATGGACAAGGTGGAGGTGTCTGGAAGGGCCGTGCTCACGTCTGCTCTGGAGCAGCTGTGGAAGGAAAAGGGTAGAAAGCAGCCTGGTTACTCCACTGTCTGCTGTTGGGGGCCCCCCTTCCTGACCAGGGGAGCCCCCGCTTCCTCTCCCCTGCAGCCAAAGAAGACCGCCCACCTCTCCACAGGCCTGGGAGGATGCAGCATACGATCCTCAAGCTGTGCAGCTGATTATCAGCATTTATACTAGTACACTGAATGCACTGAATAGTTTGGGGAGTGCAATCCAGATTTGAGTATCCAGAGAAAGGATAACCTCTGGCTGGAGACCGGACAGTATAAATCAAGCAGTTCACTGGAAATACGGTGTTGATAAGGTCGCGATAGTTCATGAGTAGATACATTAATGAGAAAAAACTACACGTTATGTTGTCATAACACTCCCTGCAAAAAATCTCTCTTTGCCATTTAGTCGCGAATGCATTTCTATTTTATTAAAACGTGTTGCCTATCATTTTATATCATGTGATAAATTGCAGCTAAGTTTAAAGTGTTATTGCCATTTCAAAATAGATATAATTCCATTATGCCACATTTTAGACGGCATCAGAAGTCAGTCTGCCCTTGTTTTTTTTTTTTTTAATTAAATCTGTCTATCAGATAACCTAAGCCTTTAAAGCCATATATCCTATTTTAATTAAAAAAATTCTGGTTGTGATCATTGCCTAGAATTAAAATCCCATGTAAAATATGGGAAGAAGGGAGGTAAGGGGAGGTCATATAGTGTTACCTGATAAAAGGAGACAGTAATATTTAAAATGAGGTAAGTGTTGCACGGATTTATGATGTATTTTATCTTCAGGAGAAACCATACTTTATCGTGCTGCCATTCAGCTTGAATCGTCAGCTGTATATCTTTGACTTTTTGAATGTAACTGTTGAAAGGAAAAGACTTTCAGCCATGTGAGCTATGAGACAGATCAAAAGCTTAAAGCAATTTTGCTTTGCTCGTTCAAATATATTTTTATTGAAACATATTTTGTTGTCATGCACGCATAAATATTCCATAGCATCAGTTAAAGAAGGTGAGTCCCAGAGTTTCTGGGTGTTGTTAACAGAAAGGAAAGTAAGAATTAAAATAGCCTTCTAACTTCTATCATCTCAGACTCTTTGCTCTCTCTATTTTTCTTTTTTTCTTAACATCTAATTTTTCAGTAGCCACACTTATCCACAGGGAATTCCTATTGAAGAAAAGAGAAATAAATTCGTGATGTTAGATTCACAGACTCAATGTAACAGTAAATTTAAGGAACATAAATCCTTACGAAATAACAGTAAACGCTAATTAGAGTGTCTTAGGAAGTTGATTACAGTTCCACATTCTACAGGAGCCCATAAACAAATCTGTTAGTTGTTGTTTTTTAAATTTATTTTTTCTGTCATTATGCTTATATTTCTTTGTTGCTTTCAACTAGTAACACTGTAAACAGTCATGAAATAGTGAAAGCTTTTTAACAATCAATACGTTGATAACAACTTGTTCACTGGAGTTAGGTCCAGTTTTTTTAGCTTTAGATTTTCTTACAATATTAACATTGCCTTCCCTAGGTATTTTTAGAAAGCAAGAAAAATATTTTTTTCTTCAATTAGTGGACTAGATTTTTATAATTTTTAACGTTTTCTTTTTTCGGAGTTGGTTTTAGTTTGGAAGTGAATGATAAGAATAAGCTGTGAAAGAGTCATTAGGAATAGGGCTGAACTAGCATTACTACAGTCTGAAGACAGGAAGGGGTATAAGTTCCTCAAACAGTCTTTGTGGAAATTAATCCCAAAGGATTTATGTGATTTGATTCAGAAATATTCAGTAGAAAAGACAGGTGAGAACAAGAGGAGATAGTCTACTGTTCGCTCTGAGCTTTTAAAATCTAGTGTCTTTTCATTTAAGTTTTGGAAGACTACGGTTAATAAAGTAATCAGAGGTTAACTGGCTTTCCTGTGTCCCCTGAGGAACCTCTTTCTTAAGAATAAATGCCTAGAATGTGCTTGTGCCCATGCCATCTCCCTCAATAGAGCTTAAGACTTGAGGTTTTAGGAGGAAAAAAAAGAGAAAGAAATAGGGCTCATAAATTAAATGTACCGACCACCTTTCTCCAAAAAGCATCTTATAAAATGTAGATTCTTCACTGCTGTGTTCTCACCTCTCTATAAAGTGGAAGAATAATACAGGTTTCTTAAAAAGATTTTTAAAATGATAAAGCAGCCTCGTGTTTTGAGTTGGTGTAGCAATTTATACAAAGAACTTGGAGACTCTCGTATAATTCTTAGTATTATTTAAAGAACAGCAACTTGAAGGGTTCTGATGCCTTGTATATCTTACCCAGAGTTTATTAGAATGTTTACAAAAGGACTCACTTCATAACTCACATCCTTTCTTAAAGCAGTAACTATAAAGCAGCAAACGTATGACAGATGTGTGTCTGTGTGTCTTTTCTGCCTTGTTCAGGCTTTATAGAAAGTTTCTTTTTTAAAAAAAAAAAGAAAATCATTAGTGAAGGATCATTTCACATCAACATGCACTTTTTGTATTCTTTTTAAAATCTTGCTTAAAATCTGTATTTTCATTAGGTCCATCAGAGAATATATTGTATAAGTTTCTGTATTTAATTTAGGTCACTCTATGCTAAATTCACATTTACTACACTCTATGGTAATAAAATACCTTTCAACATTTTCACCATATTTTATACTTTGCTTGTTCAAAGACTTTTGTTTTTCAAAGTTTCTTTCTTTTTTTGTTGGGGGGTGTAGGTAGGGATACTTCAACTAGGTGAACATCTGATTGTATAGCTTTTTTAAAAACAAAAAAACATCTTATAAAATCTTTTGAACAGGAATTATCATAACTGATGCATATATCCAATATATATACTGAATGAAAACAATACATGAGGGAAGAGTAAGTGGTTCAACAAGTCCTGGATACTAGACTTTGTAAGCAAACAAAAACCCATTTATTAAGAACAGATTTATTTATTTGTGATATTTTGTAAATAGTTGTTATGTGGTAGATGTTGCATTATATATTTTAATTTTACAACCTAAACAACACTATGAAACTATTTTGATTTTTTGTTTTTCAGAAGGAATTGAATATGCCATATATGATAAAATAGCACTAATTCATATTCTACTCATTTATCTAATGATTAGCAATTAGTTAGTTCCACTAATTAACACTATTAGTGAAATTAGTCACAATTCAGAGCAAAATAAGTTTATTAAAATGATTAAAATAGTAAGAAAAAAACCCTTTATTTTATGCAAATTTTGATTCCTAGTGCAAAGAAGGAAATAGAAATTTTTAAATGAGATGTTTCTACAGTGTGTTCTTGATGTTGGGCTATAACACATATTCTTTCCCTGTAAAAGCTTTTCTGTTAGATTGGTTATGTGTTAAATTCTAATGGACTAAAATGTTTTATTATAGAATAATTATAACATAATATCATTATAATATTTCATTATATATTTCAAATTTTAATCTAATTAGATTTATTATATTTTGATATATCCTGTATTTTTGAATCATAAACAACCATTTCTTAGAACATGGTATAATTTTGACTTAAGTCATTTCAGCTAGTGATTTTTGCTCTGCCTTTTTCTTCACCAACCTAGTCGTCACCTTTTTATTTCTGCATTCTCCATTTTCTATGAAATACAGTTTTCATCATCATGGTTTCATTTATGTCTTTTGCTTTTCAGATATATTTTAAAGTTTTCTTTCAGTAAATTCTTCCTGGATATAACAAGAAGAGTCAGTTCATATTTTTGGAGCTGCTTGATGGTTTAGGAGGGAGTTTTTCTAAATTTTTCCTAACAAGTTAATTAAGTACCTTCCAATTACTGAGGCCTCCAGACTTTTGATAACTCTTTAGTAAAAGGGAATAGCATTTCCTGGATGAGCTCATTTAAAACAAACAAACAACATTTTAAATAGTGAACTTTGTTAATAAAAATAATAAGATGGTTACAATGATTGCAATGATCACAGTAATGTATTTCCTTGCTAATTTATAATTATTGCATGAAGTATTTTTCTGAGAAATTTCCATTGCAGTTACTTGAGACATATAGCTTAGCTATAGCATATGCATGAATACGATAATTTGCTGAGGGTTTATGGTAATTAAGAAAAAAATTCTATCAGCAAGTGATTTTTCATTTTCCCCAGTGGATTATTTGTGAGTAATCAAAATTTTAAAAATCACAATAATATTATGAAACTGAAACAAAATGATGAATCTCCAAAGAATGTTTTTAAGCACATCTGATTTTGGAGAATATTCTCCAATACTTCTTTTATTTAATAGTTTTAAAGTTTGTAGTCATTATATTCTAAAAATACGAAATACAAACAAACAAACAAACAAAAAACAAAACCCAGTGAAACACTCCCACCTTTATCTATGGTTCTCACCTACTTATATCTGTCTACTAATTCATCCATTCATCCATCTATCACCTGCCTTGCTATCTATCAAAATCAATCATTTGCTGACATGAAAAAACAATTCAAGTCTTTCAAATGTTATGAAACCTGACTATTATTTGCATTTTACTTCAGTAGTGCTACATTGGAGAGAAATGTCACTAGGCCCTCATAATTCAAACACATTAAAAAAAGTAAAAATTCTTCTATTTTAAATCATGTTAAAAAAGATTGTTTTAAAATAATCATTATAAAAATATTCCAATTAAATTATTATTAAATGTATAGTTAGTACCAGATGTCAAAGTAAAATTTCAAGTCTAGATGCCATAAAAAGAAAAGTTGCCTAAAGCTAACCAATTGATTATTATGGGACTTACCGTCTTTTCCTAGAAGCAGAAAGTCACAATGTTGACTCTATTATTTTCTTATTATGTATGTTTTTCTAATCATTAAACATAGATGCTTTATAAGGAATGGCATTTTATGAATTGAAATGTCATTGGTAAAAGTGAAAGTTATCGTCAACTGTGAGTCTATTTAATAGCTGAGAACAATCGTAAAAAATGTATTACAATTTTGAAGTTTGATCATGGGCCTTTTGATCGCTATGAAAAAACTAAGCCTTTTTGCCTGTTACACTGTTACAATTCTTCCGCAGGAAGACAGGGCTGTGAAAATTTGCAATGGCCTTCAATATGACTTGATGAATAGCAAGAGAGCTTAGTGGAAATGCTGAACTCCTTCGTGATTAAAAAGCAAACCTTTAATGTAGTTTTTGTTTACCATGTCATAAGTGCAGCATTGGAAGTTACTGCCAAAGAGTCATTGGAACAGGCATCAGTGAGACAATGTCAGCCAGCCAATGCTTTGAAAATGATTCAGTTCCTCTACCCTTATGACTAAAATAATATCCAGTGGCTCCAGCCCCAAGCCTGGTTAATGCATCTGTCCAGAACACATAATTACTCGGTCATAACATTCCCCCGGCCACCAGCCAACAAACCAATCAGCATTTCTTCCTAACTTACCAGAATTTTTGCAGTGTCAAACTGTTTGATCTCTAGGTAGTAAAAATGCAAAAAATGGAAGGACACTGCACTGGAAGGTTTTAATTTAGAATAGTTTCTCATGGAAATTAAATTTGAAGAGAAACATGTTTTGGGTTTTTTTGTTTTGTTTTGTTTTGTTTTGTTTAAAAGCTTAGTGGTATTTTTATGGAGGAATTTTTTTTAATTAATTAATTTATTTATTTTTGGCTGTGTTGGGTCTTCGTTTTCTGTGCAAGGGCTTTCTCTAGTTGCGGCGAGTGGGGGCCACTCTTCATCGCTGTGCGCGGGCCTCTCACTGTCGCGGCCTCTCTTGTTGTGGAGCACAGGCTCCAGACGCACAGGCTCAGTAGTTGTGGCTCACGGGCCCAGTTGCTCCGCGGCATGTGGGACCCTCCCAGACCAAGGCTCGAACCCGTGTCCCCTGCATTGGCAGGCAGACTCCCAACCACTGAACCACCAGGGAAGCCCGAGAAACATGTTTTTGTTGTCATGACTGAAGTTGAGATTTTAATTTGGTGTCCCTTTGCATACTGCGCCATTTATTTTTTCATCATAAGCTCACATTTTTAGTCATTTTAGTGAGGAAATTTTCTAACAACAAAAGAAGAGCAAATATATCCCCAGTGACTGTTAAATATGATTTTGTTTCCAAAACATTAACAAATACAGTGGCAAATTTTCTTTTTGGTTAACATTAATATTGTACGTGCCTATATTTATGTACATGTGTGTACACTGAATTCCTCATATCATCTTCAGAGAGAAATTATGAAAGTATATATATTAATAGATGTGTGTAGGCATAGTCTAGGGGTTTTGTTTCGTTTTTTTTTACAAACTCATTTCATTTGAATAAATGTTAATGGAATTGTTAAAATTATTCTGGGGGTGGGATAAATTGGGAGATTGGCATTGACATATACACACTACTATATATAAAATAGATAACTAATAAGAACCTGCTGTGTAACACAGGGAACTCTACTCAATACTCTGTAATGACCTATATGGGAAAAGAATCTAAAAAAAAAAAAGAGTGGATCTTTGCATATGTATAACTGATTCACTTTGCTATACAGCAGAAACTAACACAACATTGTAAATCAACTATACCCCAATAAAAATTTTAAAAATGGATTAAATTAAATTAAAAAATTATTCTAGATTGAATGACATTATTTCTCCCTGTTTTCCACAGCCCTGTTTTAAAATGGATTTCAAAAATGTTTTTTTTAGGGGCTTCCCTGGTGGCGCAGTGGTTGGGAGTCGCCTGCTGATGCGGGGGGCGCGGGTTCGTGCCCCGGTCCGGGAGGATCCCACATGCTGCAGAGTGGCTGGGCCCGTGAGCCATGGCCGCTGGGCCTGCGCGTCCGGAGCCTGTGCTCTGCAGCGGGAGAGGCCACAGCAGCGGGAGGCCCGTGTACCGCAAAAAAAAAAAAAAAAAATCATTTTTTTATGAGGTGAAGGTTTACTGAGCTGTGAAGTTTGAGCTTCCTTATATGGAATAAATAGATGTAAGCCACCAGAGGAAGTGAGGAAGAACATTCCAGGTAGAGGGGAAAGCATGGAGGCAGGAGCATCAGTGTGAAAGAAAATGGCACGCCCAGGAAAGTAGAAGAAAGTTGGTCTTTCTGAGCGCAAAGGCATGGGGGAGGGCGATGTGTGGTGAGGTCACCGCAGCAGGAGTCAGGCTGTGAAGGACCTTAACATGCAAAGTAGAAGCACAGATACTAGGACTCGTAATCTGAAGAAATGACATTGGAATACTTCCAGGGGTTAATTTATGGGCACATGAAAATGTTTTCTCAATGACTTCTCTCCCTTCAACTTCTTCCTCCACCAGGTTTACATGACGATGTGCCCATTGCATCATCTCCCTGGCTTCAGGTTTGGTATGAATTGAAAGAAGCGCAGAACTACTTTGTTCCCACAAAGAGTTGGTAAGATTTCTATAGCATCACAGCTTTATCTCGGGCACACACTGACCTCCAAGGGAACAGAGTCTGGAATGTAGATTAAAAAGATAACGTCAGGGAGACCAAGCTGCCTTTCAGACAGCTGATCGCTGAGCACTCTGTGAGGAAGAGCACGTTCAACGTCCTTTCAAATTCAGGACGGGAGACTTGCGCATATACGTCATATACATACCCTTACGTGTATATATATATACACGCACCTGGGGCTGTGTGTCTGGTTTCTCTGCGCAGGGCACATTCACAGTCACAGTTTATGGGCTGGTCTTCATTTCTCATTTCATTTCCCATGTGCTGTTCACATGTCAAAACCTTGAAGTATTTACCAAGAGACTGTAATAAATAAGAAACATGAACCATCCCTAAGTCATAACTGCTTTCCTTTTTTAGTGGTTGAATGTTTTATAATTCCAAAGGTGACTGGAGCTTCCACCAGTGTGGATATGGTTAACTCCCACCAGGCATAGCGATTCAAGGGAGAGATTCTGTGGTGCTGGGGATGCACCTACCCCTGCAAATCTGCATATTTGTGTACAACTATATCCTTACAAGCAAGCAGATCTAGTTTGTGAAGGACTCTTGTCTGAAGGATGGATGTAGCTCTTAAAGGGATAAATAAGTTTAAGAAACGACTTTATCTTAGAGAGGAGAAGTCATAGTGTTCATGAATTACTATGTCTCTGCTATGAATAAACTCCATACAGGGACTTCAGGAGTAGATATCAGATAGGAAGCTTTCCATTTGGAAGTAATGGAATTCATGCTCTCAGGCAGCATTGCCCAACAAAACCAGAATGAGAGTCAGATATATCATTTTGAAATTTGTAGTGGTTTAATAGTCACATTAGAATAAGCAAAAAGAAACAGTGAAATTAATTTCAATAGCACTGTATTTAACCAAATAGATCCATAATATCATCCCAATGTTTAATCAATGTCAAATATTAATAATATATATATTTGAAAAAATTAAGTTCTCTAAATCCAGTGTGCATTTGATATTTACAACCTATCTGAATTTTTACTAGCCACATGTGGCTAGTGGCCACTGTATTAGCAGTGCACTCAAGTGAGAGAGCGGAACTCATGATCACATGTGCCAGCTTAGACGCACGATGGAAACTGATATATGCTTCTAGCTTTTAGTTCTTGGAGAGCAACAGCATAAAGACATTCACCACAGAAGTCTTTGTTTTTTCTCTTGTCTTTTTTTTTTTAATGTTTATTGGAGTCTAGTTGATTTACAATGTTGTGTTAGTTTCTGCTGTACAGCAAAGGGTATCAGTTATACATATACATATATCCACTCTTTTTTAGATTCTTTTCCCATATAGGTCATTGAGTATTGAGAAGGGTTCCCTGTGCAATACAGCAGGTCCTTATTAGTTTTCTATTTTATATATAGTCGTGTGTATTTATCACCCCCAGTCTCCCAATTTGTCTCTCCCCCCTCCCTGCTTTCCCCCTTAGTAACCATAAGTTTGTTTTCTACATCTGTGACTCTATTTCTGTTTTGTAAATAAGTTCATTTGTACCATTTTTAAAGATTCCACATATAAATGATATCATATGATATTTGTCTTTCTCTGTCTGACTTATTTCACTCAGTATGACAATTGCTAGGTCCATCCATGTTGCTGCAAATGGCATTATTTCGTTCTTTCTTATGGCTGAGTATCAGATGCTAAATTCATTTAGATTTATCCTCATATTTATTGGGTTGTAGTCTTTATTTCTTCTTGAATTTCTGAGTTTCCCTCAGAGGTCAATTGTATTCAGCCTGAAAAAGATTTTAAATGTAAGTCTGCTGAAGATAAATTTTCTGTTTTTGTTTTCTGAAAAATGTCCTAATTTCACCTTTATTTTTGGAAGGTATTTTTGGTATGCATATAATTTTAATTTAAACTAATTTTATCTAAATATAGCTTTCTGGATTTTTGTTTGTTTGTTTGCTTTTTTGTTTTTGCTTATATTGCTTGTGCTGAGAGGGCAGTTGTCAGATGTCAGTCTAATTGTTGCTTCCTTTTTCTTTTAATTGCTTTTAAGATTTCTTTTTGGATTGGTTCTCAACATCAGTTTTATCATGCTGTGAACAGATACTGATTTCTTTTCAGCTTTTTCTACTTGAACTTTGTATGGCTTCTTGAATATGGGCTTGATTTTTTCCATTAGTTTGGAAACATTCTCAGTCATTTTCTCTTTATATATAACTGCTGTTCCATTCTCGTTCTGTTCTTATTTGGGGACTTCCACTACATTTATGTGAGGCTTTTACACTATATCCCTTTATAATTCTTATTTTTTTTTCTCATTTTTCATTCTTTAGTTTCTCCATGCTTCATTCTGAAAATTTTCTTCTGACCTACATCTCAGTTCACAAATCCTCTCTTCAATATCTTTAGTTTACTGTTTATAAAACCTGCTCACTGAAATTTTAACTTTGGTAATTGTTTTGCTGTTGCTGTTTTGGAACTTCTGTCTTAAAAAATTGATTTTAGTTTTCTGCTAAAATTCGAAGTCTTAAACTTTTATGTCCTTGAACAGAATAAGCTTAACTCCAAATTTGGAGTTCCTATGGGACTGTTTCTATTGTTTATTTTTGTTATTTTTCAGTAGTGTCACTTTTCTGTGCTCCCTGCATAACCCCTGCCCATAATGTTTATAGATTGCTTTTAAAATATTCTGGAAATGGGACTTCCCTGGTGATCTAGTGGTAAAGATTCCGTGCTTCCACTCCAGGGGAGCAGGTTTAGTCCCTGGTTAGGGAAGTTCCACATGCCTTGAGGTGCAGCCAAAAAAAAAAAAAAAATTCTGGAAAAGAAGATAATGTTGTAATTTCCAGATAGGATTTACTTTTCCCTCCAACAGGCATCCGGGAGCACTTGTGAGGTGGGGATCATGTTAATCCAATTTCATGTATTGAGATGATTTTAAGCTGAGCTGTAGATCCAGCAAGTGCCACACCCCACCACCTCACTCTTATCTTATTCTTCACCCTTATCACCTGAAGGTGTGGTCCTTCCAACCAAAAGGGACGGGATTCAACTGGGAACTCCTGTTGGCAGGCTCTGGACTGTCTCTGTTCTCTCTGTCGAAATCACATCTCACTCTCTCGTTCTTCCTCTTTCAAATTAAGAAAAAAAAGGTGAAAAGTGGTCACAGAGCCGTGCTCACTTTTCTGGTTCCCTTTTATACCTCAAGATCCTGAAGCAGTAACTTTTCACTAACATGTTAGCTCTCCCATGCCTTAAAGCAGATGTTTTATATGTTTGGCCCAGCTTTCCTAATACATAGCAGAGAACTACTCTAAATTATCTAGACTACCACTTTCCCTTTAATTCTTTATAACTCCTAAAACTGATGTTATTTTTGTCCATTTTATGATCAAACTTACCTCGATAGAGTGGCAACTTATCTACCTTTGGTTGAAGCTGATCTAACAGAGTAAAGCAGAATCCCTCTGGGCTAAGCATCATCTTTTAAAAATCTTCATGTTTTTCACCCTCCAACTTCTCCTTCCATTCACATTTGTAAAATTTTTTTATTATTTATTTATTTATTTTTATTGAAGTATAGTTGATTTACAATGTTGTGTTAATTTCTGCTGTACAGCAAAGTGATTCAGTTATACACACACACACACACACACACACACACACACATATATATACATTCCTTTTTTATAGTCTTTTCCATTATGGTGTATCATAGGATACTGAATACAGTTCCCTGTGCTTCACAGTAGGACCTTGTTATTGGCCCATTCTATATATGATAACTTACATCTACTAGCCCCAAACTCCCACTCCATCCCTCCCCCATCCTTCCATTAAAATTTAACCAGAATACACCTCAAAATTTTCCCATCGTTTTACATTTTCTTTGTGGTAAAGTATATATTCTTCAGTTATATGATATACCCCCAAATAGTTCTGGTTTACATCTTGGGATCATAGTATCTCAGTAAAATATGTGTCAAATATTAACTTGTATGGAAGACTTAAATATACTTTTCTCTACACTTGATTTAATAGGAACAATTTTTAGCATCACTCTTGAAAACAATAATTGACATGGTTTTTGTTCTTCACATGTAACATATTTTCTAGCTGCGCGGCTATAGACGGTTTCAGCTAATTTGGTTTTGGTTTGTGTTTGACTTTTTGTTATTTTGCTCATTCACATGCCAGAGAATGAAGTGGCATTTGAAAAGACTGAAGCTTAATTACAGTAGCAGATTTTTTGGAGCCTAATGGAGATGCTCATATTCAGTCCTCTGGCGTGTGCTTTAGATATTCAGAGAAAGTTGATATACCCCAGGCCCAGATAATTTAGAAGAGAAAGAGACATGATTTGATTCATTTAGGAATTTTCAGCCCTAGCTCCTTAACTCTGAGCTGCCTTAGCTAGCTTGTGTATCAGAGTCAGCTTGTGCACGACTCTGACAGGAGGTGTCCCTGCTTTTCAAGCAAACAGGCCTACAGTGGCAACTGCTCCCTGCTTCCCCGTGTGGTTCATGGATGTGCCCCTAAAGCATCAGCTTGCCCTCCTTCCTTGGTTCCTCTTGCTCTATCCCTGTGGTTTCCCTGTTACTGAGCAGCAAGACACCAGTGCATCACTGGGAGCCCATGCATGTGCTACAGATAAGTGTCAATGACCTTGGGCAAATTTTGAACCATGGGAAGGTTAGTGGATAAATGCCACTCTCTTCCTCCATCATAAAAAGACTGTGTAGACAAATGAACTTATCTATGAAACAGAAACAGACTCACAGACATAGAGAGCAGACTTGCGGTGGCCAAGGGGGAGGGCAGTGGGGAAGGGATGGATTAGGAGTTTGGGATTAGCAGATGCAAACTAGTGTATATAGGATGGATAAACAACAAGATCCTACTGTATAACACAGGGAATTATATTCAACATCCTGTGATAAACCATAATGGAAAAGATTATGAAAAAGAATGTATATATATATATATATATATGTATATATATATATATATATATGTATAAAGAATGTATATATATATATATAAATGAATTACTTTTCTGTACAGCAGAAATTAAAACAACACTGTAAATCAATTATACTTCAATAAAATAAATTTAAAAAAAAAAGACTGAGTAGAGACTCAGTAGCTCTGTAAATACCCACTGGAGATACCTTGTGAAAATGGGTGAGTAGCTCATGGTGAAGCTGTGTCCAGCATTGTTTGTATTTGATCTCCTCCACGCCTGCCTTTCTGGATTGCAGTCCTCAGCAAACATCAGTACATCTGCTTTGGCCTGGGGCTCTGTTTCGGGGGAACTGGGATAAAATAGGGTGTATCAGCAACATCATGAATATTTATGACTGTGATATTGCTAACTTAGTAGATTCTTGGTAAACACATGTGGAATATTTATTAAAGACTTACAGTGGCCAGAAGAGATTTTGATTAAGATGTTCAGCCAATTGAAGTTTAAAATGGTAATGATAGCAAAGGTTTAGTGAGAATTTACTGTTTGCCAGATACTGTGATAAATGCTTTGCAAATGTTATCTCCTTTGGCTTTCCCAACTGATTGATACTACTATTAACCCAGTTTTTACATATGGAGAAAGTGAAGCTGCTAGTCGTTAAATAACTTTTCTAAGATCATGAGTTCGTGTCAGAACTGAATCCAAATTATACAATTCCACAATTTACGTTCTTGACCACACATTATACAGCCTGTCCAAAGTTTTATTTTTTGTTTGTATACTTCTATTTTGTATTGTTGGTCATGTTATGGAAAGTTTAAAAAAATCTATTCCATTTGACATATTGAACAGCTGTGAGATATCAAAAAATGATAAATGTTGTTATCACAATTAACGAATAAGACATCTGTTAATTCGGGACTTCCTTGGTGGTACAGTGGTTAAGAATCCTCCTGCCAATGCAGGGGACACGGGTTCGAGCCCTGGTCCTGGAAGATCCCACATGCTGCGGAGCAACTGAGTCCGTGGGCCACAACTACTGAAGCCCGCGCGCCTGGAGCCAGTGCTCCACAAGAAGGGAAACCACCGCAATGAGAAGCCCGCACACCGCAACGAAGAGTAGCCCCCGCTCGCCACAACTAGAGAAAGCCCACGCACAGCAACAAAGACCCAACACAGCCAAAAATAAAATATAAATAAATAAATAAATTTATATAAAAAGAAGACATCTGTTAATTCGTTAATTTGGGTTAATTCTCAAAATCAACAAGCTGATGTTTTTCTGAGGAGGAACATGTGAATACAAGTAGATAGTTAAAATAAATTCCTTGTTCAATAGCTTAATCATCCCAAGAACTAATATATTATTTCATTAGATTATCTAGGAGATCCAGCCTGGTTTTCCTCCTCAAGTCACCTTACTGAAACAGATAATTTTTTTAAAGTATTAGCAAATTTAAAAATTAATGTATTTGTTTGAAGCAATGAAAGCAATACAGTCAAATGACTTTATATGTTTTCTTTTAGTTAGAAATACGATTTAAAATAACATTATCTTTAGCAAAATGTCTCTAATTCAGGAAATGGATGATATTTAAATTATAAGTAGGGAATACTCTTGGGATCCATTTGACTTGAAAATGGATTCTAAGTAGGTAGGCATGCATCTCAGTAGGAAATCTGACAAATCAAGTATTTTCATAATTAAACTATAACATGCAGCACATATCTATCTGTTAGGCACTATTTTATTTGCTAGGAATATGGAAGCGAAAAAGACTCAAAATCCCTGCCCTCATGAAGCCTACGTTCTACTGAGGGAAATAAACAATAAAAAATGTCCTTTCAGATTGAAAAGATTACTATGAGAAATAATAAATCAGCGTGGGTTGACAGCTTTTGATGAGGTGATAGGGATGGGAACCAGCCATTTTAGCCAAGGGGGTCATTTTAAAGGGTCCAGATTCTCAGGTACAGACGTTATTGATGCTGAGGGTCTGAAGGTTTACTCGTATGTGCCACAGACTTCTGCAGGTGTACGTCAGCATGGAATCACAGAGGCAGGAAGGTCTTCACACGTACCTCGTCTATCCCCTTCATTCTGTAGATCACACTGAGAACAAGAAATTCCAGTTGACTGTACCCTAGTTTACACAAATGGTCAGGGACAATGCTGGCTCTCTAACCCGGTTTCCTTGTTTTCAGTCAAGTATTTTTTAGCAATCTTTCATTCACTCTGTTTCTGCATGAATAAGAGAATGATACAACTCCAAATATTCCAAAAGTTTCGTCCAGTCTTACATTGTTCAGGTCTTATTCTAACTTCTCAGTCTTTCCCTGTCACTTTATCTAAAATTGCAACCCTTCATGTGTTGGGGCTGCCTTGGAGGACTGTCACCCTGTGCTATGTGACCTGCTTAGGTTCCACTTGGAGAGCTCTGACCATTGCAAACAACACTTTCTTTCCAGGGGCAACACATGCACTGCTGGGGACAATACATACTTATTGTGTAAAAGCCAGGCATTAACTTGCTTCTCTCCTCCCCAAATGGTAAGTTGCATCATCAGGGTGATCACAAGTGACCTACAAGGATTTGAAGCAACACCACCAGTAGATTATGCAGCCGTCAGATGGGCGGGGTTGGGGGGGAAGATCTCTCCGAATGAGATGACTCTTTCTTGAAAGGTATCCTACAGGGATGATTGACTTACAATGTACACACTGTGGGAAGTTATCCCTGCCTTGGGAAAAATCCATTTAGAAAAGGAGGTATGGAAATTGCTGCCTAACTTTAAGTAAAGTGATCAATGACACCGCCTTGGTCCCTTCTAGAAGACATTCAGGTCAGCCTCAACTCACTGATCAGGTGCTTATGCTCTCGACTTCCTCTTTGTACCTGAATTAATGCCTTGGGTGAAGCGGAGAGCTCAACAGAGAAACTTTAGGAGAAAGTCACCTGCTTTTCCTGCATAGACCCTGATGGTTTATGGGATTTGTTCATATGCTTGCGTCTTGGGCCATGGGTGGCATGTTGAGGTCAAGGTTGGCTTCATCCTCCTTCTTCACATTACGTTGGTAGTATAATAAAATGCTGTAGTGCAATAAAATGTTGATAGTGTAGAAAAATGACTTAATAAAGAAAGAGAATTCAGGAAGTCCCTGGCGGTCCAGTGGTTAGGACTTTGCGCTTCTGCTGCAGCTGGCCCAGGGTCGATCCCTGGTGGGAGAAGGAAGATCCCACAAGCCTCATAGTGCAGCCAAAAAAAAAAAAAATTCAAGCATGATAAGAGACATCCTGTGGGTGAGTGGGAGTGTAGTAGGTGGCAAGCAGGAAGCAGCTAGTATTAATAGGAGTAGACCTCATTGGGAAGCTAAACTCACAAGGGCTGATCTCTTTTTCCTCTCTATCTTACCCCTGGGGGAGCTCACCCACTTTAACTTCTATGACCAACACCTCTATGTTGGTGATCTCCCAGTCTACACCTCTAGTGCTACCTCTCCTCTGAGGTGTAGTCCTACTTAAATTTTAGCACTCTGCATTGATTTAACAAAGTTTTGAGCATCTACTCTGTGCCAAGATTGCAAAAGTGATGCAATGATGAATAAAGCAATGCCCTCGAATTCAATATATTGATGGTAGGAGATACCATAATTAGCAGCAGCATTTTAGAAGCACCAGGAAGGGCATTAATAGCAATATGGGAATACTAAGAATGGCCATGGAACTCAGTCTGGGGATGGAGTCAGGGAAGGATTCCCAGAGAAGGTGATACTTCACCTGAGACAGAGCAATAGTAGGGGTGAAACCAGCCCAGAGGGGGTGTCCTAAGGCCCACTGCCCAAATGTCATGACTTTTTTTATTCCATCTCAATTGAATAGTATCAGTCCTTCCTTGGACCCTCATCTCCAACCCCAAAACTCTCTACTTATAATTTCTTTCCTCTCATAGCAGAGACAGCTTATACTACAATATATCATAGTCATTGCCGTACTTCTCTCTCTACCAGATTGTAATGGCTGGTCTATGACTTGTTCCTATTTGCATTCGCCATATATGCAAATGGTGCTTGTTTATGGAATCAAATCCTACAATGAAGTAGGCTAATGAACTAAATGGAAAGTGAAAAATTATCGTGTATTTTTGACTTGTTTGTGTCAAGGTCCAAATGTGCTGAAATGAAAGGAATCTTATTTAATGCAGACAAGGACGTTAAGTTGGTTTCCAGGAATCCCAAGCAAAGACTTTTCCGTTTTCTCTTCTCTCAGTTCAGCCTCCTCAGACATCCCATCACCACATACCCAAGGAAACTACTCTTTTTTTGCTGAATCCTTGACTATTCCATGAGTCTGCCTCTGTGACAATTACTTCTATGTGATCTGGCAATTGAAAATTGCAGGCTAGGTTTCTTTAGGTCAGAATGATGTCTAGGATAATTTGCATGGAAATCACTGTGATTATATAGCTCTATTTCAACTGAGAAATTCTATGTCATGTAATAGTTGTTATTATTCATATAGCTGAACATGAAAGTATTATACTTCCATGCTGGCTTTACAAGTAGTAGAGTGACATAAGTGACTCATCTCAGGGAAGAATATCTAGGCGGGAAAATTATTTTTAAAGGTATATTTTATTTGAATAAGGATCTGTGTAGAATGGTAACATTAAAAGCAAACAACAACTAAAAGTGTCACCAGCCAGCAGTACCTATGCCTCACCTCCCCCCGGCCCCACCCTGCCCCAACTAAAGCATGTGCAATGCTGTGGAGGAACATTAAATTACAGTGAAGTATTAACGTCTGGGACTTACCCATCTCCTGGGAAGTCTTCTGCCTGGCCTGCCTGGATATATGTCAGGGCTCCTTACCTTCAGCACTTCTGAGTACCAATGACCAGAGGTTTTTCTTACTGTAGAGCCAGAATCTCAGGAGTCTGTATATTGAAGTCACAAGTTTTGATGAACTTAAGAGAGTAAAGAAAGGCCTGTGATGATTTCTGTGACCACCATGGTTTTCAGAAGTTCATGTCATCTAGTGCCTTGAGTAAAATTCTCAATTCTTGAAGAGATTAGGAGAACTTTTACTTCCTTGCTGTTGTCACAATGGAGTCCCAGTCAGTATTGAGATATTAAAAAAGTCTGAAAATTTTCTAGACAGTGAAATTGACTTCCGTCAGAGAACCAATGTAATGTCCAGGATCTTTGACTTTGGCTTCAGACAGAGCTGTATTTGAATCGCCAGTAGGCTACACACTAGCGGGGTACTTTGGACAAGATACTTCACTTCTCTAAGCCTCAGCGTTCTCATCTGGGAAATGGGAGTATTAATACGACCAGCTTCATAAGGTTGTTTTGAGTATTATATAATATGATGCTGCTTAAAAAAATCCTTCTCTTCTAGACATTCAGATTTATGGATGAAGTCACATGAAGGTTATGGTTTACGTCAAAATAGTACATTTGGGAGGACATGGGTGGGGATATAGAAATAACTAGATTGGCCATGATTTTGTAATTGTAGAGAATGGGTTATGAGGTACATGGGAGCTCATTGCAACATTTTATTTTTGTGTATTATTGAAAATGTCCGTAATAAAAAGTTTAAAAAGATAAAAAAGAATGCAAGTAAAGTTCTTAGCACAGTGTTTGACACATACTATATATTAAGCAAATTAATTATTTTAATGGTAATCTTCACAAAGTAATGGTTAACATCATGAACATGGTGAAATATTGATGTAAGTATGTCAGCTTTAAAATGAACCGTTTTAACTTTTACAAGTTATGTTTTTCTAACAGGAAAACAATCAAGTATATCCCTGCTATATATGATTTTTTTTCCTGTTTTAATTGAATAGGATATAACTTTTTCATTATTTATCACAAATAAAGAACCCAGGAGTAATTACTTTTTCATCTTGTCCTAACCAAGTCAAGAATGGGTGAAAAGGAAAAAGAATAGGCAATTTCTGAATGTTATGACAAATAGAAACCAAATTAACAACACTTGCAAAATTCTAAGGATATCGAGAACCATTTTTATTTGTTCATTTAGTAAAAAAGTTATCCGATAATCACGTATGTTTTAGCAGGATAATAATGAGGTCTTAGCCTGTTAACAGAAATATTAAATTAATGCTCCTTTGTTAAAGCCTGCTTTTTCTTGTTCTTTTGGGACCCTGGGCAGCCCTCTGCCCAAGCCAGGACCTTGTCCCTGAGAGAGGCTCTTCAGTCTGCAGGACAGGTTTTTTTTTTTTTTTTTTTTTTTGCAGTACACGGGCCTCCCACTGCTGCGGCCTCTCCTGTTGCGGAGCCCAGGCTCCGGACGCGCAGGCTCAGCGGCCACGGCTCACGGACCCAGCCGCTCCTCAGCACGTGGGATCTTCCCGGACCGGGGCACGAACTCAAGTTCCCTGCATCGGCAGGCGGACTCCCAACCACTGCGCCACCAGAGAAGCCCTGCAGGCCAGGTTTTGTACTCCATCTCTGGATAACCGTGGAGCTCTCCAACCCACCGGAAGGAATGACTGTGGAACAGAATGCTTCCTGCCCTGGTGGGATTTACTGACGGATAGTAGACTTCTCATTCTCTAAGATCAAACTTGAACAGTAAAGCACATACTTCCTGTAGAATCTCACCAATCCTTCTTTTTGGAGATTTTCACATTTACTCCCTGTCTGAAAGTCAGGCAAATCTCTAAAGCCTGTGTCCTCCAATGGTCCTGCTTCTTTCAGGGACTTCTGGAAATAATTATCTTTGCACTTCAGAGATGAAAGCTTAGTTAAATATGTGAGAGACCAAGCAGATGTGGCAGGACAGATTACACTGCACATCATCTTGTGTCACAGCTGTACAGCTGATGGAGAGCTTGCCTGCAACCGTGTCGTTTAGAGATACTAGCAAAGATGGCTGTTTGGAGGAAGAAGATTAACATCGCTGTTACCAAGTGATTTAGGAGTGAAACTTAGGATGCGTGCATCTAAATGATTTTTTTTCATCAAAAGTTCACATAATTCAAGCGTGGATACAAAATAAAGTCGGTCGCAGACAGTATTTAGAACACTCCCTTTGTTAATATCCATAATCAGATAAGAAACAATTGTTTAATAGCAAACCATTGTGCCATTAGTTTAATAAAGAGTAGGATGTAGCCATTCTGTGCACATTTAATCTCATGATTAGATTATTTTATTTTTATTACCGAGCCTATGATATAGGATTTTTATACTTTGCCTTTTATTCTTTAAAGAAAGATTTTTTTATTTTTTGAAGAATACTGCAAGTTAGATAGTAATAACATACAATTAGATAGTAATTTACACCATTCAAATAATTTCATGCCTACTATATTACAAGATGATTTATATATATATATATATATATATATATATATATATATATATATACACACATATATATATATATATATTTGGCTGCAGCACATGGCATGCAGGATCTTATTTCTCCGACCAGGGATCGAACCCAGTTTCTGGCAGTGAAAGCGCCGGGTCCTAACCACTGGACCGCCTGGGAATTCCCTAAAAAATATTTTATAAAATGTGATGCAGAGTAAGAAAGCATTCCACATGTGCCTCTCACCCCACATAACACACATCAAACCTGCACTTGAATTCATCATTCATTGATGGCTGAAATGAAATGAATCCTTTGTTTTCTCAAGGCTGCAAAGAAGAATAGGAAACACATGTGGTTCTTGATATCTAGATGAGAAGTCTCACTGTGTGGTTTGGGGACCTGATGGTCAGTGTTCTAGGGAGCATCCAAACCGTGACTAAAATGGTCAGTCCAGAACCTGGGGACATGTTCATGATGGACCTTCAGAGGTCTCACGGAAGGAGGACTGAGCTCCATTCTGATGCAAGATAAGTTGCTGGAGGCTTCCTGGTGCCGTGGGAAGACCTGTTCCTACAGCACATACAGACACACATTGCTGTCTCTCTCTTCTCAAAAAAAAAGAAAAAAAAGAAGAGAATAAGAAAAGGATCAAACACCTGTGTGTGTGTGAAAACTGAAGCATGCAAGCATCACTTTTCAATATGCTGCATAGTATATATTCACATATAACTGTGTTACCAAGTAATAAATTTTTGAAAGTGTTTATTTCCCTTTGAATTCCATCTCCTTTAATACCCGCATCAACCATGGGACAATGATGGAGCAGGTTTTATCATCTCCATTCTTTAGGTGAGACCCAGAGAGTCCAGTAACTTCCCTCCGGTCATTCAGCAAACGCATGGCACGATTCGTATTAGAATTGTCTACTGACCCTCGTTCATTTTACCGTGTTCACATTAAAATGGACATTAATGACTTCTCGTGCTTGCTGGTAAAGTCAGAAACTTAGAAAAGGTTTATGTTTTATTGGCTTTTATTTTAAATGATTGATACAGGATGCTCATGTATTTAATTTGCATTTTAAAAAAGACCTCCCTTGCCATAGTACTTGAAGAATGTGTCAGCATTTGAAGATTTTGTGATTTAGGGCATTTGGTGTTTTCTGGATAAATCATTTCACTCTCCTTCCTTTTCAGCTCTTTGTACTGGAAAGGGCCTGCTTTGCTTCACCTGGTCACTTCCTGACCAACCTGGAGGCCCCATGAACTGGCACCTGCATTATAAAATCATCTTGATGCCCCTCAGGCAAATGGTATGTGTTCCTCTTTTGAGCTCAGATAAAACTTTGTCTCTGCTGCCTTTTATTCAGCTTCTCCCTTAAAATAGCCATTCATATCTTATTTCCTTTATATGTTTTCTGATGACTGTAGATTTTTATATCCTCCTACAGAATTTATTGTCACTTTAATAGGTCATCAACACATATTTGTATTCATTGCCTGGATATAGTAGAGAGATCATTGTTAATGTACACTAAAGAACAGAAAGATCAACCTTGTCTCTGCTATTCCTGCCAAAAAATTATAAAAGGATCAATAACCCATAACAAAAATAATAACTAAATAATTTGGGGAAGTTAAAAGCATTTTGGGAAGTGTTTAGTTACAAGGTCAATCCTTATCTGTCTTTAACAAGTTTAAAAGAGAATTAAGCCAGACTGTCCATGGACTTTTCCTCACTGGATAGTAAGTTACATCTGCTCTGGAAGATTTCTTAGCACTGAGACATTGAACATACCCTACAAGTAAACAATTACATTTTGGGTAAACATTTTCATGTTCTACAATGACAAACACTGGTATGAACATTTTTCTTTGGCTTGTGGTTTGTCAGCAGTTTGGATCATCCCCTTCTGAAATCCTAGACCCTCTCTGTCACCCCTTCTTTCAAAGATGAGGAAGAAGCAAAACTATGGGCAGGTGTAGAAGAAGGAAGGGATGAACTTTAAAATGAAAGGTATTAGAAATAATTAAATGAAATGATTAATTTTGAAGACCACCATATAAAAATGTCTTTTTCTTTCTAATTTCCTTCCTTCATTTTCCCCTTTTGCTGTCTTTGCATCACCATCCCATTTAAAAAATGTAAACCGTGTGACAGTGAAAGAAGTAAGAAGCAGACTCTGAAGATGAGTTTACCAGGTAAGACTTAGCACTTGGCAAATTGTATAACACGTCTAAAATCTTATTCTATTCACTGATATCAAACTAACATGCCTTATTAAAGAAGATGTATGATTTTGTATAAAAGCAAAAGTACTTATATATGTTTATATATTTGAGATTTCAGTGGACTCACGCTAATAGAAACGAGAGGTGATTCTGACTTATATCTGGTTTGACTGGGTTTTTCAATTAATTGATGTTTAGAGCAATTTAATGGAGCATTGTGACATTTGTAGATACAACATTGGTAATTATGATAAAATGAGGGAAACCAGAAAGCATTGTATATAATTGAAACACATCTGCGTGTTCTAAACTGAGATGACTCTTTATTATATGATGTAAATTTGGGGAATTTTTTTAGAGTTTTTTAGTAACAATGCCTTTCTGTGGGCATCAGTTTGTCCTGATAATTTTTAATTACCTTAGGCATTCTGAAATGCTTTTCTTTCTTTCTGAGTAAAGCACTAAAAAGATACATATTATATAAAGAGGTAAAAACTTAACTGCCATAATGTTCATAAGTCACAATTAGGAAACTAAACAAAATCAAAGAGCACTTAGAGACGAAAACGTTCCCATCTTTCAGTGCTTTAAATATACTCAGGTTACACTTGTCCTCAGTCTTCTCTTTTTATATTTGCTAATCACGGAAGATACTGGTAGCCGGGTAATAATCCTGAGATACTAACAGAGAGACGTTTTTCTCTTACATTTACCGGATGTATACGTCTTGCCCCTCCCCCTCCCCCCAGGGAGGAAAAGATTCCCACCTTCACTGCCTTTGTGAGTTTTGGAAGAGATTCTTGAAACCCAAGATACACACACTTGGTGAATATTTGGAAATTTAGGTTTGGGCTTGAAACCTTGAAGCTTTGGACTTGGAAGAACGTAAATCTGAGCAGGTTCTCTGCCCCGTGGACAGCGCGGGGTGGGAGGCGGAGGCAGTCGCAGGGCCCCCGCCCTGGGCCCAGGGCAGCGAGTTCAGGGCAGGACGCGATAGAATTCCCTCTGACGTGTAAGAACTTGAGAGCAGAGAGGCCCTGGCCCCTCACTGCCCAGACAAACAGGAGGACACGGCCTCACTGGGAAGGTCCTGCCGTGTCTGTGACTTGGTGACTTACACTCGAGGGGCGGGGTGACCTGTTCAGCTTCCCAGAGCTCAGCTATCCTAGGAGGCCTCTGCCTGCCCCAGAGCAGGGCATAGCGGAGGAGCTGGAGAAGAATAAGGGGTGGGGGAGAGATGGAGACCCCTGCGGATGTTTCTGCAGATGAAGGACAAGCCAACAGAGGACGAGGAGTGACTCTGAGGCTGGGACTGGATGAGTCACGGTTGCACCTTGGCCGGTGGTGGTATCAGGGGGACCTGATGGGACAGAGGATGTCAGCAGAGGGAAGAGGCACCTGACACCTGAGAGGGTCACTCCTCCCATCACTGAAGGACAGGACTCACCTAGCATTTAGCACCAAGGTCAGGAAGAAAAAACGGGAGAGGGGTATATTCTCAATGAGTTCACATTTAAGCCTGCAGTGATTGAAAAAAGTAACCAGTTGAGCTTACTTAAGGGTGAGGACTTAGATGACGTTTTCTACATCCGATAAAAGAACTCTTTGTTTACTAGAGTAGTTACATTTCTGCACACAACTTTATGGCTGAATTTTATACCTGTTCCATATCTATACTTTATTTATGAATCAGAGCATCTTTTGGGTTTTGAAAAGCAGAATGAAAAAGAGCTATGAAGCTAGATCACACAGAGAAAGAAAGAAAAAAAAACCCAATAGAAATACACTGAAACTAATTGTTAAAAATAAACTTTTTTTGACATATTTCCCTTTAACTTGAAGTTCAAAGCCAGTTGTGGTCCGTAGAAAATGTTAGTCTGGAAATTTTATTCCTTCTTTGAGTTTATTTTTATCATCAATTTGGAAATTCCTCCAAACACTGAAAATTTTCTTTTATAAAATAAGAATGGGATGATACTTTTTTTTCAATAGATGAGCTAAAATGATGCTTTGCGAAATGATTTAAATGGGTAATATCACGAGTAAAAAGTTAAGATAAAATTAGTCATATTTATTGTTCTTCAAAAACACGCATGTTTCTATTTACTGTGGTTAATCTATGAATTGCTATAGCTACCATGATTAATGGCTAGACAGGATACCATCAAGGCATAAACCCTGTTTGGTTGTAAAACTTATTCTGAAACTTATTACTAAGAATGACAAAAACAGAAATAAGCTATTCAAGAGTTAAAAAAGAAAAAACCCCAGAGAATGACAAAAACAGAAATAGAATATTTGAGCTAAAGGAATCATATATATATAATATATACTACGCTATACTTATACTACAAATACATGTAATACAGATATACATGCATTTATATATACTATACAAATGTATACATATATAAGTATTATAAGTATTACACATAAGTATTAGAATACTAATGTATTATAAGCATTATACTAATATATAATATATATATGTCATTATATTGGTAATGGTAGTTATTTAGTATGTGGGAGATAGGTTTTCAGTAATGTTAAAACTGGATATTAAGGCTATGAAATTAATTTACAACTCTAATCAGTACAGCAAAAAGAAATGTCTTTATGACACGAAAGGTTTAATCATCAGGATAGGAAAACATAATTTCGGTGGTAGTTTGCAGAGAATAGTACACTGAGAGCCTTGCTGCTAAATGTCTAAACAAATATTTTTTAAAAACTGAAACAGGGGCTTCCCTGGTGGCGCAGTGTTTGAGAGTCCACCTGCCGATGCAGGGGACACGGGTTCATGCCCCAGTCCGGGAAGATCCCACATGCCACGGAGCGGCTGGGCCTGTGAGCCATGGCCGCTGAGCCTGTGCGTCCGGAGCCCGTGCTCCGCAACGGGAGAGGCCACAACAGTAAGAGGCCCGCGTACTGCAAAAAACAAACAAACAAAAAAACTGAAACAGTCAATAGAGTAACATGATTAAAATCACTGATATGACATCTCACCTATATAGATTTAGTTAAGGAATAATGAAAAAAAACAAAATTTGTACCTCAGTCCTAAAATGTGCAAATAGGGCTTCCCTGGTGGTGCAATGGTTGAGAGTCCGCCTGCCGATTCAGGGAACACGGGTTCGTGCCCCGGTCCAGGAGGATCCCACATGCCGCAGAGCGGCTGGGCCTGTGATCCATGGCCGCTGAGCCTGCGCGTCCGGAGCCTGTGCTCCGCAACGGGAGAGGCCACAACAGTGAGAGGCCTCGTACCGCAAAATAAATAAATAAATAAATAAATAAAATGTGCAAATAAAAACGTGTAATGAACCTACTTTCTCCTTGATTGTTTAACCTAAGACCATCATGGCTTCAAATTATATTACATAAGAGGGAAATTAGAATGGGAGAGGCTAAACTTCTACTTTTTAAAGTGTATTTCACTCATGTGCATGCTAGCTTTAGTGATGGAATTTAAAGCCTGGATGTATTTTAAAGTCCCTTGCTCATTTCTGCTGTTGTGCTGACTGAGAATATTTGTAGCTGCATCTGGCAGGCGTAGGGAAGGTTCAGCCACTTGATCTATGAGCCCTGCAAGTGGAGTGTCTCGGGCAGGGGCTTTTAGTACCCAGCAAAGTCTTCGAATTCATAAATATTCTGCAAAATCTTATTCACATACACAGAAAATGTATTTAATCTACCTTGGTTTGCATGAAGTGGAGAAGGGCAAAAGCAGTTATGGATAGTTAGGTCTCAAATCCTCAGAATTGGGCAGTGTTGTGATCTACTGTGGGTATTTTCTCATCGAAACTTTCTCTTGATAAAATTTACCTTAAATTTTATCTGCAAAGGTAAACATTTAAGTCTGCTAAAGAGTTTCTTGGGATATGAAATCTCATGGTCCTAATGACTCTTCAGCCAATTTTGAATCTTACCTTACCATGATTTTTGTGTTTTATGAAGACACATTGTGCCTAGTGAAAAGTGCCATTGCCATCAGATGCCCCAGAGATGTCTAGATGTCAGCAGGTGTTATGAATCTGCAGGCGATCAAACACATTTGTGCAAATGGGAAGTTGTTCTATGGATGAAGGCACCTATGTGGTCAGCCGGTGGCTGCTTAGTGGAAATAATCCTAGGACATGTTAAATCCAAAGTTGGGTTGGGCTGGGGCAGCCGGGGAATGATTTGTAAGAAAGGGAATGATTTAGTGGCTGAGAATCAAGTCAGAATGTTTGCACATGCATGAATCAGACCTAAATCCTCTATTTGGGTAGAGAACTGGAGAATGATAGGCACAAGAGTGGTTTGGTGGGTGTCACCTGGACCAGTTTCTAGACAGTGGTTTAGGTCCTGTGTTATCCTATGCCTCCTGTTCCCTTTTACTTCCTCCAGTCTCTGTTCTCTATCCTGGATGGGTAGCCACACCAGCACAGTGCCCTGGTTCCCCATCTTTATTAGTCAAGAATTTCACTGCCCCTAATTCATGTCTTAGAACATTGGGGTAGAGTAGAATGATAATGGGCACAGAATCTGGATGAAGGCAGATCAAGGTTGATGGATGGTTTGCCCACTCTTGTCTGAGGGTTGTCTCAGCCAGAGAAATCAGAGTCCAGGAGGCAAATAAGTAAGTGAAAAGCTAAGCATCTCAAGGAAGTGCCATGGTGGATTACATGTACAAAACAGCAACATGTTTTAAACTCTTTTTTTCTACTCTCAACCTCATGCATGCATGTAGCCTCCTCTGTATTCTCTCTCTTCTTTGACTGCAAATTTCCCTAACATGGCCCATACTATTTTTGCCTTTCTCTTACTTCTCTGGCTGATCCTGTTGCTCTATTTTCTTCCTCTGTTAACTATTGGCCATTTCCAATGTAATCAGTGTTTTTGCTATACTATCTTCCCAGTTGGTTATCATAATAAATAAGCCCAGGAACCAAGTATGCAAAGTATGTAGGGAAAGAAATAGACTTAATATGCCCTGCTCCCCCTCCTCCCACAGCAAGGGGCAGAGCAGATGTCATTCAATATTATTGATAAAAAACTGTTTCAAGAAATGTTTGGGAATATTTGTACTTGAAGCTGATGTGATTGATAAATCTTACCATGGGAGAGTCTGTCTCTGGATATAATAAAACTTATAACTATTGTAAAAACCATTCCCATGTTCAAAGAAGAAACAGCTGTACTTGCTTTCCATTTGACTTCTTAGTAGAGGAAAACCTTAACATTTAAGTGAAAACAATTTAAGGAAGAAAATAATGCTTTGAGTTCAAATAATTGCTTTCTTTTAAAATTTTATTTAAGCACACCTTATTTTGCCACCAAATGTAAATTGGAAACTTTGAAGATTATTTTCCTCAACCTACTCTGTTTCCTTCCTCAACAAAAAATAAGCCACCCACATTCTAATTTTCCATCAGTATTTAAAAAGTCTTCCACTGGGTGTTTTGGCCTGAGTTACTAGGTAACTGTCTAAGTTTTATATTGACAATTCTCATAATTACTAAAAATATTTTCTGCCAAATCTTGTGTCTTGAATATGTGCTTTATTTAATGCTCAATGATCTATTCAGTAGAGTCTTCAGTAAAAAATTGGAAGAATCTTAAAAAATCAAACCCATTGTTGGGCAATCAATAGATTATTTATTATTATTCATATTGTGATAATCACTGAAAGCATCCTGTTATACTGAGGTGATTAATGCAAATTTCAGTGTTTCTAAAAAGTTATACATAATAACTGAATCACTTTGCTGTACACATGAGACTGACACACATTGTAAATCAACTATACTCCAATATAAAATAAAAATTAAAAACAGAAAAATAAAGAGCTTAGTAAGAAACTAAAATAAAAATAAAATGTACATAGGTTGTGTTTTAAAATGAACACACTTTTTTCTTAAGTGCTCATGGAACATTCTCCAGGATAGATCATATCTTGGGTCACAAATCAAGCCTTGGTAAATTTAAGAAAATTGAAATCATATCAAGTATCTTTTCCGACCACAATGCTATGAGACTAGATATCAATTACAGGAAAAAAACTGTAAAAAACACAAACACATAGAGGCTAAACAATACGCTACTAAATAACCAAGAGATCACTGAAGAAATCAAACAGATAATCAAAAAATACTTACAAACAAATGGCAATGAAATCAAGATGACCCAAAACCTATGGGATGCAGCAAAAGCAGTTCTAACAGGGAAGTTTATAGCAATACAAACTTACCTCAAGAAACAAGAAAAATCTCAAATAAACAACCTAACCTAACACCTAAAGCAATTACAGAAAGAAGAACAAAAAAAAAAACCCCAAAGTTAGCAGAAGGAAAGAAATCATAAAGATCAGATCAGAAATAAATGAAAAAGAAATGAAGGAAACAATAGCAAACATCAATAAAACTAAAAGCTGGTTCTTTGAGAAGATAAGCAAAATTGATAAACCACTAGCCAGTCTCATCAAGAAAAAAAGGGAGAAGACTCAAATCAGTAGTATTAGAAATGAAAAGGGAGAAGTAACAATTGACACTGCAGAAATACAAAGAATCATGGGAGATTACTACAAGCAACTCTATGCCAATAAAATGGACAACCTGGAAGAAATGGACTAATTCTTAGAAAAGAACAACTCTCTGAGACTGAACCAGGAAGAAATAGAAAATATAAATAGAACAATCACAAGCACTGAAATTGAAACTGTGATTAAAAATCTTCCATCAAACAAAAGCCCAGGACCAGATGGCTTCACAGGCAAATTCTATCAAACATTTAGAGAAGAGCTAACACCTATCCTTCTCAAACTCTTCCAAAATATAACAGAGGGAGGAACACTCCCAAACTCATTCTACAAGGTCACCATCACCCTGATACCAAAACCAGACAAAGATGTCACAAAAAAAGAAAACTACAGACCAATATCACTGATGAACGTAGATGCAAAAATCCTCAACAAAATATTAGCAAACAGAATCCAACAGCATATTAAAAAGATTATAAACCATGATCAAGTGGGGTTTATCCCAGGAATGCAAGGATTCTTCAATATGTGCAAAGCAATCAATGTGATACATCATATTAACAAACTGAAGGATAAAAACCATATGATCATCTCAATAGATGCAGAAAAAGCTTTCAACACAACTCAACACCCATTTATGATAAAAACCTTCCAGAAAGTAGGCATAGAGGGAACTTACCTCAACATAATAAAGGCCATATATGACAAACCCACAGCCAACATCGTTCTCAATGGTGAAAAACTGAAACCATTTCCTCTAAGATCAGGAACAAGACAAGGATGCCCACTCTCACCATTATTATTCAACATAGTTTTGGAAGTTTTAGCCACAGCAATCAGAGAAGAAAAAGAAATAAAAGGAATCCAAATTGGAAAAGAAGAAGTAAAGCTGTCACTGTTTGCAGATGACATGATACTATACACAGAGAATCCTAAAGATGCTATCAGAAAAATACTAGAGCTAATCAATGAGTTTGGTTAAGTAGCAGGACAGAAAATTAATGCAAAGAAATCACTTGCATTCCTATACACTAACGATGAAAAATCTGAAAGGGAAATTAAGGAAACACTCTCATTTACCATTGCAACAAAAAGAATAAAATACCTAGGAGTAAACCTACCTAAGGAGACAAAAGACCTGTATGCAGAAAACTATAAGACACTGATTAAAGAAATTAAAGATGATACAAACAGATGGAGAGATATACCATGTTCTTGGCTTGGAATAATCAATATTGTGAAAATGACTCTACTACCTAAAGCAATCTACAGATTCAATGCAATCCCTATCAAACTACCAAGGGCATTTTTCACAGAATTAGAACAAAAAATTTCACAATTTGTATGGAAACACAAAAGACCCCGAATAGCCAAGGCAATCTTGAGGAAGAAAAACGGAGCTGGAGGAATCAGGCTCCTGGACTTCAGACTATACTAAAAAGCTACAGTAATCAAGACAGTATGGTATTGGCACAAAAACAGATATATAGATCAATGGAACAGGATAGAAAGCCCAGAGAAAAACCCATGCACATATGGTCACCTTATCTTTGATAAAGGAGGCAAGAGTATACAGTGGAGGAAAGACAGCCTCTTCAATAAGTGATGCTGGGAAAACTGGACAGCTACATGTAAAAGAATGAGATTAGAACACTACCTAACACCACATACAAAAATAAAGTCAGAATGGATTAAAGACCTAAATGTAAAGCCAGATATTATAAAACTCTTAGAGGAAAACATAGGCAGAACACTCTAGGACATAATCACAGCAAGATCCTTTTTGACCCAACTCCTAGAGAAATGGAAATAAAAACAAAAATAAACAAATGGGTCCTAATGAAACTTCAAAGTTTTGCACAGAATAGGAAACCATAAACAAGATTAAAAGACAACCCTCAGGGTGGGAGAAAATATTTGCAAACGAAGCAACTGACAAAGGATTCATCTCTAAAATATACAAGCAGCTCATGCAGCTCAATATCAAAAAGACAAACAACCCAATCCAAAAATGGGCAGAAGATCTAAATAGACATTTCTCTGAAAAAGATATACAGGTTGCCAACAAACTCATGAAAGGATGCTCAACATCACTAATCATTAGAGAAATGCAAATCAAAACTACAATGTGGTATCACATTACACCAGTCAGAATGGCTATCATTAAAAAATCTACAAACAATAAATGCTGGAGAGGGTGTGGAGAAAAGGCAATCCTCTTTCACTGTTGGTGGGAATGTAAATTGATACAGCCACTATGGAGAACAGTTTGGAGGTTCTTTAAAAAACTACAAATAGAACTACCATATGACCCAGCAATCCCACTACTGGGCATATACCCTGAGAAAACCATAATTCAAGAAGAGTCATGTACCATAATGTTCGTTGCAGCTCTATTTACAATAACCAGGACATGGAAGCAACCTAAGTGTCCATAGACAGATGAATGGATAAAGAAGATGTGGCACATATATACAATGGAATATTACTCAGCCATCAAAAGAAATGAAATTTTGTTATTTGTAGTGAGGTGGATGGACCTAGGGTCTGTCATACAGACTGAAGTCAGAAAGAGAAAAACAAATACCATATGCTAACACATATATATATGGAATCTAGAAAAAGATGGTTATGAAGAACCTAGGGGCAGGACGGGAATAAAGACACAGACCTACTAGAGAATGGACTTGAGGACACGGGATGGGGGAAGGGTAAGCTGGGATGGAGTGGCATTGACATATATACACTACCAAACGTAAAATAGATAGCTAGTGGGAAGCAGCTGCATAGCACAGGGAGATCAGCTCGGTCCTTTGTGTCCACCTAGAGGGGTAGGATAGGGAGGGTGGGAGGGACACGCAAGAGGGAGGGGATATAGGGATATATGTATATGTATAGCTGATTCACTTTGTTATAAAGCAGAAACTAACACACCATTGTAAAACAATTATACTCCAATAAACATGTTGAAAATATATAAATAAAAACATAGATAAATAAATAAGTGAACACAGTTTTTGGTTGTTATTGAAGAAAATAGGAGATTTCTTATCAGGACATATATTAACACATTTTACCTGATCTGGCATTATTTTATACACATTGAGAAAACACAGCTAGTAGCATTTAACAAGGAAATTTCTCCCTACCTCAATGAACATAAATATCCTTTAGTTTAACAATATATGAATAAATTTTTAATGAACAACTTTATTTAAAACTGTAACAGTGCCCACTGAACGCTAATTTTTAGCAAGTCATGTTGGAAATGCAGTGAGACGGCAATATCTCAGATTTTAATAATGTACCTAATATCATAAATCTAGAATTTTCATAATGTGGACATTGATGATGTTTATATGAGCCATTTGTGTGGCTTGTCTTCTCCTGGACAAAATGATGATTGATACTGTCAACACTAATTTGCTCTTCTAAATTATTATATGTAATTAAATTCAGCTACTTGAGGGCATTTTCTTCTAAAAGTTTAATGAAAATGCTTTTAATATGCAAATTATTTCAATTGCTTTAAGTCTCTAATTTTAACTTGAAATTTTTCCATCAGGCACCTGTAGAACTATACCCTTTTCTGTTTGGGGGGATTGGTTCCTAAACCCCTTTCAGCCTTTTGCTCTTGAGGGCAAGGGGGTCAGAGCAAGAGGAAGGAACACACTAAGATACATTCCTGGGTGCTGATCCATCTGTGTGCACTTGTGAGACCCTGTAATGTTCTAGCAGGGCCGTGCAAGTCTCCTTGCCCCACTCAGTTTTCCGCACTTTCCCCAGTACCTTCTCCCATTTCTCAAAAGTGCTTCACAAGCCGTTTTTCTGTCTCTGCTATCCTCCAAAACTCAGGTCTTTAGAGCAACCTTCATTTCTCTAATTTTCAGATATTGAATTGGCATTAGTGATAAAAAGAAAATAATGTTAGATTCTCATTTGCTCCTTTCTTTGCGTGCTTTTCCCCTTGTTTTAAAAATGCCCCAAAGGAAAACGATCCAAGGCACGTGTATATCCTTTGGGCAAAGAACTGTGGCAAATAAAACACTGTGCAGACGAATTGTTCTGCCACTTGGGGTCCTTGTCGGATGTTGGGACTCCTAGTTTTGCTACTAAATGTGGAAAATATAACTGATAAGACTGATTGAGGATAATGAGATAAAAATCAGTCCCTGAAATATCTCCTCTAGATCACTTCAATGAAAATAATTCACTGAAGGTCGTTCACTGGACAGGCAGTAGCCATGCAGTTCCTACTGTGTAGCTTAGGGAACTCTACAAATAAGTTTTAAAACATAAAGGTACAAAATGATTCATATAGATAGAGGTACAATTCTAGGGGTGTGTGTGTGTGTGTGTGTGTGTGTGTGTCTCAAATGCAATGCTTGACCTATGTGTGCCCCTCATTGTAAGACCTTGCAAACAGCTGTACAGAACTTTCACTGTACAGAAATTCCAGATGTGACCAGAAATCACTCAGAGTGCACTTTGACACACTGATTTTTAAAGAGGATGAAAAGATTTTTTGTAAAAAAGGAAAAAACGCTGCACCACATTCGACTGGTGCTTCTAAGACCTCCCACATGGCTCCTCTGACTGGCAGGTCCGACATCCCTCATATTCCCACAGCATCCCAGCTAATTACTCAGAACAGATAAACCCACCAAAAGCCAACGAGTAAGTAGGAACGAATGTGAGGAGTGATGTCATCCCGGCTTTCTCAAGAAGACAGCGCAGGCGTGGACAAAAAGAAACGCAAACATAGTAATTGATGGTTTTTATTCCAACCGTCTTCTTTCTTCCCTCCCTGCCCCTCCGTTTTGACCTTCAGCGTTTCCTAGTAAATGCCCATCTATGGAAAATATTAGTGCATGTTCACTGTACAGGGATTTGGTTTCATGAAATCACATAACTTTATTAGAAACCCAAGCATCAAAAATTTAATAGACATTATCCTGGAATGATATTTATACTATTGGAAATATCTCTGGAAAATTAATAAATCTTAATTGTAGGCAGTTGCTTAGGGAAAGATTTTCTTAAGGCAGTGCTCAGTGGATTTCAAGACTTTTTAACATCAACGCTTTAAAAAATTATCAACCTTTCTCTCTTTTCTGTGCCTTAAGAAATTCTTTCCTATCTAGATGTGTCCTAAAGATATTCTTATATTATCTTAAACTTCTTTACACTTCATAATCTGGAATTTATTTTTGTCTGTGGTGTGGGATACTTTTATTTTATTTTTTCAACCAGAAAGAAAACCATCTCATCAGCATCATTGCCCCGATGACTTGTTATGCCAAAGCTGTGCATCATGAGTGATGCTTCCATGCACATGGGGTTCTATTTCTGGGCTCTCCAGGTTGTTATCTATATACCTGGAGACAGACAACCAGAAGTCACATTTCAGCATCACAACTTGCTAGCTGTGTGATCAGCTGGACTGTGGTAGTTTTGGGGAAGAAAATCATGACTGTATTCTTGGGTGTTGTGTTTACAGGCTGAGTGCTGCTGGGGGAACCAACAGGGGCTGATTTGATACCCTCTGTTCTCTCAAGAAAAGATGCACCCTTTGAATAGACATTAGGGCCTTTTCTGACCTTAACCCTAGAGGCACTGCCAGGAACCCCAGCTCAGCAGGAAAGTCTCCCAGGAGAGGCTGTTTTCCATTCTGTCACCACAGTGACAAAGACACTATATACTTCTGGCATTGCCTTTCCCAAATTTATATTTAAATTTCCCCATTTGTTCCCTGAATGTCTCCTATATCTGTTTTTATTTTTATATTTTGGTTCTGTGTTGTACGTCTCTGTCCTTATAAGTATCGAAGAGGCACTCTCCTTTTTGGAGGTCAAAATAAACTTTCCATATTCTTCCCTGTCAGAGCTTATATTTAAGACTACATCTCTCATTTTAAGGTTGCCATCTGCAAATTGAACAAATCTGTATTTATACCAGTGAAAATGGATACACTGTCATTAAAACAAAACTCGAGCTTCCCTGGTGGTGCAGTGGTTGAGAGTCTGCCTGCCGGTGCAGGGGACACGGGTTCGAGCCCTGGTCTGGGAAGATCCCACATGCCGTGGAGCGGCTGGGCCCGTGAGCCACAACTGCTGAGCCTGCGCATCTGGAGCTTGTGCTCCGCAAGAAGAGAGGCCGCGATAGTGAGAGGCCCGCGCACCGCGACGAAGAGTGGCCCCCGCTCGCCGCAACTGGAGAAAGCCCGCGCACAGCAACAAAGACCCAACGCAGCTCATCAATCAATCAATCAATCAATAGAAATGCTGTAGAATTATTAAAGAAACAAACAAACAAAAACCTCGGGGTTAGTTCCGTGAAACACTGCATAAAAAAACCCAAAAAACAAAAAACAAAACTCTCTGTCCCTGTGAGCCAAAAATAAAACAAATCTGCACAACTGAGATTGACTTATGCTATTTAAAGAAATTCATCAGAGCAATAAGTATTATAATATCTGTGGTCATATTTCTTGTTTAAAGTTTCATGAATTTACATTTGCATACTTCTGTCAAGGTGTGTAATATCTGGATGCTTTAAAGATTGTACAAAAAATTTTTTTCTTGTCCCACAGTGGGAAGGGCCATGTGGCCCATTTGCTGACTGTATTTACCAGTGTTACACATATGCTATAACATACAGGAAAACATCAGAATATAATAAATATAATTAGTCATTATCTTAGTCATAGTCTTTGGCTAGTTTTGATCTATTTGCTAACTTGATTAAGAGCTTGAGGTAATTACTTATTTTGTGTTATTTAGGGGATAGTGACTTATATCCTCTGAATATCAGCTTCCTTATCTCTAAAATGGTGACAATGGTGACTTTGCAGTGTCCCTATGAGGATTAAATGAGTTAATGTATAAAGAATTTAGCAGGACCAGAATTGCCACGTAATTGATGGTTAAAAATGGAAGCTATTAGTAGTCATAGTACTGTAGTTTCCCATTTTGTTACAGATATTAGGATTTGAAACATTTGTTTTTTTATATGCTTATATACTTGCACTGGATGTTTAATTAATGAGATATATTTATAAATGTTATATGTACATTTCAATATTTTAAATTATTAACATGAGGAGTCCAATATCTCTGTAAGTCATGTTTTCTCTACCAAGTACTCTGAGTTACTAATCATGACATTGACTTTTTTTAAATTAATTAATTTATTTTATTTATTTATTTTTGGCTGCTTTGGGTCTTCGTTCCTACGTGAGGGCTTTCTCTATTTGTGGCAAGTGGGGGCTTCTCATTGTGGAGCATGGGCTCTAGGAAGGAGGGCTTCAGTAGTTGTGGCACGAGGGCTTCAGTAGTTGTGGCACAAGGGCTTTAGTAGTTGTGGCACATGGGCTCAGTAGTTGTGCCTCATGGGCTCTAGAGTGCAGGCTCAGTAGTTGTGGTGCGTGGGCTTAGTTGCTCCACAGCATGTGGGATCTTCCGAGACCAGGGCTTGAACCCATGTCCCCTGCATTGGCAGGTGGATGCCTAACCACTCTGACACCAGGGTAGCCCCAATATTGACTTTTTAAAGAGAACAAATTGCTTATAGAATGGCTAGATTTTTTAATAACTGAAATTGAACAATTTCATGTAATAAGTAAGAATAGGGTAGCACTGAAAGAGGGAAGTTTGGAGAAACAATAATGTTCTGTTTGCTTCTTCCTGACTCCAGCTCATTTAATGAACTGAGTACAATTATATGTCACAAAAATATAATACTGGCTTAATTTCTGAAAAATATACAGGAAGGGATTAATGTATTCTTAGGTGCTAATTAAGGAGATACGTTCACTATTAACCTCACTCATCCTGATTGTGCTATAGCTAAAACAATAACACCATGTTCGCTGATTTTGCAGAAGACAGGTATGAAGCTCTTTCCAGCAGTTTACTTTGCTCTGTTTGGATTTACACTTTCCCTCTGAAGTAGAACTCATGTATTTTCCTGTAACAGGATGAAACTGGGTTAGGATCAGAAGAAAGGAAGAAGATAAACTTACTCAAGGACACGTGTTTCAAGGAGACTAGAAGGCAATCCTGAGGTTCTTTAAAGTTTCAAAGAAACATGATTTTTTTGGTAGAGATACTTGGGGAGCATAGAAAGATAGAAGCATGCAGAGGCTGTAGAGTGAGTGATTCTAGAGCCTAGGCTTTGTAAAATTGGAACAATCCTAATTTAGCATTCAAAGGAAGCTCTTGTGACTTGGTCATTTCACCTTCCTTGCTGAAGAGGGCACCTGTAGCTTTCCCTTTTGCCTCTTCTGTACAGATCCTACATTTATACTCCCCCATAATGAAGGGCTTTTGAAGAGGGAGAATGGACAACTAAGAGAGGCAAGTAACTTACGTAGCAGAGACAGAAATATCCACATAAAATCTTACATTGTATTTCCCTCCCTAAAAGAGCCAAAATGGAGAAGAAATTTTAACAGGAAAGAGCAAATTTAAAGGTAAAACTGTGTGACAAAAATCAAGTCCTCATCCATGCTAAAACTTAAAGAGATTGAAAATAACTAGGTTGAAGTAACCACAAAGAGGATGTAGCAGAAGAAAAACTGAGGAGAAAAAGGGAAGAAGAATTAGGAGGAACGTCTGAAGAAAGAGAATAGCTAGGTGTCATGAAGGGGTGTGATTGCGTTAGCTTGTCTCATCAAGCTGGGCAGTGTCGCATTAAGATGCCACAAAGGCAGGTGACTTTTATTAAGGTAGGTGACCACCTTTGCCAGAGCTGCCTTTTGGATAAGCTAGTCTTTGTCCAATGAACATGATAGCAGGTAATACTGCACAAGAAATGATAGCTTTGTGAGGTCATTTTCCAAAGAATGGGATTGTGAATAGGACACTTAGAATTTCATGGATTGTCTAGAACAGTTATAGTATCACTCAGAGATACTTGTTAACTATCAATTTAATTAAAGAGAGGTCCAGTGAGGCAACTGTGCTACTGAAAAAAGAAATGAAGCAGCATTAGAAGAGACAGCAGAACCAAGCCAGAATTTGATTTGAGCTAAAGCCGAAGAGAACGGAGAAAGTCGCGCTGAGAAAGATCTTAGATTAACCTTCTTGGTTTTGTGACATTTTCTTCCAACTTTCTAATAGTGTTATCTAGAAAGAAACGCAGCATATTAGAGATTTTGCCTGACACAAAGATCTGTAGGAAAAAGAATAATAGAGCTTTTCTTAGGGGAAGATGGGGAGCAAAGGGATGCAAGAAACTTTTCCAGCAGAGACAAATATATTCAAATAAGATTTGATATCAATTTTCTCTACTCAGAAAGATAGGAAAGGAAAACGTAAAGATAACAGTGAATGGTGAGCATCAAGGTCTTTTTTTATTTTTTTAACACCTTTATTGGAGTATAATTGCTTTATAGTGGTGTGTTAGTTTCTGCTGTATAACAAAGTGAATCAGCTGTACGTATACATATATCCCCATGTCCCCTCCCTCTTGGTCTCCCTCCCACCCTCCCTATCCCACCCCTCTAGGTGGTCACACAGCACCGAGCTGATCTCCCTGTGCTATGCGGCTGCTTCCCACTAGCTATCTATTTTACGTTTGGTAGTGTATATATGTCCGTGCCACTCTCTCACTTGGTCCCAGCTTACCCTTCCCCCTCCCCGTGTCCTCAAGTCCATTCTCTACATCTGCGTCTTTATTCCTATCCTGCCCCTAGGTTCTTCAGAACCTTTTTTTTTTTAGAGTCCATAAATATGCGTTAGCATACGGCATTTGTTTTTCTCTTTCTGACTTACTTCACTCTGTATGACAGACTCTAGGCCCATCCACCTCACTACAAATAACTCAATTTAATTTCTTTTCATAGCTGAGTAATATTCCATTGTATATATGTGCCACATCTTCTTTATCCATTCATCTCTCGATGGACACTTAGGTTGCTTCCGGAGAATCAAGTTCTTAATGCCATAGGCTGAGGGGTTGAGGATAACTCGGTTACCACCAACAGGTAGTTGAAAATGGAGCAGGAGAAAGAGTGGGAAAAACAACACGAAGAGTCACGAGCCATGTGTGCAGGAAAGGAACAGCCAGGGGTCACTAATTTTAGTCAGCGCTCAGTATCTTCAATCCAACTCCAATACATTCTGAAATATTTTCTTATGACTTGAAACATAGAAAATTATAAAACAAATCCTTCCTTCCAATTTGGACAGCTTCTACTATAATCATGAGAAAACTTAACACAATTTAGTTTGTACACTGTCATGGAAGGTATTTTCCTTAAGAGGACTCTGCAGTGCTGTACTCCACAAATGTCTTTAGCACAACTTTTTTTTTTTTTAATGAGAAAAGCCATGTCATTGTACACACACAAACCACTTTCTAATGGTCTTTAACCTTACGCCATTTGGACTTGCCTCTCCAAAGAGAGATATTTGAGTAACTGGCCATTACCGTGAGATAGAGGAAGAGCCTCATTTTTCTCCATAACCACTGAACTCCTTGTAAGACATCCCTGCAGCCTGTGCTGATACAGCAGCCATGGACTCCTCAGCGAATGGCAGCTCCAAACCAGCGCCAGTCCCAACCCTCAATCATCCAATCCCAGCCCACAGCAGACATTGTTTACACAGTCATAATCAACAGGGTAAATTTAGAATATCCTAGAATAAATTCTGATAAATGTCCTGCTTTGGGATGATAAGTGAATGGAGCAGACAGTGACTCTGACAAAGAGGATAAATTGATGAGCTCTAGCGAACAATTAGGTTAGAACTCTTTACAGCTGTAGAATTCAAATTAGATCATTTCCAACTAGTGTGTGCACATTTCTTTCTTTGTTTTTTTTAATTCCGAGTTTGTGTTTTCAAAGTGAAGAATAATTGTGGTCTTTTGTAGGTCAAGGAGTAAACTGTTTACAGCAAGGTCTTGTTGGGAAAATCATTCCTTCTGGGATCCTTTTCTTCCTCCCACCAGTGACCCGTTGATCTCCAGGAAGAGCTCTGAAGAGTGTGCCAGACATGTGATGCTTAAACAGTCTTTTTCTTTTTTCCTTTAGAGTTGGGGTGACTGGCTAATATCCCTTCGAATCTATCAAAGCAATTTTTTGTGTCCTCCTTCTTGGAATTTTATTTCCACATGTGATGTTGGAGTAGTCTGTATGGAATACAAGTTCACCTTTGATTTCAAAGTCGGCACCAGCAGCCCCTCTGAACAGAAGAGCAGCCTAACAGATAGACCTAGTTCATTTCCACTCCCATCCACCTCTGACCCATTTCAATTCCCATCACTTCAGCTTAACAATTTCATTTTTCACGTTAATGCCTTTATCCATTTCAGCAGAGATTACATTTCCCAAGCTGTACATGTTCTCCAGCTGATTTGGTTTTTTTTTTTAAGATTGAGATCATGGAACAATGCTTTCCTTATTTTCAGTTCTTAGTACCCCAAATCCTGGTTGTTGGAATAGAAACCGAGGGGGATAAAGTCCATATTAATTAACCATATCTTCTGTGATATCACGTACATCCATCCACTTGGGAAGTTCCTGCCTTACGGCTCCCCCAGGAGTTTCTCAATGTCCAGGCTTTTCTCTCTGTTGTTGCGGCAGCAACCTGACCCTGTGGTTAGACAGCCTGATTCCAGCCTCAGGTAGGAATAGGTTTTCATCTCTACCCCAGCACCGAAGAGCTGCACGCTCTTCGATGAGTTACTTCACATCTCTAAACCGTAACTGTAGAATGGGATTAATAACATTGACCTAGAAGAAATGCTTGAGGTGTAAATGAGAAAAATAAATCTAAAGCATCTGGTGGTTCATGAGCACTCAGTACATATTAAATAAAATGACCACTCTTCTGTTTTGAAGCCAGGATGATCACATTCCTGTAAGTGATTCATGGCCTCTTGAACTGGTTCCAATGGCCATGAGCGGGTTAGAAGAAAAATTTAGTCTGTAGAATAGGTGAAACATACAAGATAGGGGTGTCTAACGTGAAAGCGCTTCCTAAACCATAACACACTATATAAATGTTATTACTATAATCATGAGAACATAGGTTTTCTTGCCAAAAGCTAAAAGGAATAGCCTGTCTTGAAATGTAGCTGAGGAAGTGTGGCACCAATATAAGTTATGGGAGGGCTGGCACTGTTAACCTGGAAGGCACAGAACTGTCCCAGAAGAAACATGAACTTGGGCCAATGAAGCAGGCTTGCTTTTGGTTGCAGATCTGACTCACGCTGACTCTGCACTGCTCTTACTCACCAGAACTGGGTCCAATACTCACTTTTGGAGCAGGTGGTAGAGTTAGCTCCACCAGAACTACACACATTCGGATTAGAAGAGCAATCAATTTCCAAGGAGACTTGGGGTGCTCTTTCTGAAACAGAGAGAATGGAAGCTCCACTAAGCATTCCACCAAGGAATCTTCCGTCTCACAGAGAGTCCTTCGTGTCCCCAGTAGGGGGTTCAACAGCAAAACATCTGCAGGGTTGCAGATATTCTTCCTTCTCCTGGGAAACCTCAGGAGGAGGCTGCGTTGAGGTCTGAAAGCCCCCACTTGCCACATTCATGGTGTTTTATTCATTGAGAAACTGATATTATGAAAAATTGGGGGGTACAAAAATCACTGTTCAGGAACCGAGTTAACACATGAAGCAAACTGCCACATTAAGAGTGGGTGATGAAGCAAATGAGAACATTTCACATTTATATGCAAAGATACAACTTCTAATTGGTGAGAAATCTTATTGCTAAAATGGAAATTTCTTTCTTTAATGCAATATAAAATGTGTTCCAAGTTGTGGGTCAGAAGAGTTGCTAAATGCAAAGTATTTTATATAAAGAACTTTAATCACAGTAGAAACTTGATAAATATTTGTTGACCCTTGTCTGATATTTACCAAGTGTCATGACTTCACCACGTCATAAGATGATTACCAAGTACGTATAAAGTACACTCCTGTCCTTCAGCTTGCTTTCCATGTACAACCCATATACAAGGAATGAGGCCTCTTATTTAACTGAATTTCAACTACATATTCACATTGAATTTCAACATAATGCCTTGAATATCCTTGACAGTTTCCTCACTGTTTTCCTGAGAAAACTTTCTGTATTATGTACTTTTGGTATTTAACTCTGGCTCTTAAAGACATCAGAATAACATTTCCCAAATAGATCCTGATCTGGAAGCTACCTCTCTGAACAATGAATGGTTGTGAAGCGGTACTGGCAAATAAAGCAAGGCCTCCATCAAAATGTAAGGCTGTTCTGCTGTTTGCTGGAAGGCCTTTTCTTAGGAGGTGTGGGCCAGGTGGAGGGCAGTGGTTCTCAATATTTTGGGGATCATAGAACCTTTTGAGAATCTAATGAAAGCTACGGATGCTTTACCTTGGAGAGATCCATATGCACACAGCCTTGCAAATATTTGCTTAGAATTTTGGGACCCGCATGAAGCTATTTATGGAGCACTCTGAGAAGTCCCTTGGACTTGTTGGGACCTGAGCTAATCTAGGGTTTACCATGATGGTTTGGAGAAAGTCTCTGAGACCGTCACAGCCCCAAGGAACTTCAGAGTCCTGGGCTAACTCTTATTCACCCACTTTTTCCATTCATTCATTAATTCATTTCTCTATTCACTTACGCATTCCTTCCTTCACTTACTCTGCAAGTTATATGAGTAACATCACTGCAAACGCACTGTAGTAGAATACAGCATGGTCAGGAAAACCATTCAGTCCATAATACCATACCTCACATGCCATACACTTATTTTTTCCAAAAATTCAGAATGTCTCAGTTTTGGAGGAGAACTAAGTGAATATCAGCCTTCCTCAGAAAATGAGACAGAGGAGAGGAAGGAAACATAGTGAACTGTGTGAAGTATCTTACCTACCATTTCTCTTTTGATATTATAACGCATTTGGGAGGTCAACATTCTTTCCCCATTTACCAATGAGTAAGCAGAGTCTAAGGGAGGTTAAGTACCTTGCTTAAGGTTGTATGCAGCAGGACCGGCATGTGAATCCAGCCATCTGGATTTCTAAACTCCAGGGTACTCTTCTACCTGCACAGGGTCACACAAATTTAGGGTTACTCAAATGATAAAGTCAGAATTTGCTGCCTGATTTAATGGAATGCATTTATTATGTGTGTGTGTGTATACAAAAAAACTTAAAAAAAAAAAAGATCAGGTATATTATGGAGAGACGGCGTGGCCAGAGCAAAGGACACTGGTCCAACAATCAAGGTCCCTCAAATTGAGTTCTAGTTTTGTCACTGACTATGTGACTTTGATAAGTCATTGAACCTCTGAGGGCTTTAATTTCTGAATCTGCAGTTGGAGTTGAACTAGATGATCTTCCAGATTTTTGGAGCTTGAAAGTTTTGTGATAGATCCACTTAGATGATCAAACTGTCATAAAGTTCAATAATTTGAAGGTTGATTAGTAGATTATATCTGTGCACACACTTTTTCTCAACCTAATTAATTAGGAAAAGCACTGTTTACGTTAGTGGACCTTAACATATCAAAAACACCAGAAGAAAATGAAAGGCAAAGAGGCTCCTCACAGACAAATAATTTCCTGACAAGGCTTTACTTAGAAGTCTCTGTCACTTAATCAAGGGATCACTGAGGCGTCTTTTGAATTTAGTAAAGAAACTGTTACAATTTCAAAAAAAAATCTTTATTTTTTGGCCAGAAATATCAATAGGAACATAATCTAGTTATTTTTAAATAGAATGATAATTAGATAGAATGATAGACTTAAAGACCTAAAAATCCTTTTGTCCAATTTTCTCTCTTTACAGGTGAGAAGAGTGTCAAAGAATATAAAGGAGTTGCCCAAACTTGGACTATAGTTGTAGACCCTGCGATGGGGCCTGAACCCAAATTCTGCTCTTTGACTTCCTATTCCAGGAGCTCTTTCCTCAGCCACCCCCAGCTTCAGCTCTTTTCTCTCCCCCTGGTGACTTGCCCCCTCGCTCTGCCTGAACAAAGGCTCTCATCCCTCTTTACTCTGTCCCCCGCACCAGACTACCTTCCTCAAAAGCTTTTATAACTCCGTTCCACTGTTTACACCTCTGATGCCCCTCACTGCACACAGAGTACAATTTAAATATATTATTTAAACATACCTCTTCCTCCAAGAAGCCTTCCTGGATTCCCCCTAGCTAGAGTCGTATCTCTATGCTTGGAGATTCTCTAACACGATGATTCTTATATAAAAACTTTCAGCTTTACCTTGTACCATAGTTATTGGTGTGTTCTTTAAAATTTCTTTTATTAGAGTGCAAACATTTTAGGTATGGAGTCAATGGTAAGGCAATTAGCATAAGGCCTGGCACATTGAAGAGAGTTGTTAAATATGAATTCTCCTTCTCAAACACTTTTTTTCCTCTGGCACCTCTTCTCATCTCTCAGACAGAAAGAACTCCGTGGGTTTTATTTTTTAAACAGGTGGCTGTGGTCTGTCAACCTCTGGGAGTGAGCTCATCTCTAGACGTGGTCTCTGGGCTTGCTGCTCCTGCCCCTGGCCTGATCTCCTCTCTCACTCCCACTGGTCCACGTCCTGCCGGCTCGCCAAGGTCAGCTCAGACCTTGACACCTTCCCACTGCTGGTCCCCCTTCCTCTGACCTCTGTCAGCATGTATGGTCAGTTTTAGTGAATTCACATTTCCACTGCATTCTTTCTGTTTTTAGGAAATTTTCACTTGTCCATGAAATTTTTGTCCATGAAATTAGGGCATGAGACCTGCCTTAGACTCCTTGTACTTTTCAATACATGTTCATGTATAAAATGAGTCAAAGTTAGTTAATTTAGAATATGTTAATAATACGTTGAGCCTACTGATACACAACTTATTGCTCTGAGGGAACTTTCTGGTCTCCTGAAATAGCTATTCAAGTTCCCCAAAGGTTCTTGGTTTCTCCTTGTACATAAAGCTTCGGTAATTTCATTTTCCCTTCATTTCAATTTCATTTCTCAGCATTTCAATAAATCCCTACATAGGAGGAGCTAAGATGTAAGCCACCGTCTAATAGGAGAAACAAGCATGAATTACCATTTTCAGGGCTCCATTCTCATTACTTTTCCATAGCCATGTGTCTTCTAGAAACGTGGACAGTTTTATTTCTATCATGACACGGGGCTGGACACGATGATCCTCAGGCCTGGATCGCCCCACTGGATCCTAAATCTGCTGTAAGTCTCGGTCCCCTTCTATCAACAGAATAACCAAGGTTGTAAAGGACCAGGCAAACTTCCAGGCTCACCTTTATCCCTAATTTTGATATATTGGACCTTGAAGTTCTCCTTCTAGGAGCTTGTCCCCTGATGGCTTTCCAAGACTGAAAATACTGACTGTATTTTTTAATTTTTATTTTTATAACTTTTTATTTTATATTGGAGTATAGTTGATTAACAATGTTGTGTTAGTTTCAGGTGTACTGCAAAGTGAAAATACTGACTCTAAAATAAATGATAAAAGGGAAATATCTTTCTATGGTTTGGGAGATTGGGGACACATCGGTGACACAAGTCAGCAGTTGCATGGGTATGTGTGTTGGTGGTGGTTGGCAAAATATTAAGAAAACTTGGTAAAGGGTTGTTTTTACTAAATAAAACTGAGAAAACAATATTTTTTAGATGTAATTATGAAGCTTAATTATTACCAGGAAATCCTACTTGTAGTATCTTATTACGGCCTCTGGAAGTATATTTGCTTGCATTTTTCTTTTTCCCTTTTACACAAAGAAATGGCTGTTTAATTTTCTTCCTCTTTCATCGTTCTGTAACACTTTTATTCATTTCTTTGCTACTACTTTCACACATACACATTTATTAAAAAAAGTCAGCAGTCTGTCTTACTGTCATCTTTTAACCAGTATACTGGTAATATGGGCATTAGTGGCCAAAGGAGTAATGACTCAAATCTGATTTTGTAAGTAACTGATAATTTGGGAAGATCATAAGCCCTCGAGAACATGCCTTCCTTGTAGAAAGTATAAACTGACAAAGTATATGGCTGATGTTATTGCAAGTTAGTCTCAAGCAAATAAATCACCATATTTAAAAAATTTAAAGGCTCACATTCTTATGTGGTGCAATTTAGAGAGAAAAGTTATTATTTGACATAATGCAAGAGTATCCATCTATCTATCCATCCATCCATCTATACATTGTAGCTCCTAAACTTTACTCTTGCTATTTTTTCCAATTCCACAGCATTCTCTACCCTCAGGGAAAAAAAATGTAAATAGAGCAACCATGTAGGTGAAGGAGGACTTTACAAGCAGTTGAGTCAACCACCAAGGTTGAAACCTTGCCAAGGACAAGCTGTGCAGCTCATGTTCAAAGAAGGAGTGGTTATCACTTGCACTTGCACCACTCTGGCTTGTCTAGTTTCAGATAAAATTAATGGTTAAAAAATTCAACTTGACTTTAAAGCCAAACCTTAGATCCTAAACCTGATCATTATCAGGCCATTATAGCAGCAAATAATATTGCTATGCCAAAGGCAGATACCTATCTGTAAAAGAAAGGAGTTGGACTTGGACCATCATATAGCAGGCCAATAAAATGCCAATTTAAACCACTCCCCAGACAATGTAATCTATGGGATGGCATTATACCCAGGACATGAAAAGGAAGAAAAATATGTGACTATTCAAATGTGTGTTGAATTGGATCATTAGATTGTACTTATGTTGGGGCATATCTCTAGTAGCTGTTCTCTAGAATGTCTTCAGGGCACTGTTGAAGCCAGTTAAATCTGTTCCATGGGTTTCTTGTTTCAGTGAACGGCTGGACAGTCAGAGGGGAAATTGACATAATTTCCACAGTGATACAACAGACTATTCAATTTCTAAAATTTGAATTTAGCTATCAGGTGAAAAAAGCCTTGTGCACATAAAGCATGTTATCCAAACTATACTGTTTTATATGAAGTAACTTTAAAAAATGAAAAAAAATCAGTAGTAATATTTTAAGTAAATATCAATGGAATAAACTTGGAAGATATTAATATACTTGTCTTATCAGGGTTTATACCTTTTAAATGTATTTATATTCATCCAAAATAATAATGAAATCAATTCTGAATGCAAATACGTGTCATTATATATACACAAATTATCTTCATGAGTATTACTTTTTAAGATGCGATATTTTGGGTATTTTCATGTACAGACCAGTTTTTTTATAATGACAGTGGGATGACTTAAGAATAAAGAGGTTAAGAAATTTTTTGTCTGAAAAGTGTTGTGAGTACTTTTCCCCTCTCCACGGATCTGTTCCAGGTTGTACAACTGATGTCATGATGCTCAAACACAGGTTCACTACAAAGTTAAACACTAGGTGGCACTACAAACCCCCCAAACTGGAAGGTAACTGCCTTTGTCTATCACCGTTTAGTCTATTTGGATTTCAGATAGACTGAAATCCAGTTTATCTCTGATTTTGAGTTTCACATAAAAATTAGAAACAGAAAAACAGCAATATTTCCTTTACTTGCCTATCACCATAATAGCTCCTTTCCTTTTGATGAACACTTACAGTTCAGGTGAAACAAAATATTTCATATGTTTATGACACAAGATTTGGAAAATAATTTGAGTATATTTATTAATTTGGTTGTCATATATGTATTTTGCCAAAAACAGGTATTACACATGGCATATTTGCTTATCAAGTGCTAAAAATGTATTAACATTTTATCATACCAAAATATGTGCTTTTACACATGCATGCATCTGTGTATGAGACACAAAATTCATTTATAACCTATGTTGATATCAATGATTTGGATACCTTTTTAGTACTGCATTTCTAATAAAGTGAAGATTTCCTCCCAAAGGGAATAACAAGCAGTAAGCTTATTGCCCAAAAGGATGTGCTTTTCTCAAAATACATTAACTGTGAGGAAGAGAAGTAGTCTGATAAGTAACATAAATTGAACATAATCGAATTCATCAGTAATATTCATAAGCCTTCTGTAAGAATGTGTTCAAATTCTTGTGTAGAATGACATTGAGGATTTGGGTGAGAAGGGAGGGCGGAGGGTTTGAGTAGTGAGGTACCAGTTAAAATGAATATTTATGTTGTTGGCTCAACTCTCTTCAGCACGTTTACATTGTCCTCTGTAAGCTGGGCTGATGACCAGTTCAATTCCGGGTTCAATTCAAGGTGTCGAACTCCGGGTCCGGGGTCCGTATGGCCCCAGAACCTGGTTACTTTCAAATGTGCTTCTTTATATTCTTTACCTCACAGTAGTTGAGGCGAGTTGAGTTTGGAAGGAATTTTTCTAGCGAAGTGATTATAAATTTTTTTTTTTAAGTTAGGTACAAGGCCAGGTTTTTAAGGTTGATTTCATGACAATTTGCTGCCAGGATTAATTGACAAAACTCTAGAGGCTGAGTAGTTTTGAAAATATGCATTTTCACTTTGTCAGATGAAAAACTCATTCCAGATTAAAGGAGTCTAGAGATATGGCAGCGAAATACTGTGTGTGAATCGTGATTGACTCCTGGATCAAAACAATAAAGCACTGAGGGCTGTAGAGCAGGTTCTCGGGTGTGTTGTGCTACTGCAGTTTTGTGGGAGAACGTTCTTGTTCTTAGGGGATATACGCCGAAGTATTTAGAGTTGAAGAATTATGTTGACTGAAACTGACCTTCAAAGGGATAAGCATGAAAAAGCATATATACACATAGAGAGAGGAGGAAAGTAACAGCAACTGATGCAAAGTATTTAAAAAGGGAGAACCTAAGATATACTGGTATTCATTCTATTCTTTTAACTCCGTAGGTATGATATTTTTCCAAATAAAAAGTTGGAAGAAGATCAATCAATTTCTTCTCTGGAAATACCCAATAAAAAATAAATAATTTTACTAGTCTTTTCTTTTCTACTTACCCAGAATACACAGGACATTTTCTCTAGATGAACTGTAAGCCAGATATTTCAATGTTAATATTGACTTGATTTCTTGGAAATGACAAAAACATTTTTGTCTTGCAGATAAGATAGGAAAGATACTTGTTTCTTGAATACATTGTAGGAATAAATTTGGGGAAAAAACCCTGATATTTTTATAAGAAAATCTACCCTCTCTACAATACCCCCAGCTGCCCTAGGCTGAATCACTGGGCATTCGATACACAATATGCCACCAGAGGCTGAGTCGTTCCTGCTGCAAATCGAAACTGTGCTTCTAAAAAAGAATTTTCTAACCCGAGCCGGAGCCTCAGCCTCCTCAGTGATGTAGCTGTCACAGTGTTATCAATCTGAAGAATTTCCTCACAGAATGCATGCTTATAATCATCTCAGCGTCACTAAACAATTCTAAAGAAAAAGGATTTGGAAATACTAAATATGGAATATTAATGACTATATTTTGCTATTGAAAATGCTGGGAGATTGTGTAAATGAAGGAAGCTGTTAATTGTGCTACAATTTTAGTTGGCAAAACAACCATGAAATGCTGTTTATTTACATGTGTTCCACCTTGTCCAAAATGAACTTGAGCCAAATACACAATAAAGGAGAAATTTAAGATGTGAAAAAGGGAATTATATCCATTTGTTACGTTGGCACATGTTGGGGCATAAAAAAATCTAAATCCATGAGGCACGCTTTTAACTGATGAATAGAAATTTAGTTTCAGTATCTAGCAGGTGTCTTCTGAATGGAATCATACCTTTCCAGCTTTGTTTGTTGAGATAATAGGGTTTGAAGTATATGCTTAAAAAATAATTGATGTATTTTATTTTCATTATACATTTGCTTAGCATACATCCACAAACATAGCAATTTGTTAATTAATTTTGTTTATAAACACATCTACCTTTAGAGCCATTTAAAGAATACGGGACTTTATCTCAGATAAATAACTATTTTTCCAGAATAAATTTACTAAGCTGCCTTCCTCAAATCCTGGTATTCTTGCCTGTATTTTTTCATAATTTTAAAATTATTTTTTATTGGATTTCTTAAAAATTGAAGATAGTGCCCCCATTTCAAAGTACTGCCACATTGCCGGTTTCTTGGGGCTCTAAATCACCTTCTGAATCACAGGGTGTGTCTACTTACTGACACTTGGATCTATCGGAAGAAAACATTTTTAGGAGACAAACGTACATATCTATTTTTACGTATCAGATATACAGATTATCAGGTTATGCAGAACACAAGCAATAAGTTAAAAAGCAGAACAAAACTTTAGGATAAAACTTTAAATAATTTTAAGAACATGCTTTCAGTCATATCGAAAAGCTGGCCTAAAAGAATTTGAGTAAAAAACTTCAGCATTTTACAAACCACCATGTGTACCTTCCATCATAATGCTTATTCTTTAAGACAGTTCCTCTATGCATAAGGGAGGCTGAGAAAAGGGAAAATATCATATTACCTCTAAGGAGGAAAAAAATTCCCTACTTCATAGTTAACTGTTTGTTAAGCAGAGAGGATGTTACAATTTATAACCTGCCGATGAAAAGGCAAAATTCTACAGGAGAGCAGCTGAATTTCTCGATTCTTCTATCCTGAAATCAACTTCTGGATCTTGAAATAAGGTGTGAGAGGAAGCACTATGTTTGCTTTTTGCCCATTTTAGGCTGGCTGTGCCCTCCCCAGGGGTTAAGAGAACACCCCACCCCCATTATACCCCTGGTCCAGTTGCTGCTTCCTGCCAGGTTTGCTGCAAAACCAAGAGTGAGGACAGGCATCTCTCCTGACCCAAAACACAGGCACAGGTGGGCGGCACATTGTGATCCTCTGGGGGCTTCTCTGGATGTGGTGCTGAGCCCCGGGATCCTAAGAGACTTTCCGCAGAAGACAGTGGATTTTAGTTGTCAGGAGACTCAGACTTAGCTAGGCCTTCTGTTTTGATAACATAGAATTTATCTCCCCCACTTCAAAACCCAGTTCAATGGTGAGCATCGAGTCACGCAAATAAAGGCTGGATTCTCCACAAAGAGCTTTCTCTTTTTTTGTTTGCGTGGCCCCGACCTGGAGATCACTGTCCTTTCCCACGGGTTCTGCTTTTTCTTCTTACAGAGAAGAAGCAGACGTCCTTACGTTCAGAGCAAAACTGAAGGAAAAGGAAGACTTTCAAAAGAGAAGTTGACTTGCTTATTAAAAGCCCGAACTCTTTTCGGACTCACCACCTTGAACTGCTCATCAGGCTGAGCGATGGTGATGGGAGGTGAGAAAACTGACAGGGTGCTGGGGAGGCGGCAGCTCGGGGCGCAGCTGGGAGGCGTGGTCGGCATTGCCACGCCCCTTCCAGCACTTGATTTTCTCAGGTCGGTGCTCACCTGGTTTCTAGGCTTGTCTTTTCTGCCAGGCAACGTTTAGTGTGCATCTACTATGTGCACATTTACAAGACACTCTGGACTCACATTTTGTAAAGAGCAGTCTGACTGACCTTTCCTTAATCTTCTACACTACCGAGGATTTTCCATATTAATTTTGATAAACATCATTTTAGTTAGGACCACAGTACCATAAATCAAAGGGATGATCTAAAAGGTAGAATTTTAAGACATCATGATATCAGGGTTGATAATCACTTTTAGCCAAGAGACAATTCCATTCTTTTTCAGTTGAAATACACAGAAAATTTTCTACCAAGCCCCTCCTACCTTTCAATTTTGACCAAGGAAAGCACAAATTATTACTTTCTACCAAGCCCCTCCTACCTTTCAATTTTGACCAAGGAAAGCACAAATTATTAGCTAGTCAATGATCACTGGGTCTTTGTTCCAAGTGCCTAATTATTGCTTGATTAGAGAATCCTCTTCTATCATTGTTATCAATTGGACAGTAAGATTAGGGTTTTTGTTTTGTTTTGTTTTAATGACATGTCTTTAAATTAATACTATCTTCATACTAGTGCTTCTCCAACTACCTGAAGTGAAAACCTACCCCAAAGTTGGGATGTTCTTCATAGAAAACCAGAAAATATTACATCACATAAACTAAGAATTTTTTGTGCTAGCGGAAAATCTGACTATATATAGAGTTGGCCCTCCATATCTGTGGGTTCTGTATCCGCAGCTTCAGCCAACTGTGGATCAAAACTATTGTTTAAAAAATTCCAGAAAGTTCCAAAAAGCAAAACTAGATATTTGCAACTATTTACATAGCATTTACATTGTATTAGGTATTGTAAATAGTATAGAGGTGATTTAAAGTATATGGAAGGATGTGCCTAGGTTACATGCATATACTACATCATTTTATATTTTGCTATCTGCAAGTGGGGGGAGGGTGTCCTGGAACCAATTCCCCCATAGAAACACAGGGATGACTGTATACAATTACAGCCTTGATTTATGAGTCCTTGGAAACAAGTATTCTTATGCTGAGTTTTTAAGCTGATGCTTTTGTGCTGGTTATTTGTTTTGTCCTTTGCTGGAAGTTGCTGGTAGACAGTTGTAGGTTCTAAAGGTTGAAGAAAAATTTATGTGAATAAAATTTGAAATTGAAAACATATTATCCACAAACACTAACTAGGTCTCTCCTGAGGAATGGAAAAAAGCTGCTGGTATTTTATCAGTGGGAAACCTGTGGCACCTTGGCTGCCAGTGTCCTCAGTGGCTTCCTTGAGAATTACTCACCTGGATGGTTGTTAGAATGTGAGAAAGGAACAGATGTGGATACCACAGGGGCTACAGCTGTGCACTGTTTCTGTGTGTGTCTTGATCCTCAGTTTTCTTCCCATACGTTATTTGGAAGATATATATATATTTTACAGTGAAAGAAATCCCTTTTCTGTCACCTTTCTTATTATCTTCTTGATTACTTTAAATTTTTAAAATTTTGTTTCAGGTTTTTCTCAATTCCCCACATTGAAGAAACAAACAAAAAAAATCACATTTTCAAAACATCAGAAATGAAGTAGAATGAACAGCCGTATGCCTCAGATATGTATTAGGAACAATTTTCTTTTATTATTATTTAAATTATTTTCCATTGCACTCTCTATTCTTCTTTATATTTATTTTGCATTTCTTTCTCTATAATTGTACTTTTCCCAGTATTATCCCTGTTTTCCACTCCACCCCTGCTCAGATGTTACCAGTGATCACAAACTAGTGCCGTTAGACAAACTAGAGAGCATTCATTCATTTAAATCTCTGACGTTGAGTTCCTGTTCCTCTACCTCGTAACCAATCATCAGTTTTATCTTTTTAAAAGGGGGAGATGAATATTTTAGTAAAAGTGAATTAAAAACACTGACACTTTCAATGAATGGCCAAGCTCAATTTCTAGCTTTCCCCTTTTACTCAGGAAATCGTGAGTGTGTTGAGGGACCAGTTTAGTCTTCAAACAAAATGCAGAAACTCCTCGGTGCCTATTTGCAGAAGTTCCATTGAAAGCAGTAGCTGGGCTGTTGCCAGTGTAACGAGACCCTGATCAAAAAGGATTCAAGAGGGTTGAAAAAAATGAGCTTTACTTTAAAAGACAATAAAAGTAAGAGAGATGGAGGTTGTGGAGTGAAGGAGGAAATGGCCAAGAAAAGAAAATATTTTAACTTTTACGCCTTGTAATGCTTTGCCTTATGAATCATTATATCAGCATTTGAAAGTAAGAGAATGCTATCACTCAGATTTTTGCCGTATTTTCCCCCTTCTAATTTTACAAGGCACCTTCTATAGTTTCACATTGGAAGCATTTACTATGGAAAAAAATTCCAACATGTAATTTGAAATGAAAATGGAATTAAAATGAGTGGAATCTAATATGCACGGTGATTGAACACAGATTTACTTCCCACATGCTTTTTGTCCTATCATATTTTGGGGGCTTACTTTATCTTTTTTACAATGTCTTTTGATTTTATGAAGATTCTGTCTTTCAAGCCCACCTTTCCAGTTCATCCTGTAACAAACTGAAAACATTCAATTAAAGTCAGCTATTATAAGAAGATGACTTTCATAGACTTTAAATTTTAATTTTGTACTTAGGGAGAGAGAGAGAGAGAAAAAAAAAACCCACACAGCAAGCTCTATTCATTAACAGAATTTTAATTTGTTCATCTTTATGGTAAAGAAAAGCAACTGTTTTGTTTAGCTTTGTAGCCTTCCAGGAGAACTTGCTTCTCTGTAATTGAGAATGTTGCATGTGTTTTGGGTTCAGAGAGTGGCAACAGTAACTGTGGTATCTTTACCATCCCCAGCAACAAGCACAGGCTTATGATGTTCTTTTCCATAATGTACAACTGGAGAGATGCTTTTGAAAAATAATTGCAGTGAGCGATCAAGTATTTGTTCTCTTGTGGGCCTGGAGAGATTTGCATCAGCTGGGTGTCTGCCTGCTCTAATATTGGAGGAATATGCCTATTCCTGTGGTCGTGTCCACTTCTAAGATCTTAAATTTTACCACTGGCTGAAGTATCAAGAGAGTTTGAAAACCAGCAAATTCTGCAAAAGGTTGACATCCTTAAAAAAAAAAAAAAGGAGGGAAAAGAAATTAAGTGATCACCCAAAGAAGAGACTCTTAACAGAGATGATGAATCAGATTTATGTTGATGTAAATCTACTAAAAAATAGAAAAATTTTAAAGAAAGTTTTCTGCCGAAAGCATGACAGGTCACTCAGCTTATGACTTTCTCTTCATGACTGTCCTTGACAGCTGCGTTTATGACCAAATAAAGCAGATGGCACCTCAGTTTATTATCAGAGAGAGTCAACAAAAGTGAGTTAAGAATGCATTATTTAAATGTTCATGAACAAGCATCTCCACTTAATAGATAAGAATGGCCCAGAGAAGGAAGACAGTGTTTATGTTGTCAGTGAATTTAGGAACAAGCTTTTTTGACTTTAAGACAGTGAAATTTCCAGATAGTACTTTGAATTCATGAGCATGAATTTAAATCTGAGCAGAATATACTTGAGTTTTGCATGAGTGTTCATGCATGTCAGACTAAGCTAACATACAATTTACAATGTTCATACGTAGCTCAAAACATCAGGAATTTTACTTCATCTTTACAAGCATAGGCTGAGTGGCACTTAGCCAATAAGTTGGTAGTAATTTTCTACTGTCCCTACAGAAAAATAGTAACATTTCATCTACTTCCCGGTGAAATCTTTATCAATCCAGGCATTCCCGGAGATCTTAAACCATTGATAAGACTTTTGGTGAATGTTTAGAAAACTTGCATTAAAGACTTTAGGTGCATATAATGCTTTCAATCCTTTTCTGAGTTATCATTTCCTTTTAGGTTTATAAAATCTGCATCTATAGCACACTTCTGTAATATAGTCGCTTCTGAAATAGCACATTATCAGCATATGTGACAACCTAATATATGTTAAATTAATCACCCTAAGTGGCAATATTTGTCAACCTGAAATATGGATTTTATTTCTGCCTGAAAAAAATAGATTAACTAGTGTAAGAAAATCAGAACATTATGGGAACCAGTTTCTGGGAAACAGCATGGTTGGGATGAAGCCAATCTGTTTTTGATATTTGTCTTTGGGGCTTTCACTAAAATGTGATTTGCCAAAGAGCTCCGTGGATGGATGGCATAGACCTACTCATTTTACTTAACAGGTAAAATGAAAACCAGTAACACAAATGATGGGAAGAAGATGGTTAAAAAAGCAGTTCCTCACTATTACCTATATTTTAATGTTTAAGCCTCAAAACGAGAGTATAAATGGATACGCAAAACCTGCCAAATCCTAGTCACTTCAGAAAATAAATGGCACATTGAATTGAATCCATAGTTATCCAATAAATGCACCAGAGGAGAATAATCAATGGATAGCACTTTAAGGTCTTTATTGGTGAAAAGCATACAACATTTATTGCTTTGTTTTCTAACTTAAAAAATGATCCAAATCAGCAGGGAAACTCTTTAAAGGAAAATGCTAAAAATATTCCTTAAAAACACAGGGTGAAAGCTGACATTTCAGACTCAAAAGAAAGTTACATTTGGCAAGAGCCTTACACTCCTGATGTGTTAGTTATGTTTAACTCTGTTTTTTTTTTTTTAACAAATGACTAAACCTGGACCTCAAGTTTCTTGGGCCAAGACATCATCTTTTATGACACATTTCTACACAAACGTACTCCCCCAAGGTCATCACTCACCTTCTTAAACACCAGGAGAGCACAAGCCAACCTTTTAATTTACGGAGCAAATTTATACACGGGACAAAAAGACACGGTGCTCCTCTTGCGAACGGCCACTAAGCTGCAGAGGCATATGGAGCAGCTCAAGGCGGTGGGGAAGACTTTTATATTCTGCCCATGCGTTTATACTCGCAGTTTTCCTCTCTCTTAACCTCTTTTTTCGGTAATGGTTGTAACCAGTGCTGGCACCTTGCTTGAGAAAGTACAAGGAGTCATGGTTCAAAAAAGACAGGGCTGGAAGAGTGGGTTTTCACTGTATAGAAAGCAAAAAACCAGGCACTGGGATGATGAACAAATGCATCTGTGGCCAAGAGTCTATTCTGGGCCTCTCCAGACATGTGACCCCATGAAATTAGGAAGAGAACAACATTCACTGCTACCAGTTTTTAAACTTAAGAATATTTCTGGGAAGAACTTTAGGCTACACATAGTTTTTCACTTCTAATGTTCAACTGGAAATCTTTTTCACCAGAAATGTCTTTGATCCATTTCCCAATATTTCTGAATTCTTTTGTTTTTAATCACCACGTTTTCTTAGTAAGACAAGGAAGATCAAAATGAGAAATAACCAAAATAGGTCATGGAGAAGGAAGCAGAGAAGAAAAGGTTTGGGGAGGTACAGAGACATGCTAGAGAAAAATAATTCAAGAGCTAAATGACCAACTGTCTCTTCCCATTCTCCCCTGTTATAAATCAGTCCTGTTGTCCAACATAAATTTGGAGTATTTGTGGTTGAAAAATTCAAAACCATATCAAAATCTCCCCACATCACATATGCTCTCCTGCCTTTAGCAATATCTACTTCATAGAGATAGAGTGAAAATAGTTGAATGTTTGCCTCGAGAGAGTCAGGAAATTTTTCTAAAGGATACTTGATATTGGTGTGTGCATGTGTGTGTGTGTGTGTGTGCATGCAGGCACACGCATGTGTGGTCTTTATTCCTGAGGGTCTGGTTCCTTGGCTCTGTACTAGTGTCCCTTCCACAAACAATCCTCCTTCTTATTCTGAGTTTCTTTTTATTTATTCCTTCCTTCATCAAATATTTATTAAAAAATGGATAGAAAACCTTTCACAATTTTTTGGCCTAATTTCAATAAAGACACCAACATTTTGAAGTATTTTGTCACTTCTTCCCCCTTTCTTTCTGTAACTTTGATTCTACATAGGACAAGGAAAAGAAATAGTGATGTGTTTTCTTTAAAACGTATTAGTATTTCTTTCAACAGAACAGCTGACTCATATTCACCCATTCATCATTCAACACAAATTCACCGAGTTTCTACCAGAAACTGGGCATGGTTCTAGCCACTGGCCTGTGACAGCTACTTTTCCAAGTGTCTCCATTAAAATGCTGTTCTTTGGGGCTTCCCTGGTGGTGCAGTGGTTGATAGTCCGCCTGCCAATGCAGGGGACACGGGTTCGTGCCCCGGTCCGGGAAGATCCCACATGCCGCGGAGCGGCTGGGCCCGTGAGACATGGCCGCTGAGCCTGCGCGTCCGGAGCCTGTGCTCCGCAACAGAAGAGGCCACAGCAGTGAGAGGCCCGCATACCGCAAAAAAAAAAAAAAAAAAAGAAAGAAAAATGCTGTTCTTTGGCTCATGGGTTCCTCTTGATTGTCTGATATTTGTGTTAACTTGTTCTCACCTTTTACGTGCTTCCTCATTGTGTCTGGCCTTTAAAAAAAAAAAAGCCAGAATTTTCTAAACCATGGTCTGTTGAACACCAGTAGCTCATAGATGTTAATGTGTAAAATTTAAAAAATCCTACAGTAAAATACATTTTGACCCAGTTACACACTCTATCACCTCCTAGGAGACAGATGGCGATACTGAGATATTGAAAGTTCTGCAGAAGGTATGCTGCAAAGCAAACAGTTTAACTGTGTCTAGTATTCTTCAAACATTTTTAATTGCAGAACTGATTTTCAGGGAACGCGGCACGACAGATTTCCTTTCCGCCTTTTCTTTCCTTCTCAATTTACACATCATCTAGGGACTTCCCTGATGGTCCAGTGGTTAAGAATCCGCCTTCCAATGCAGGGGATGTGGGTTCAATCCCTGGTCGGGGAACTAAAATCCCACATGCCGCGGGACAACTAAGCCCGCGCTCTCTACAGCCCGCGTGCCACAGCTGGAGAGTCCGTGTGCCGCAAGTAAGACCCAAAGCAGCCAAATAAATAAAATAATTTAAAAAATTTTTTTAACTGAGAATGAGTTTCATGAGCTCAACATAACTTCCAATTTAAAAAAAATAATAAACATCGTCTAAATTGAAGGAACATCTTCTGTGTTTGAAATTTACTAAAAGGCCCAGGAAACCTAGATGAGCCAGTTAACGCTCTTCCATCGAATGAGTCAGTAAAATGTGTCTCCACCAGGAGAATTTCATAGATAAAATGTGAAGCTGAAGTTCTGTGTTCCTGACTTTGACTTAGCGATCTGTAGAAATGTCCCATGTGGTAATTACTCCCTCAAGTTTCTGTGGAAAGGATGAGTAACATTGTAAATGTATATGGCTAAGGACTCCTGGCTTCTGAGAGTGTAATTCTATTCTGTGGCTCTGTAAGCATTGCTGGGCTGGGACTTTCCTGACTTGAATAACTTCTCTCCTCAGTAGAGTCTTAACTGTACCAAAGACGTGAGAATAAATGCAAAAGTATTTTTCAAATATTTTCCTTTGAATAGTCGGCATTATGTGTTGGAGTTTATTCCTTTGATTATGACAACTTTTCCTAGATTCAATATTTCAAATAGAAAGATGAGAAACTTAAAGAAAACCCTGAGTTCACACCCTAGCTCAGGGTCTTAAGAACTGTCTTGCCTTCTTGGTCCATTACTTACCCTCTCTGAGACACCGAATCCTCCCTGATTAAAAAGGGAGGGGGTAGTTAAGTGAGACCTACCTGGTAGAGCTGTGAGGATGGAGTGAGCCACATGTGATTTGGCACAAGACTGCTCTGAGTTGGTCTTCCCCACATATAAATTTCTCACTGGTAAGGGGAGAAAAGGGAACTATTTGAAGCAAAACTGAGCTATGCAAAGGCTTGAACAGATACTTCACAAAGGAATATATCCAAATGAGCACTATCCCTATGAAAAGCTGTACAGCCGCATTCATCATCAGAAAACCCACATGGTATACCACTATCTAACAATTAAAGGGTGACAATGGAAAAGACCACTTCAACTATTAGTGAGGGTGTGGAGCAACCAGAGCCCTGATAACTGTTGGTGGTGTCAGGGTGTCTTTTTTTTTAATTTTTTTTTATTAGTTTCTGCTTTATAACAAAGTGAATCAGTCATACATATACATCTGTTCCCACATCCCTTCCCTCATGCATCTCCCTCCCTCCCACCCTCCCCATCCCACTCAGGGTGTCTTCTGACGGGACCACTTTGAAGATGTGCATCCCTTATGACCCCCAAATTCCACCTCTAGGTATACCTACCACATGAAGACACAAAAATCTTCACCCAAAGACAAACATGATTATACTGAGAACAGCATTGTCTGTAAGAGTACAGAACTGGAAATGATCCAAATGTGCAGCAGCTGTAGAATGGACAAATGCATTGTGGTATATTCACAAGATGGACACTACGAACCATGAAGAAGAAAGAGGATCTGACCCATGCCACAACCCATACAAGTCTCACAGCTGGAATTTAAGAAAATTATGTCTGAAGACAGACACAAAAGAGCATATACTGTGTGGTTCTATTTATTTAAGCTTCCCAAACAGGCAATTCATGGTGTTTGAAGAGGATGGGATGGTGAGTTGGAGGGGCCATGAGGGGGTCTTCTAAGATGCAGGTAATGATCTGTTTCTTGATTTGGGTGTGATCAGTTAGAATATTTACTTTGCGGGGCTTCCCTGGTGGTGCAGTGGTTGAGAGTCTGCCTGCCGATGCAGGGGACACGGGTTCGTGCCCCGGTCTGGGAAGATCCCACATGCCGCGGAGCAGCTGGGCCCGTGAGCCATGGCTGCTGAGCCTGTGCGTCCGGAGCCTGTGCTCCACAAGGGGGGAGGCCACAACAGTGAGAGACCCGTGTACCGCTAAAAAAGAAAAAAGAATATTTACTTTGCAAAAATTCACTGAGTTGAAATGATTCTTGAACTTTATATATGTATGTTATACTTCCATAAAAGAGTTTAATTTTTTAAAAAAACCTAAGCACATGACCTTCAGATTCTTCCAGGCAGAGTTACTAAGGATGACAGTGCACAGTGGTCAGTAGAATATCAACATTGATTTCACTCCCCCCATTGTTTGGGTTCTCAATAGGAGGGTACTTTTTCTAGTGCTTGTGTAAAGCACCCCCTTTTCGTGGTGCTATTAACTTCATCTGTGATAAACTCTTTAAAGTAATATTCCCAGGATCCCTAATTTGTTTTTTCATTTTTCAGTAATTGCCTTTGGTAAGATTAGCCAGTCCCTACTGCAAGTAATTCAGTGACTCTTCTGTGGTAGATATTACTGGCAACTGGGAAGAGTTTAGATGTTTTGGAAGCAAAACTTGCTGCACTGTGTGATTTACAGACTTCGTTTTTGGAAAGCAGTTTGTTTTATTCTTTATATCATTCTATTGTTTATATATGGCTTCAGAACAAGTGAAACATATAGTCTGGTTACTGTCAGGGTGTGGAGGATAGCCAAAACAGTGTGGCAATGTAACTTTGTACGTTCCTTCACGTGACAGCTGTAAGCATGGTCTTTCGGAGTGTGTATACAGGGTGCTTGGGTGTCCTGTCTCAGGGAAGAGGTGCTGTCACCTTCTAAAAGGAAAGAGAAATAAAATCAGCTCTGGATTTATGCCAAATTCCGTTAAAGCCACCTCTAGGTAGTGCCAATTTATTCAGTTTAGATTCTCCAGTGAGTCTTAAGACAAGATCTCAGGAAAGTTCACCCTGGTGTTCTGAAGGAGAATTCTGTTTACAGGAAAAATCCTGATTTTTTTTCCTCTTTGATTATTGGCTGCATCTTCATGACACAGTAGAAAGTATGGGTTTTACTGGGTTGATTTGCTGATGTGGCGGACTGTCAACGTTGACTCGATTGCAAAATACGACAAGTTCAAAAATATCTTTGGGGCTTCCCTGGTGGCGCAGTGGTTCAGAGTCCTCCTGCCAATGCAGGGGACGCGGGTTCGTGCCCCGGTCTGTGAAGATCCCGCATGCCGCGGAGCGGCTGGGCCCGTGAGCCATGGCCGCTGAGCCTGCGTGACCGGAGCCTGTGTTCCGCAATGGGAGAGGCCGCAACAGTGAGAGGCCCACGTACCGCAAAAAACAAACAAACAAACAAACAAAACCTTTGTAGGTAAGCCTTCTTAATAGTCTCACTACACTACTTAACTTTAAATTGTGATTTGTCAAATATGTGTTTTGTGAATAATTCATAGGTAACTAATACTATTTCATTTTATTAATATTCCTTGTCATATCCTAAACAACTACCTTTCCAAGAGCATTTTTTAAAATCAGAACAGAACTTCCATTATACAAATTGACAGAAATTTAAAATCAGCTAGGAAAATTAGCTGGCACATTGATTCAGACTTAAAAGCCTGTGCAAGGATAAAACGTCTCAAGGTTTCGAGTGCACAGGATTTGAAAACAAAACCCCCTCCAAACAGCCTGGCAGCACTGCAGCGTTCTTTTGCTCCCTTTTGCCAGATGGACCACAACTATGGGCTTAACATAAACATTCAGTTTCCTTAAGAAATCATTTCACCGTCAGTGTTCCCAGTAGATGCAATGAGTTTCCATTCCTTAGTGAATTCTAAATAATGAGCACAGGTAAACCTTTGAGGTTCAGCTTGGCTTGAACCAGGATCCACATGATTAAATGCTTATTCAAAACTCTTTCATCTGGAAGTCGTACAAGAAGACTTGTTTTACTGCCTTTCTTAAAGCGTTTCAGTATTTCCAGTTTGACTCCCATCTCATACCAGAAGGTGAAAAGACATTGGAAATGATTGCTCTTTCAGTGAATTTCAAAAGAAGTTCTGGGTTTGATTTCGAGTAAACATTTGGCTTTGTTTTCAATTTTCTGACCCGGATGGCTCAGGCTTTTGAGGTCTCTTTATAATAGATATAATTTTATCATGCTGATGGTGACTATACTTGCACAGTAAATTGGAGAATTGAACCAGTTATCCACATAGTTCAAGCTAGAATGTCATTTTGTCTTAATTATATAAATATTTCATGAAACTGAGCATTTGGGATGGACCCATCCCAAATGTTCTAACTCTTCACTGTGTATGGACACAATTTATATTGCTGATCAATTATTTAATACAGTTTTAGTTATATTTTCTCATACGTGGACCAAAAATATATAAAAACTTGGAAAACCTTGAATAATAAGAGCCATTTTTCTACTTAAATATATCCCCCTCACATATCATTTAAAATGTTGGAAAATCTTATCTCTAATTTTGAGAAGGTAGGCGAAATGATTTCATATAGCTTATTTTACACAAAGTAAGAACATTCTAAGGAATCATCTATATGCATCTTTGGATAAAATGATGTAGCACAGCAAACACTGTGGGACTAAATGTCTACAATCATCTATATGCATCTTTGGATAAAATGATGTAGCACAGCAAACACTGTGGGACTAAATGTCTACAATATATGAGGGGGAAGCAAGTGATTTCTTACATGGAATTTGAAAAAACTCTCACAGGCAAGAGATTTCAGCATTTATTATTCACTTGTAATTATTAATTATCAAGGAATCACCCCCTAACTCTTGAAAAGGAAAACACATTGAAACAGACTTTTATGTTTAGTAAAACATAATTAGATTAGAGGAAGTGATGGATACTAGGTTTGCCCACTTAGCTGGCTCTGCCTCAAAGGATGGAAACCCAGCCTTACTTTAAGAAGTTCAGCCATCCAAAATAAAGTTATTCCAGTGATAATGCCCCATAATGCATCTTTCATATGATTAAGTATTGTTATAATACGTAGAATTGTTATACTACCTGGATAATTTTTGAGTGGAATATTACATTTATCAATACTTTTAGTCAATACAGCCCTTTAAAAGACATGAAATATGATTCATTTTATGTTTAATTTCTTCAAATCAGCTCAAACATGCTCCTATTTAGGAGGAATTTTTCCTCTTCTGGTTATTTCATTGAGTTTCTTTTAAATACATTTTTCAGTCAATTATTTTTCTGCCCTAGTATATATGAAGTTTTTGAGTTTCAGGGACTCTAAGTGACCTTTTGTTAATATTTCAATTATTCATAATTTCCCCTACTCCATATTCAGGACTATGATATTTCAATATTTCAGGACAAATATCTTCAACTTTGTGCAACTTTGACAATGAAAATATATAAAAAATTATATATATAATATTTTGACATAAAATATAGAACTTGATATAAAAATATTATTTTCTTATATAAAATAATAGAACTTGATTTCTTAAAAAAATTACAAGAAGCTAATCAAAGATTATTGCAAGTACAAATAACTAAGAGAAATGTTTTGATTAAGAATCTGAAGAAAAGATAAAGAGTAAATGTTTGCATCACACAACATGTCAAATAAAATTCTTATTTCAGTCTTGAGAAGTTCTAAGAAGTCCAGTCATAAAATGCTTGGATGTGCTCCCTCAGTGCTGAAACCTAGATATTTCGCTCTGATGGAAAAAATTCCACTGGTGATATGAATTCTTGAACTTAAGGATAAACTGTTAGCTATAAAACCTCTAGAGATGATGAACCAGTTAGGCTTTCAGACTAAATAAACACTTTGATGATGGTTGAGGAATGCAGCAATCAAAGGGTTTCCATTGCTTCCCTTGGGAGTTGGGTGTCCTTTCAGGAATTCTGAAGACAGCACTCACAACCATCATATAAATCAACCTATAAAGTAAATTTCTCCTCTCTCCCAATTATGGCTGTTAATGGTTATCTGTTATTTTGGAGTCATATTCGTTTTTGTCCAGGAAAGCAAGGAGAATTGTACTTGGAATCCTTTTTATGGTATTATACCAATTAGTGATAATAGAATAATAGTATCACCCTATAATTCATCACAATAATTTCTTTTGTAGCTTTTATGCTTTGACGTCACAGATCTGAATGCTATGTATGATAAGGTGATAATTATATTTATTGAGCATTTATATTTTCCAAGCGCTATGCTAAACACATTATATATTTTTTTCTCATTTAATTCTCATAGCACTCTTACAGATAGGTTCTATTATATATCAGATAATTTAAGTAGCATCTCAATGGTACAACATAAACGGTGACAGAACCAGGATTTGAACTCAGGTAGAGTGTGTGATTCTAACACCCATGCTCTCAAACACCAAGTTATACTGCCTCGTAACTATACCATTTTTGGCTGTTTGGGGACCCAACAACTAAGTAAGAAGGGTTATGAATTTTATCAGCAGGGCTGAAGGCTTGGGAATAAGGAAAGGAGAGAACGCAGCAGGGAAGACGAGAAGTAGTTTCCAGATCTCCTGCACTCTGGTAGAAACTTCTGCTCATCCACTGCTGAGCTGTCCTAGCATGGTCTTGATGCAGGGATCCTTTTGGACTTTCCGTAAACCACTTGTGAAATGTGTTAGCGCTTGAAATACAGACAGAAGCAGAGGTTTCCTCCTGCCTTGGTAGGTGTGATGGTAGCAGAGTGATGATTAAATGTTTCCATCCCTGGATGTCTCCAGGCTTAGGACATGTAGGTGGGAGGAGGTCAGGGCTCTAGACTGTATTTACTCTTGGGGGTAGGCTTAATGGCACTCCCTTTACTGGCAACTGGCACTCTTTTAAATGTATATAGGAGAAAAGAGGTGCTCATCTTCTGAGGTCTTTTGTTCCTTCTATTCTGTGGGTCTGCACTTCTTTCAGTTTTTCATTTATAAAATGCTTGGTGATGGAAAACTATAGAGACCAAATGAACCTCTCTCATACACATTCAAAACCTTCACTAGTGCATAATATGAATTATAAGTGAAAAAAATTGATTTAGTAGAGGGGGCTTTTATTAACCTAAGATTTTAGAGCCATAAAAGCAACATCTTCTGGTATATGTCTTAAAAAAGAAAATTCTAATCCACATTTATTTTCTCCTTCCTATATTTCTAACACGAATGTAAAAGATTTAAAAAGACATTGCTAGAATTATAGGACTAAAAGAAATATTCATTGATTCTCATCTAATACTGTAGCAAAGTAATTTAGTAAAAAGTCTCTTGTTTGATTCAGTAATCAGTACAAAGGAGGTGATGACTCAGACTGAATTATCAACAAACTACTCAAAAATCAATAAAAATGGTACATAACATGAACTTTCTCTAATTATATAATCATTTATACTGTTAGTGGTATTGTTTCAAACCAAATTTAACTGAGACTTGGTGTTAGTTGACTATAATTCAATGTAGCAGAAATTGTTATCTATTTAATGTATATTGTATCTACTTAATATTTATAATCTTGAAGTGATGATCTTTGATTGACTTTAGATATTGTTGCTTAATATTCTTTTGTACCAAACTGGAGAGATCAACTAGGGGTGAAATTTAGGGCCCTGGGTCATTATCTTTAAAAACAATCTTTTCTTTAATTGGGTAATAAAATGTCTTTGTAGTTATCCCCAACTTATCAGGACCACCAGGGAAAAGGAGGATTAGGCTTGCCAGTGTCGTGGGATCAAAACAAAGGTAAAAGATGTAGGGCATGTGGATCTACATTTTTGAGAAGCAAAAAGAAGAGACATGACTACATATATGAGATGGTTAATATCAAATAATAAGATAACCACCCTGGTGTGATACGTGTATACACCACACACAATGCTGTAGGGAGTTGAGACTTCATACTTTTCAGCCTGAAACATTTGGATGATTTATTTTAAAAAGTTTTGTTTTGGCTTACTCTGCTTGGTTGTTTAAATTATCTGGATAATTGATAAAACTATTAGCTCTGCTTTCATGGGAAGACGCAATCCATAAGCCAAGATAGAAATGCTAATGTGGGACCCTAAATTAGAAATAAAAGTTCCAAGTTAAAAAATATGAAAGCACATGCAACATTAAGAAGTTTATACTTTGGCAGAGGGACCTGACTGTAATCTGTTTTAAAACAAATAGATTGTGTACAGCTGTCCCCATATCCCTGGCAGAATGATGATTTAATGTTGATTAAGAGAGAAAACCTTTGAAGTGAGAGATGCAGCAGCCCCGAGTATGTCTTTAATGATCATTATCAGTCTTCCCTGAAGGATGCCTTGGTGCCAAAAGCTCTTTTCTCCAAACTAGTTAAGGTGGATTCAGGAGCGAAAGCTTTGTACGTCTGAAAAGGCCTTCTCATTCACAGGCCTCTGGTGTCTTATTCCTTTAGGATCATGAATGTCTGAGAATAAACAGATGCAGCCCTTTTCACAAGCAGGGCAAGGTCCACAACTCCACGGCATCCTGGCATTATTTATTCATCATGAGAATGGCGAATGAACATGGACCCTGCAGAAAAATCAAATCAGTGTTCATTTTGTTGACCAGCTGCCTCTAGCAGAGAAGAAGCCTTTGGATCTGACTTCGGTAACTGGACAATTAGAGGCGTTATTAAATTGAAGATGCAAATGAGTAACCATGTTTTCTTCTAAGTTTGTTGTGTTTCACTTGTGGTGCTTAAATTAAAACCAGCTCCAAATTTGTAAGAGCCGATTCCTGACAGCTCAGAACAGTTCCAGGCTAGTTCATGTATCAGTAGTTTCACTAAAAATATTTACACATCGGTTAACCTCAAAGGACCAAAGCTGTACTTCTTCACATTTGCAGAGTAAATAGATTTAGTGCAAAAGTTATCATGTCCTTGGTGCCTTGCACTGAAGATTTGCTCACAAGCAGAGATTCAGATAGTGTGAAACATACAGGCTTTTGCATGTTCATACAATAAATGTACTTATGGTAAGAATACCTATACATAAGTAAAAGGCTCTGTAATTTGTATATATATTACCTGATTTGTGAGGTAGACCAAGATTACATTATATTCTGAGAACTTTTCATCAATTGCTTAGTTTTTAAACCCAGTTTCTCTCTCTCACAAGCTCTGGGATCTTGGTCAGGCTTTACCTCTGTCTGCTCACTACAAAATGGGAACAAGAATAGTATCTACCTCTGAGGTTGTCAAAAGGCTTAAATAGTTCTATCTATCTATGTATATCTATATCTATATCTATATACAGTGCTTGGAATAATGCCTGGTGTTTAGTAATTGCTGGTGTATGTGTGTGTGTGTATAAACTGAACAGTTTTGTCAAAAGGTAGGTTGGCATATAATAATGACCTCTCTCCCTTTCCCTCCCATTCTCTCTCTATCTAGCTATGATCTATCATCTGACTTTTCCTCTATATTTCAGTTTAGTACAATTAGTTTTGGGGAAATGTTGTCCATGTTGTAGTTCACGACGTTGATCAATTTGTGTTTATGCAACGTACTAATGTCCCTTTTGATGTGTGTACTGTAGCTTTTAAACTGTAACCCAGGGTCTGTCCTGATCTGGTGAGTCCCAAAATTAAAGCTAGAGAATGTTTTTTTCAGTATTTTGTCCATACATTCTCACCCTTTGAAGTCCTCCGCAATGTGGAAAAAAAGAAAGAAAGAAAGAAAGAAAGAAAGAAAGAGAGAGAGAGAGAGAGAGAGAGAGAAATAAAGAAAGGAAGGGAGCGAGGAAGGAAGGAAGGAAGAAAGAAAGAAAGAAAGAAAGAAAGAAAGAAAGAAAGAAAGAAAGAAAGAAAAAGAAAGAAAGAAGTGGATAATGATGAAATTATAGCAAAGTAAGCCCCATGAACTAGGCAGCAGCCCCAGGCTCTTTGCCTGCTTCCCATGGGTGTCCATTGGCAAGGCTGACCTCACCGAGTTCCAGGAATAGACCCTCACCAAATTCCTTTAAGTGATTGGTTCCTTTAGTCCAGGCTCTGAGCCGCTGCATAAATCTCTCCTGTAGAGTCTAAGTATTTTCAGTGACTTTGCTTTTCCCATGCTTTATTTTTTATCCCCAACTACTAATCACTCTCCTTTTTTGCTTTCATTTGCAGCCTTTTGGGTCTCATCTCTGAATTTGCCAGGACTATATTTTACTTTCACTTTGAGATTAAGCTTGAAGCTATCAGCATGTAAAATCCCCATTAAAATGCTCAAGAAAGTGTATATTCTAGAGCCGACTCTAAGATGTACTTAAACAGTGGAATGCAAAGCATTTATGTACAAATGGTAATATTTTAGAATTGTACACAGATGAAGATAGAGCATTTCAGTCCCTCTGTGGAGAAGTGAAAGAAGGCTGAGGCTGAAATATGCATCCTAGTGTTGGCAAATCTTTGTGATGGTCTAGCTAAGAACATCTCTTAAAAGTACTTTCTGTACTGTTAACATTTTTGTATGATTTTTGGATTTCTCAGTGATTTCTCTGGGTGAGAGGATAGACTTTTTTCATGTGCCCCATGAAATACGAGTTTATTTCTTAGTTTAAATGCACATTTTAGAAATTAATTTAAACTGGAAGGTGATTCATCATTATTAAGCCCCCTTATGTTTTTGGGTTTGTTTTTTTTTTTTTTTTTTTTTGCGGTACGCTGGGCTCTCACTGTTGTGGCCTCTCCCGTTGCGGAGCACAGGCTCCAGACGCACAGGCTCAGCGGCCATGGCTCACGGGCCCAGCCGCTCCGCGGCATGTGGGATCTTCCCAGACAGGGGCATGAACCCATGTCCCTTGCATCGGCAGGCGGACTCTCAACCACTGCACCACCAGGGAAGCCCGAAGCCCCCTTATGTTTTTATATGTTCTGAAGAAAACCCAAATCATTATTCTAAAAAACCAGACATTCGATCTAGAATCAAGGCTTATTACCTCAATAAATACACTTTATTTAAGAGATGTATGTTGAAAGATGATTCAGATCTTTTTTAACCTAGATATTGTTAGGGATAAAGTGATTTTTTAATTGTACAGTTATTTTTAAAAAGTTCAGCAATACAAATTCCACATCTGCTTCAACTGCAGACATATAAAACCAGTGTGACAAAAAAGGATCATTAAACAATCTGATTTTCTTGTTGGAAGGGTTTAATGCTGTTGGGTATAGTATTAAAATGTAGAACTTGATAGCATGTCTTAAACTTTTAATGATGTGTCCGTGAATATAAAACATGCTTCTCCCAGTAACTTTATGACTTCTCCTCTGCATAATTAGTGGTATCTGTTTTATGAGCTTACTGTTGTTTCCTTGATCTCATGAAAATGTGAAACTACTGTAATGATTTACACCATTCTAGAGTTTTAAAAATACGAGCTGTTTCTTAAACTAAATAACAACAACAACAAAAATTCAAAAGTCCAATACTAGAATTAAAGTCATAGTGGTATCTTGAATGTTAAAAAACACACACACAGGATTTGGAAATTCATTTTTGACATTTTCTTTACTAGTATTTGATTTTTAGTAAACACTAGTACAAAATATATTCGTCTTTTATTGTTTATAGCTCCCCTCTTATTATATATGTTTTCCTTCCTCACAGTTGAAACATTTAGGGAAAATTTCCTTGAAAAACGCTCCAAAAATAATTATTTAGATCATTTGCAATCTTGAGAGTTATTAATTGAAGTAATGAATGCTTCTAATAAGCATTAGAGATCCACAAAATTCCAAGCAAATTATATTATTCATTAAAAAAGAATTGTCATTAGTAGATGTAAAAATTGGTGTTTCTGTATTTTTGATTTTTAGATTTAATCTGGTTATTTTACTTTTCATAATATAGTGTATATTATTTACAAATGGAGCTTTGTCATCTTGCCTCAATAACTGAAATAACCATGAGCTTTTTTGGTAATTTTTAGTATTTGGTACCCTGAAATGTAATTTTCCTTAAAGATCCTTAATTATATTATGTTTTTTCTTAGTTTTATTACTGGTAGGGAAATTCTACAAATATATAAATAAACAAACAAATAAATATTATATGTTCATGTAAGAATTTTATCCAAAAGAGGAAAATAACAAAAAATTTGAATATTGTGTTGGATTACTATTAAACTTTTCCTGTCATTGTTGAAACTGAGCTATGTCTCTATGTCTCAGGGGAATGTGCAATCAACACACTTTTGCTACTGTAAAACAATTGGTCTGGATTATCTTCTTTATTTGAATTGATTTTTTTAAAATGAATTGATCAATTATTTGATGCCTCATGCAACTGATTTAATAATTAAAAGTTTTTGTAGCTATTGTAAGTCATCCTTAAGGTAGTATTTAGTTTTCAGATGAAATCTACAGAATAGACTTCAAGTGGTGGGTTCTCATTACACCCAACAAATAAATATAGCATTCTAATTCTTAATTTTAAAAATCGAGATTTCCAATATCAGGTAGTCATATAATTGCAGGACTTGCATTACTTTGTCATATTTTTAAAAATAACTTAATTGTCTTAGAGTTATACTGAAAACATTTGGTTGAAATAATCACAATTGTAAGAAGTGGGGTAGCCCTTGCTTCCAACAATACAAGTGTTTCAGCAAAAATGATTGTAAAGCAAATATTGGAAACGTGAATCCATTTTCTATTTGGTTTCCATTAAGCATATTTCCATTGGAAAAACAACTTCCAGAAGATTGACTTAAAAGCTTTCTGATGTAAAAGTCTATAAGATGGAAGTATGGGCCCACACATTCTAGCTGTTGCATATTCTTGGAAGTCTTTTAAAATATTTTAGGGATCATTTCTTTGGTCTTTGCTCTGTATCAACCAAGGCAATATTCCAGTACCTGAGGCCACAGGGATCTCCTGCTTTTACACTAACAATGATCAGTTCCCACCTATCATTTATTTGGAATTTTACTATCATAGCACATTTACTAATAGCCCATCTAAAAAATGTCCCCTTTGAAATTTAAAGAGATTAGTGCTTTACATTTCATTTAAAGGAAACATACTCCAAATTTAGAGACATGAAGATCAAGCAGATTTGTGTGAGCTTTTATTTTTTGGCTCCAACGTGAAGCATTTATTTCATTACTACTCACCCCCCTTTTACAAGAACATTTAATAACCCTTGTTCACATTCACTCTAACACGCCTTCAGTCCACCCAGTTCCTAAGCTTAGCTCCTGCGGTCTCAGTCTTTGTGATTTGAGAAACAACAGAAAGAAAAGAGAGCCCTAATGACTACGATGCCACTTTCAAATGCAATGTAAGTAAAATTTGGGTTCAGTTGAAGTGGGCAGAATTCTATAATAAAGCAATTATCCACAGATTACCTGCATCCTGCCTATCAAAATGCAAATTGAAATGATAGAAAAGAGTTACCTTTAGCACCTCACAAGTTTTTCATTCTAGCCAGTCTTTATATTGAGTTACCACAATCTGTACATTTAATTTTGTCAAAGTAGACTTAGGAAATATATTCTGAGCTCACTTCTGTTCCCATTTGCTCTATGTGCCTCTCATTTTCGAATATCAAATACCTCTCCGACAAAGCGCATACGTATTAAAAATGTACTCTTCCATTAAATGCACGATTTAAAAATTTTTCTAACCCGATAATTATTTTTGGTGCACCTCTTATATTCAATTTTCTAGGTATTGAAAAAGCCATGGCAAGAGATACAGGAGTAACTCTTTTGACAATATAGATATGAGGTCATAACCCTTAGCTTCGACCCCGTGTTCTCCAGTCAGCAGCCTAATGAACAACACACCTGAATTTCCCACCTGTAAGTAAGAGGACTGGGACACCGTCTTATTTATCCTCTATTGCAGTGTCCGGCACATAGTACACATTCAACACGTATCTGTCTCATTAATGTGTGAATAACTTCATTGGTTCATCTTTGTATCTCCTGAGCTGAACTCAGTGCACATAGTAGCTCATTATCAATAATCAACCTACCGCACACAGCAGACCCACAGAGCTATCTCCTGGGACTCCATACCCTTCCACCTGTGTGCTCTTTATCCGTGCTCTGGAAGAACGCTCTTTCCCAGGCCACCTGAATTTCTAAACACCATCCTGTTCGCTCCTTCCAGAATCACCTCAAGATTTACGTTCCTTGTGAAGACGTATTTTATTTGAAGAAAAATTAGAAAATTAAGCTCATGAATTGAGAAAAACCTCCCTAGACTGAGAACCACAAGAAAGCTGGTCAATTCATTTAAATGGTCAATTCATTCAAATGAGTAAAACAGTGGAAACCAGAGGTAGATGGTAGACTCCTAAGAGCACCTAATATTTGATCAATGGGAAGATTACACATACGAATAGAGGTCATGGTACCTGGAAATGGCCCTTACTCACCTGACTTGGCATCTAGTGAATCCAAGAAGCCCTACACCAGGATCACCATTAGAGCCTCATCTTTTCGCAGATTTTCTCATGGGTTGGGCCATTACTCCCTGTGATTGCGTGACCTACCTGTACGTGAGTGTTCCCCGATGGCCACTTCAGCATCTTTGGTTGGTGCCTGGCTGAGGACCATGGCACACCCCATGGGCTACGAGATTTGAGTTAGGAAGGGCACTTACCAGGGTATTTCATTCACTGAGGCAAGAGATAATGAATGCTCATTACGGGAATGGAGAGGAGCGGACAGATTTGAGAGCATCTACACTTAGGAATGGGTACCTACCTGACATGGTACATTTTAGACCCTATTATACTGGCATTAACCAACGCTTGAGAAAGTCAATATTTCTTTCATAAAATTTTTATTTTGAAATATTTCCAATGCAGACAAAAGTCCAGAGACTAGAACAATGAATCACCTATAATACATTTCCCAGATTTAACAATTATCAAGATTTTGCTACATTTGTTTCATCTATTTTTTTTGCTGAAGTATTTTTTGTAATCTCCAACATGATGTCATTTTACCCCTATATTTTATGATATGATTATGCACAATCACACTTAATAAAATTAACAGTAATTGTGTCATTCAATATGCAGTCCATAATCCAATGCAACTCTTACAAGAAAGTCAGCTTAAATGCTCAATTTTTTTCTTGTAATAGTAAGGGATTAGTGCCTTAGTTACTTTCAAAGGTGTCTTCAAGTTGTTTTGATCTTTCTTTCTCTCTTTCTGGTAGCACGACAAACTTATTTTTAAAATATATATTCAGGGCTTCCCTGGTGGCGCAGTGGTTGGGAGTACGCCTGCCAATGCAGGGGACACGGGTTCGTGCCCCGGTCCGGGAAGATCCCACATGCCGCGGAGCGGCTAGGCCCGTGAGCCATGGCTGCTGAGCCTGCGCGTCTGGAGCCTGTGCTCCGCAACGGGAGAGGCCACAACAGTGAGAGGCCCATGTACCGCAAAAAGATAAATAAATAAATAAATAAAAATATATATTCAATTGATTTCATTTACTTTTTTGTGGCTCAAATAGCTCCAACTTTGGCCAATGGAAACAATATTCTTAATTCACGTTTGTTGCATGATTATTTCCCTTTAGTACAGATAGAGTGAATATAAAATATATAGTCTTGGATACAACTATCATAAAACTCAGTTAAAGAAGAAATAATAACTTCTAAAACACATGATCCACAATATTGTGTAATCATCATTTGAGCTTCAAAACACTGTTAAAATTTTGATAAAAAATTAAATAATTTGAGCCTATAATGTAACCGAATTAGGGATGGATTAAAGTGAGCTCACAAAGGTCTGAGGTCACATTAGAGTTTGGCCTCTATCCTGAGAAAAAGAGTTAAACATGGAAATGTTTAAAGTCAATAAAGATAGGGTTTTGTTTTTGCTTTTGCTTTTTTAAGAAAAGTTACTGCAGGGAGAGCAGATGGAATGGGTGCCAGCCTGGAGGCAATAAGACCATCTCCGGGGCTGAGCAGTAACGTGAGTGAGCGAAGCTGGGGGTGGGAGGTGCCTGGTCAAATGATCGAATGAGGGCAGTTACCCAGGGAGTGGTATAAAGTGGAGAGACTTGGGAAGTGTGCAGGAGACAGGGTAAACAGGACTTGTACGGGGTTTGAGGTTTAGGTGGGGATAGGCGGAGCAAAGAGAAGAGTTACAAATGACACAAACATCCCTGATTTGATCAACTTCATGGATGGTAGTGCCTTGAAACATTGGAGGAAGGGTAGGTTCCGGGGAGGAAGATCAAATTCTGTTTCAGAGATGTTTATTTTTAGGGGTCTGCTGGGGATAATGCGAGGGCGGTGAGGGAATGAGGGAGAGAAAGGACAAGAGAGAAGACAGCGTTGTTAGTTCTGGGCTGGAGACATAGATTTCGAATTTATTAGCATCTGAAGATGGTATAGAAGGCACTGAGCATCACTAGAATCACATAGGAAGGGTATATGGGGAGAATAGAAAAAAGAGCAGAGACCTGGATTCTTAACACTACCACGGAGGACAGGGGTGCAGAAAGTCCCAGGATGGAGCTGAGGGGAGTGCGGAGAGACAGGAGGGGAAACAAGTCAGATCTGTGAGGCATCCACCACCATGAGGGGCAGTTAAAAATGCGTCTCAAGTTTGACTTGGCAGATTGCATGAGTAAATGATGAGTAAAGGGGGGAGGAAGAGGACATTTGATTGGGGTGGGAAATTGGTGCTTTGTTTTCTACCAATGAGTTTGAGGTTTATGAGATGTCTAGGTGGAGCCAGTGAGTATTTGGGTCCCCAGAGAAAAACAAGGGTCATGATCCTTATGTGAAAAATATGACAAAATAATATCCTTGACGTCAAAGTAGTTTGTTGGGATGCTGCTATAGCATTCTTTACGTTCTCAAGAATATTGTAATGCTACTGTAACATTTCTTAAATCATCATGAGTTAAACTACAACTCCTCTGGCACAAACAAACATGCAAAAACCAAACAAGCAAGACACCCCCTGTGAAGCATGAGAAGTGCTTTCTGGGGTCAGAGCTGAAATCAGGAACTTAGGGTCTGGCAGGTCTAGGTTTAAGTGCCGGCTGATCACTTACTTGCAGGGTGAATTTGAGTAAGTCAATCTCTCCAATCTTAGAATTTTTCATCTGAAAAACCAGGCTAGTAAAAACCAATATTGTACAGTGCTTATAAGAATGAAATTAGATGATATATGAAAATATCTAGCATAGGAGTTTGCACCTAATCAGAGCTCAGTAAATAGTGACTTTATTTATAATTAGTTAAAATCATCAGGCACAAAAAATCTAACTTCTCCCCCTTGCCTTAGTTACTTCCACATTTCATTATGACATCTACTTTTTCTCTCACCCGGAAGTACTTGTTAAGCTCCTTCTAGTATTAGTTTCATCCCATGCACAATAAACTCAAGACTTTGTCGCACTTAGAATTTGTTTTGGGGAGAAACTACTACCTGTGAGAGATGGTGGGGAAGATAAGATGGGGAGGAGATAGGAGGAAACACCAAACAGCTCCACTGCCTCCAAAGTACGCTGCCTCCACTGCCCGTAGATATAAACCTGTTTATGGTCTTAACAAGCAGACCCCAGGTAACCCTTTCTTCATTCATGTCTAGACTGCAGCCATGATTTCCCCCAACGTCTGGAAGGAGGTAGGTATAGACCAGTACCAGAAAGATGCTTTTACTGAAAAATAATCTTAATGCTAGCCTTTTATAAAGATCCATTAAATCTGGAGGATGCTGCCAAGTATTTCTCCATCATGGCACCTCCTTCATGGTTCAGACAGAGTCAGCTTCAAATAGAGATATAGGAAGCATCCCTCCTGTTTTATTCTGCTCATCTGCCCTTACCGCATCCCTTACTCCAAGCTCCTGGTTTCCCTTTAGCACCACGTCAAGATTGAAACCTCTGGCTCCATTTCTAGGAATTGATAGATCTCTTCTAGGAAAAAGCTTAGGTTGTTCTTCAAGATTTTTCTCCAGAGAGAACTATTTGCAAAGCAAAAACGTCAACAACGCTAAAACCAACATCTTTCTCGGGCTAAGTTTTACCATGTCTAAGGGTTTAACTTTAACGTGTTATTATGCTAACAAAAATCTTCTTTCTATAGGTGAAGAGAGGAAGGAATGAAGTATTTGAAGATAGAATCATCTAGTCCCGTATTGAAGGCACACTCTGTTTATATTAACACAATCTGTTCAGTCCCTTCAAGGATTTTTAAATGCTTATTACATGCCAGTCTTAGGTCCTAAGTTTAATAAAGATGAGGTCCCTGCTTCCTATAATTAACAGTCTATGAGACAGACAAGTAAGCCTATGCTATAAAGGGCTGAAGGCTTAAACAGAAGTATTATAAAGGGCCGGGGCGGGGTGGGGAAAGTGAAGTGCTGGATGCATTTGTATGCGTGTCTGTGGGGGAGGCTGGAGGCTTGAAGGATGTCTGGGAGGGAGTTGAGAAAATAATAAATACAGAGATAAGCATGTTTGAGAAAATTATTTCTATCTTATACTCATGAGTTTGCATCAGCAATATTCACCGTGAATCTAATCTCCGGTTTGTCTTTGACCTTATAGAGGGCTAATGTATATACTATCCCCTGCTTACCCTTGTCTCATATATTCTTTTATTTTTAATTTTTATCTTTTGATGGAAATAGAGTTGATTTGCAATGTTTTTCTGGTGTACAGCAAAGTAATTCAGTTATATATAGATCGATAGATACTTTTTCAGATTCTTTTCCATTACAGGTTGTTACAAGATATTGGATACAGTTCCCTGTGCTAGACTGTAGGTCTTTGTTGTTTATCTATTTTATATATAGTCGTGTGTCTGTTAATTCCAAATTCCAAATTTACTGTCTATTTTCTATTCTCTGGTTTGGAGAAGGAAATAATACTGATTTTCCTCCACACGTAATTTCATCTGTGACATGCTGTGTTGTCAGCAGCGACCACACAATAAGGCTGGAGTATAATCTCAAGGCTGGCTTCTCAGAGCAAATCAACATGTTCTTGCATGAACCACCCATGCTCCCTAGAAAGCTCTCTGCTGTTCCTGCTGCTGTTTGAGGCAGGGGTGACAGAGAAAGCCAGATTTCCAAATGAAAAGGCTCTCTGCAGATGACTCTGGCACTCTTCAAACAGTTGCTCTGAAGAAATGGTACTGTCTTCCCATCACACTTGGAACAATAAACATGTTCTATTTTAAGACATTTTTCTTCCTCTTGGAATAAAAAAAAATCTTAACATTCTTATTTCTTGGTTGCAAGAATAAACTGCTGATTAGGAGATTAAATATTCCAAACAGCTCAGATTAACTTCTGGTTTTTAATGCCTTTCCTAATTCTGATTAACAGGGTCCCCCTTGGATATACTGTTTATTATTAGTGAGAATGGGGTGGAGGATACATTATATTTTACAATATCTGAGAAATACTGATACATAGTCCCAAATTCCACGGCTCTTCCTCTTTGAGGAATAGTTTACCTGATTTCACAGGGAAAAGGGGACTACGTGGATATTTACATAAGTTAGAAAAATATATTACAAATACGCACCACTGAGGTTCACAGAAGTTAAGCATTGTAATCAAGGGCCTATGTGCAGCAGGCATCCAATAATGTAACGTAGCAAGCCCTTTACTAGAGGGCTTGGAATGAAAAGTGAAGTCTGTAAAATGTGACCAGGACTAGCGGTGTGGAAAGCATATTGTGTCATCCAGCATTTGGTTAGTAAACATGGTGGCTTGACCTTGTCACAAAGAGCTGCATTAGGTAAGAGTACCTTTATTATGTGGTCTGCGGCTTACTTTGAAACACGGGATTTAAGAGCATGACAGCAGCTTTATGGAAGACACTGATCTCTAGACTGGCTAAGCCACCTGGTTAGAAAGAGAAATGGGAGTCATTCCAGCTCTGACTCCAGGGCTCTTTAAACTCCACCGTACTTCTTAATGCCATTGGTGGGTGAGAAATTAAAACACAACCATGACACTTAAATTTTAACTACTGTGTAATCGAGCTTCCACTATGTCAAATCGAGATTCCACTATGTGACTGAATTCATTTGATTTTCTGGTGGAAAGGCCAAGTTGCTTTGTACGATGCAAAGAAGTCAGCTTATTTTCTACCACTAGGTGGCATGATACGGTTTTTTTTTCTGACACTTTCCTTTGAAAAGGAATCTATCCCTTCCCCTACACACACACACACACACACACACACACACACACACACACACTTTATCCATTCTTGGCAGACTTCTGTCATTTTGACTGCTATGAAATTTGACTGGGGACGTCTGTTTGTAAAATACTTACCATCAAAATCAAACCCCTTACCTTCCATTTTTTTCCATTACATGGTTTATGCTTCATGGATACATGTCTATCTGTCCATTCTGTGTGGGAGGAGAACCCTGGTTTGGTTTCAGTTCTTGTTTGTGCTTACTTCATAAATGTTAGACCAAGCCTCTTCTCTCTTTGGGAGAGAAAAAGAGACAAAATTCTAGCTGATAATCTTAAGTGGCTACTTATTCATTCATTAGGTATTAAGAGATAATTATTTAATAGGTAATTAACTAGTGATGATGTTTTAGCTAATTACCAGCTCACAATATTCTTTTTTCCCGTCCCAAAGAACATTGAAAAGTTGAGACCAGAGCCATAAGGAGCGGCTACCCGTTGAAGTGAAAGGAACAGATGATACCGAGCGTGGTCGGGAAAAGGCGCTGAGGATTCAGCAGGGAGACAGAAATGAAGGGAAACTCTGCTTCAGAGTCACCTTTGCCATCTTCTGCATTTTCTGTCATCAGAAGCTTCAGTACGTGAGGCAAAGTAAACAAACAGCAGGAGCAGGACTTACAGAATATACATATTCTTTAAAATTTACCCTTCAACCCATTATATTGCTTAATAAATTTTTTTAATAAATTTATTTATTTTATTTATCTATTTTTGGCTGCGTTGGGTCTTCGTTGCTGCACGCAGGCTCTCTCTCGTTGGGGAGAGCGGGGCTACTCTTCCTTATGGTGAGCGGGCTTCTCCTTGCGGTGGCTTCTCTCATTGTAGAGCACAGGCTCTAGGCATGTGGGCTTCAGTAGTTGCAGCACGCAGGCTCAGTAGTTGTGGCTCGTGGCTCTAGAGCGCAGGCCCAGTAGTTGTGGCCCACGGGCTTAGCTGCTCTGTGGCATGTGGGATCTTCCCGGACCAGGGATCGAACCCATGTCCCCTGCATTGGCAGGCGGATTCTCAACCACTGTGCCACCAGGGAAGCCCCCTTAATAAATTTTTTAACCCATGTTTTATTCCCCCCCTTACCCTCTGCCTTGATTTTCATCTCCATATTATTAAATATCACAGTTCTCAAGTTTTCTGTACACTGTTTTACTATTTTAACTAGAAAGATCTTTTAGAAATAAAAAAACAATCATTTTTTGTGGAAGGTCCAGACACTTAAAATAAAGGTTGTTTTGCCCCATTAACACATTAAAATCATTGGGAGGAGGAGGGTTTTAAAAAACACTAATGACAGAATCCACTCCTGACCAGTTGAGTCATAATCTTCTCTCTGGGCGCTTATTCTGTTTGCCTTCTTTGTTCCATAGCCTAGCGTTCTGGGGCGTCTCAGGCCAACATGGTATTAGACAGCTGCCCTCTGCTCCCAAGGATACAAGAAACAATTCTAGTCGCGATAAAGGATTAGCTGGCTATTGCCTTCATGGGGACAGAATCTAGTGGACCCAGCTTGAATGACGTGACCAGCCCTGGGCAAGTCAGCCCCAAGCTCACGTGATGTGTCCATGACCGCTGGAGACCTACCCCTCGTGAATGGGGGTCCTCAAAAAGGAGAGTCAACGTAAGTGGGGCAGACACCCCAAAGAGGGTCTCCTGTACTGACACGCAGTAGGGATACAACAGATATTTAGAATACATACATGAATAAAAGAATGAATGAGTGAACCAAGAGACTCTGCTAGTTTTGAACAGTCTAAGAAACTCAGATTGAGTGGGTACAGAGAAATTTATTAAGGAAGTACTTTGTACTAGAGACTGTGCTTCGTACTGCAAGGAATAAAAACTGAAAAAAGAGGGCTTCCCTGGTGGCGCAGTGGTTGCGAGTCCGCCTGCCGATGCAGGGGATGCGGGTTCGTGCCCCGGTCTGGGAAGATCCCACGTGCCGCGGAGCGGCTGGGCCCGTGAGCCATGGCCCCTGAGCCTGCACTCCGCAGCGGGAGAGGCCACAACAGTGAGAGGCCCGCGTACCGCAAAAAAAAAAAAAAGATCCAACCAGCAGGAGAGGGAGTACCCCTCACACAGAAGGGTATCAGGACTTCTGCTGACAGTCCATTGGTCTACCCACCATCACATGGCCACCCCTCACTGAAGAGGAGGCTGGGGGATGTAACCTGCTGGGTTCAGGAGGAAAGGCAGATGTGTCTGGGGACCTGCTAGCCAGTGACTACCCTTAACAGTATTGCAGTCATGGCAGTGGAAGGGAGGAATAATCAGAAAAAAAAAATGTGTCAAAAAAATGCTATGTGAGATCATCTTTGAGGCATAGATCTTAACTCTTGGAAAGAGAAAAGATGTTCTTGGGGAAAAAAAATAATACGAGCAAGGATCTGGAGCAAAGATCTGAAAATCACTGTTTGGGGAGTGGTGAACATGGAGTAGTTAAGTGAAAGTGTAATAAAAAACTGAAAAGTTAGCTGCCTTTATTCGGCTCTTCTTTTGAAAAATTCTTTCTATAGAAACCTGAGAACATCCATTTAGTTTCCCAGACAATAGATTTTGGCTAGACCTTATGCTGATAATTAAATAATGAGGAGGAACTAAAGTTTGAAGGACAAGTAATGGGCAAAACCTGATGAGAAATGTCTATCTTGATGATATCTTGTATTCCTGTTCTGCACTCCTGCATTCTAAATGGAAGCAACCACCCTCATTTCCTTTTTAAAATATTAGGTTGGCTTGATGAAAGCATGTAAAAGCAGTACAAGTTTATTTCTCAGGATGAGGGTTTAAAACAACCAAGACCAATATGCATATATTGCATCTTCTTACTTAAGTTGAATATACCCATACAACTGTATTAATATATACATGTTATTTTTCCTTGGATGGCATTAATCTCAACCAAATATCTTAAGAGAATAATGGGAGAGTTTTTCTTTTTTGTTCAGAATTTCTTTTAAATCAGACATCTGGTATTTGGCACTCGACTTTTATTAGACCGGTTGAGCACTTTTAAAGGGGGATAAATCATATGACTTTCATTTTAATTTTTTACTGTAATGGTTTAATAGAGCCAACATACACTGAGTAATAGCATTAAAATAAAATCAGTAAATGAGGGATTACGATCTGTGTCCAATTTTGCAAAGAAACTAATTAGAGAAAGGTTTCTCAGATCAGAATTGGATTAGCCAGCAATTTTTAAAAATTGTAATAATATAATGAGAAATGCTTGGATTTTAGCATGTTGCTATTGAGAAAGAAAAATTACAAGGGACATTAACACTTTCACTCTAATTCTAAGCTGTAAGGAGAGGAGAGCAGGGGAATTCTTTTGCATGACACCCTCCCCACTGCCAAAAAGCATTTAGACAAAAACTCAAGGCTTTTCACAATTATCTATTTGAATTAGAGATATTAACATGGAAACTGGAATGATGAGAGCTCACCTATGGATGATGTAGATTTCTCCACATCCTGGGGAGCATTCATTTTAATGGTCTCATTTCACTCACTTGGATATGAGAAAGGCTTTCTATCACACTCCTTAATTTTTGGCAACCAGCCAGGTGTTTTCTATGGTTCTATTTATTGAGGTACAGAACTGCGTTTGGAATCAAGTTGAATTTTATTTATAGCTTTGGAATGTCTTGCTAAATGTCTCTAAATATGGCACTTCTCTGTACACTGGAATGAAAACTCCATTGTTTCTACATAGAAATTGAGCAAAGAGAATATGGAAGCAATGTTTATTAGTGTCTTTAAATTCTGCCAGTGATGGGTAGCAAAAATAAGACAATTAAATGGATTAGTCTTACCACAGAGATCTTAATTATAAATATTTTGGATTCATATATATGACTGGTAATTCAAAGGGGATTTTGACAAGTAACCTAAACATGACAAATCATGCTATGAGAGATAACTTTATGACTTGTAAGGTAATTTGGAAAGATGCTGCTCTGATTAAAAGAATAAATGGCTTTCTGCTCAGTGAAGTATAAACTCATTTTACCGAATACCCATTTCAATATCATGAGTAGGACAAATACATATTATGTTCATTTAGTGTTTTTCAACGAATAGGAAACATGATTGGTTGTACTTTGCCATTTTTAGGCATTCACTATAGTCATAATTTCTTATATTCCAGAAACCCAGAACAGGATAAACCGAATCACTGGTTCAATATGTTAAATTAACATATTTGGCATTTGAAAAACTTCTGGAATAGGGCCTTCAAAATGCAAGCATGTTTCTGCCCCTTTTATCCCCTCAAACTAGTCTCCCATTCTTTCCCAAACATCCTAAATTTCACTGTCATTTTTACTTTCATTTTCTGTCTCTCTTTTTCTAGATAATCCCAAGCAAAGTGGGTAATACAGGGAGAAGTTTAAAGGCGTACGACGAAGAGTGCTCAGCTAAAGACCAATCTTCTGCTGTTTACCAACTTTATCTCTTTTCTTCTTATTTGGACAGTAATTTCCACTACTAGGTTCATTAAAAGTTAGGCAATAGAGCAAGAGAATTACTTTAAAAGACATAAATATATGCCATGAGGTACTGAAACTAGTGTGTTCCTTCAGACTTTCTACTTTTATATTATTTTTCATTTCTATATTGCTCTTGGTGAAACAAAAATGCTATGTATATATATTTTTTGTATCCTCAAATGGTTTATCATGAGACGATCAATACATCTGAAACAATCTATGAACAATTCAAGAAAACTAATAACAAGTTGAGAAATTAAATATAATTATTTCAAACATGTGTGATACAGTTAGTAGCCAGGACAGGGGAGCTCTTAATGGGTGGGAGTTAATGTCTAGTTTACATGTGGAAGTAACTTGAGTTTGGGCCTTGGATTATTGTACAAAGGAAGAATGGGAGTCCAGAGATTGTCTCTGAATGGATGAAACAGAAGAGAATTTCCAAGTATGGTAACTAGTAATATGGCCAAGATAAATTTGAATATGCTGGATCATGAAAGAAATTCCTAAGTTTACCTAGCATCCATCAAAGACTCATATGAGGAGGATTTGGAAAGGTACGTGGATATAATCAAAGAAAGGGAATCAAAAGGTCAACATTGGTCGCTTTAAAATTTTGGTTTATCCTTTGGATAAAGATGTGGTATATATCTATATATGTATAGATATAGATATATAGATATATATATACAACGGAATATTACTCAGCCATAAAAACTGAAACAATGCCTTTTGCAGCAACATGGATGGACCTAGAGATGATCACACTAAGTGAAGTAAGCCAGACAAAGACAAATATGATATGATATTGTTTATATGTGGAATCTAGAAAAATGATACTATTTACAAAACAGAAATATACCCAGAGACATAGAAAACAAACTTATGGTTACCAAAAGGGGAAAGAGGGGGGAGGGATAAATTAGGAGTTTGGGATTAACAGATACACACTACTATATATACAATAGATAACCAACAAGGACCTACTGTATAGCAGAGAGAACCATACTCAATATGCTGTAATAACCTATAAGGGAAAAAAATTAGAAATTCTATCTATCTATTTATCTACCTGTCTATCTATCTATAACTGAATCACTTTGCTGTACACCTGAAATGAACACATTGTAAATCAACTATACTTCAGTAAAAAAATTTTTTTTAATTCAGTGGCTTCAAAATAAAAAAAATTTTTTGGCTTATTCTAATGTTGATCCAAGTATATTTATTTCTTCTCCTTTCTACTTCCCAATTTTTGGACACTCTGGTGAAACAAAATAAAGTTAGATGTTTTTCTAAACCTTCTATGCATTCTGCTGCATTAATTATAGCTCAGTAGAGGGACTTCCCTGGTGGCCCAGTGGTTAAGAATCTGCCTTCCAATGCAGGGGATGTGGGTTCGATCCCTGGTCGGGGAACTAAGACCCCATGTGTCACGGGGCAACTAAGCCCGCACGCCACAATGAAAGATCCCATGTGCCGCAACTAAGACCCAACACAGCCAAAAATAAATAAATATTAAAAAGAAAATTATAGCTCAGTAGAGATGCCCTCAGGCAGAGAGGATGGAGCTGTAACATCATCCCAACTGCCCAGGTAGCTCTTTCTCGCTGACCAGAGCTTTGTGGATTCCTTTACACCTGTCGGTCTCCACACCTGCCAGAGGTTTGGAGCACGTGGAGCTTTTGTTAAATGGCTCCAGCTTTCTTATGAAAAGGCAACCACTAGTAGTGTCCAATAAAAACTTTTCCCAAGTGTGGGTGTATAAATAGAATATTTTAACTATCTTCTCTCCTCAGACTCATGTTTTTATTACACAGATTTAGTCTCCACATATTTTAATAAGTATTTTCTGTCCCATATTTATTATCCTTTTAGTCTCCTTATACTTGTTTTTCTCTTCCTTAATATATATTTTTTAATTTCAGAGAAACTTTGAGAATAGATGTAAGTAAATAGAGGCGTTTGACATCAACCATTGGGCTTTCTAGTCATGGGGAACCATGATGCCCTAAGGGAATCAGACATATACATTCATTTCACACTGTATACACCTAAAACTTATTTCTTTTTATCAATCAGAAAAGCTTTCCTTTCTTCAGTTGGACCTAAATGAGATACATGCAAAAGAAAGCTTAAAGAATGATAAATGTCCTTTTAGTGTTCATTTTCTTCTACATTAGTTTCCAGGTTTTTTATTCTAGTTGTTACCAATTAACTCAGAGTGTCCACATTTGCATGAAACTGAGGAAAAGTGATGTTTTGATTACTGACAGTAATTTTTTTAACATCTTTATTGGAGTATAATTGCTTTACAATGGTGTGTGACTGTAATTAGACAGTGATAAAAAGATTGGTTATTTTCTCTGGGTAATGTTCTAGGTTATTGGATCTAGCATAGATAGATGTATCAATATAGATAGATGCATAGATAGATGTATTCAATAACAGCCCTTACCTGATCTAACTACTGTGGTACAATGATGAACACTAACCATCGTGAAATATAATTTTCCTTATTCACTCTGCTCACGTACTCAATTTAGCCTGAAAAAAATACCACTGATTCTAACACATAGCCCAGGGCTACCATTTCCCTCTCAGGCTGGAAGGACTGACTGAGGTTTGCAATCAGAATTTCCTTCATAGACTTTCCTGAAAACCCAATAAAAAGAACTAGAAAGGGGAGGCTGAGCCTATTTCATTGACTGTAGGTCCGCTGCCTGGTTTCTATTAAGTTTGACAGTATTTATTTCTGAGGCTAGAATAAGGTTCGAAACTGTGGTTGTAAATAGCTTTTCCCCAAAATATCAAATATCTAACCCGCAAAAACAAAATAATAGTGAAAAGGGTGGAAAGTGACAAAATAATAATGGAAAGGGTGATAGTGTCAAAGTTCCTCTCCCCACTGCTAAGCCTAGAAATTCCACTGAGTGGACAGACACTGATACTTCCTGTCTCACGGTAAAGTCTGTTGGTGTTTAAATTTGTCTCCAGTTTTAGTCCGTGGTGGCATGTCAATTGTATTTAGTTCACGGCATTGCTGTTCCAATATACTTGTGTCATCAGTTATAAAATCGGGGCATATTTTATGAAGTAATGAATTTTGTAGTATTGCCTTTTAAGAAAACGTAGAAAATTCAAAGGAGTTTTTCTTCCCCCTCTCAAAAGTCTAAGTTATGACATTTTCAGTGTAATAATAAACCTGTCTTAAAAAGCTATCACTCGTAAAACAGTTTCCCTTAGGATATACCCAAATTCTACGTCCTGTCCAAAACAACATTTTTATCCTACAACATTTTTTCTTTTCATAGCTGGTCATGCGAAAAACAAGGACATGTTGTTTCTCTCAGTAGGATGATTTTTCCAGTGAATAAAATTTCAGTCCAATGTTCCCAGTAGAAGTCTGAAGAAGCAACCTTCTTGGTATATGTTACAGAACTTTAAGTTCTCTTAGGGGCAGAATTTCCTCAGAAATGTAGCAAAATCATTGTTCTTACTTTTCAGCTTTTTTTTTCTTTTCTTTTCTAAATGATAGACTTGAAACTACCAAAATTTTTTTTTTCTTATGTAGTGTACTTATTATACTACGTAGTTTAAAACCTTAAGCTTTGGAGTGACTCAGCTGGCTATTACTTCTGATAATACCTTTTCGGCAAATGGTATTCATTTAAATTTGGGTTCTGTGAATTTTTCACTTTACAAGAACCCTTTGGCTTTAAGAGGAGAATGAGAACATCGCTGGATCCTTTTCCCTCTCTTTCACCGTGGGGCTCAATATACTTTCCATGGAGGGAGTGAGCATTGTCAAGTAGTTAACATAAGTGATTGGAAAAATCCCTGAACGTTGTATGGGCAAAATAATTGCACACAAATGCATTCAGGAATCCTATGGAAAATACAGTGCTGTTAACTGGCATGGTTACAGCACAATTTAGCAAGTATGTTAGAACAAATTACCCCCTGTAACCGTAAGCCATTCTGTTTCACGCTTTTTAATGAAGGCCTGTACCACACACTAGAATACTTCTCACCTCATTACTACTCATAAAAACCAATGATCCGTTCAAAGGCTCCTCATCTCTCCCATATGAGTGGTAAAGAGCCTTGCCTCTCCTCCTGGCACAGAAGACAGGGAAGCTTCTTCCCTGTCTGCCTTTGAAGTCCATCATTAGAATGTTTACTAGATAAAAGAAAAGAAAATTTATCTGTGTAATCTCACTGTTGTCATGTGTTAATGTTTGACCCTTCCTTTAAAAGCAAAACAAAACAAAATAAAACCTGAAGACATCTCTGTCCTTGTTTAGAGAATACAGATTTGCAAGACTGTTAGTGCAATTTTGCTCCTTCAGTGTTCACAAAATATTTTCAGAGAAACTATAAATGTGAGAAGAATTTAATGGGCCACTGAAATACAAAGTATGGATTCAATAAAAAGGCAGACCGAGAAGGAAGCTGATAGACCATGCAGAAGGCACTGTTCAATTTTGAATTAAACTACTTTTTCTCTCTCTCCAGAGTATCATCAAAAAAAGTTGATTATCCTTGGAAATACACTATTTTCATATGAGTTACTGATGAACAGATTTCACCTAGACTGGCATAGTTTCCCTCATCCCCATAATTTCAGGGACAATATGTAATACTGTTGAAGACACACTGGGTATAGTCAGTAAAAGTTGAGGTGGATGTCTGCTCTTCAAATGAGGGTGGTGAGTGGGGAAAGATACATCATATATATATATATATATATATATATATATATATATATATATATATGTACATATATATATAATTTGGGGGAAGATATTACAAGGCTAATTACAAAATTTTGTACATTTTTTTAAAGTTCTATGTACTAGGAATAGAAAATCTTGTAGAAGAGAAAGAACGTATTCAAAAATATTGTTTTCACAGTATAACAGTGTTTGAAGCAGCATGAGAAATGGTTGTTCATCTCTATTACATGAGAATTTCCAGTTGGGCCATTCGTTGAAGAGTGTGCAACAGAATAACAACTTTTGCCTTTCAAGAAAGAGTCCATACCAGGTACTAAAGTAATTTGAAAGCAGAGACCAGCATCTAAATTCTGTAATGTAACAAAACCCTGGAAACTGGCACATGTTATAAATTTAAATGATGGTTAAAATCAATTCCTTTGTAGGAAAAATGCATTTAATCTAAACTTTTGGGTGATGTTTCTAACTTTCTCTGTGGTAGCTCTGAAAATATATCTGATCACCTGATGCAACACTGTCAAACCCTTCCAAACACTTAAGCAGGGCAGTTTCTAAATGAAATTGGTATTCTCCAGGCGCTTTCCCGAAATGCAAGCCCAGGGCGGCTCACCCTCACAAGCTACAAGGGAGAAATGTCGGTACTGTACTTTAATAGTGCCTGGGAAGCATGTGCTTGCAGAGACTGGGCGACCCCTGCAATAATAACTGCACAGCTTTGTTTCATTTGAAAACATAAATCTGTACACACATACTTAGGTAGACATATATCCATGTATATAGAAAAAAGTTCAGCAAATAATAAAAGAAAGGATGAACATTGGTATGGGAGATGTTGACAGCATTATGCAAACTTTTCAATATTCCCTTGCATGCTCGACTTTAACTTTTGTTTATAAGATCCACTTAGACATAATTTACAACTTCTGTTCGCCTAAGCTGGGTTCTGTACAATCTGTCTAAAAAAATCAGTCCAGAGTGCTTTGAGATGTTACAAATATATCTAGATATCAAACACTGAGCCTTGCAAATTATATCCATTTTGGAAAGTCTGGGTTAGTATTTATGTACACAATATATTTTAGCTCTGATGTTTTAAGATGATGAAGCAAGCCTTGTTTTTTTTTTTTTTTTCCTCGCCTTTTCCAACTCTTGCTCTAGTATCTATGAAAGAGACTTAGGAGCACAAGCAAAATAAAATGAGAAATTCTGAAGGTTGTCACTATTTACAAATTATGGGAGTTCAGGCATTGTCAGGTGATTTGAGGGGGAAAAAAATACACAGGTCAAGCAAAACTTGCCAATTCCCGGAAGTTTGTAATTTCGTTCTAGTGTAATTTAGGACTTCAAGACTTAAAGATGTTATACAACTATATCTGTTACTTCAGCCACGTACAGCTGTTGCAGACATCTGACCTCTTTCCTCTTTAGGAGTAGATAGAAATGTCAATCAATCGAGATGAAGAGAAAGGGGTAAATCCCAACTCTTTATTTATTCTTGCAATGTAAATTGCTTTGAGATCAGAGACAGAAACAAGTTCTTAGTGTTCACTTTTAAAATAGCAGAAGAGCAAAAACACTGCTTCATTTTCACTTTCATCGGAAGAAGAGCCTGTACTTTTCTGCCTGAAGTATCAATAGTTGTGAAGCATGGGGTGTGCTTGGTGGTGCCCCTTTAACAACGTGGCTGCAAAGGAGCGTGCTTCATAGGCAACACACATGTACTCTTAGCTTTGGCCAAAGTGAAATATTTCTAACTCAGGATGGGAACTGAAGGGATTAAATGAAAGGTAAAATAATGGAGACTAAAATAACTTGATAATATTTTAATGAAATAGTAGTTTTTGACTATGACAATATGGATGTAAATCAAGTATTAATATAACAGGGGGACAAGTTCCATATGAAAATGCAGTTGGATGCACCCATGGAGACCCATGGGGAATGTCAGATTCACGGTGAACTTTGGCCAATAGGAGGTGCCAGGGAGAGTTGGAGAAGAGAGAAAAGGCCTGCTCTTTTCTGTTTGTTCTTGATTATGCACCAATAGTTCTTCATCCCTGAAGCAATGGTTTCCAGCCTCTAGCATTTCCTCAAATACTGTCTCCTTGTGTCCCCTCAGATGGAAGTAGGATCTGCTGGCCAGAATCCCTTCCTCTGAGTCTGGATTCCAGCTCTGGCCCCTCCTCAAAGCTTCCAGTTCTGTCCTCTTGCCTTTGTTACCCCACACTTTGCGGGGGTGGGGGGGTTCCCTGCTTCCTTCAGTGACTGTCTCTTGTGGCCAAACACTTGGGAAGTAATTCCCAGTTCTCTTTGTTAGAATAACCAGCATGATTTCCATTTCCTTCCGGATCCTGGCTGATATACTCTCTTTGCTCCAGACAGACTTCTTTCTTTCTTTCTTTTTTTTTTCAAAACAACTTTTTATTGAAGTTTAGTTGAGTTACAGTGTTGTGTTAGCTTCAGGTGCACAGCAAAGTGATTCAGCTATACATACATATATATCTACTCTTTTTCAGATTCTATTCCATTAGAGGTTATTACAAGATATTAAATATAGTTCCCTGTGCTATACAGTAGGTCCTTGTTTGTTGTTTATCTATTTTATATATAGTAGTGTGTATATGTTAATCCCAAATTCCTAATTTATCCCTGCCCCCGCCCTTTCCCCTTTGGTAACCATGAGTTTGTTTTCTATGTTTGTGAGTCTCTTTCTGTTTTGTAAATAAGTTCATCTGTACCATTTTTTTAGATTCCACATATAAGCAGTATCATATGACATTTGTCTTTCTCTGTCTGACTTCGGTTAGTATGATAATCTCTAGGTCCATTCATGTTGCTGCAAATGGCATTATTTCATTCTTTTTTAAGGCTGAGTAGTATTCCATTGTATATATGTACCACACCTTCTTTATCCATTCATCTCCAGACAGATTTCTTAAGTTCTTCAGACTACTTATGGTTCTATTCCTGACTTCCCACACTCAGTTCTCTCTTCTAAGGTTGTTTCCTCTTTCTGTTCTCCCTCTCTCACCCCTTACCTCTCAAATTTTGCCCAGGTAACTTCTCCTGGATACATCACTTCCTCAGGAAACCTTCCCTGACCCTCTAGACCATACAGAATCTCCATTGTCCCCCTTTTCTGAGACCAATCACGTCACCTTATTGCCCAGGGTCCATTTCCCCTCCTGGCTCCATGCAGCGAGAGGGCAGGGGACATATCTTACTCCTACCCAGGGCCAAGCACATTGTAGGCAATCAATAAATATTGATTGATTATTGATTAAATTAGCTTCTTATAATAAAAAAATTGGGTAAAGTTTTTCAGGTAAAGTATAATTTTATTTTTTTTATTTTATTTATTTTTATTTTTTATTTTTTTTGTGGTATGCGGGCCTCTCACTGTTGTGGCCTCTCCCGTTGCGGAGCACAGGCTCCGGATGCGCAGGCCCAGCGGCCATGGCTCACGGGCCCAGCCGCTCCGCGGCATATGGGATCCTCCCAGACCGGGGCACGAACCCGTATCCCCTGCATCGGCAGGCGGACTCTCAACCACTGCGCCACCAGGGAGGCCCTAAAGTATAATTTTAGATTTTTATTCTCTCCTCATTTGAGTGATTGCACGCATGTGGGATTCTTTTTTTTTTTTTTTTTTTTTTTTTTTTTGTCCTGTAGAGGGTTTAGCTCCTTCATCATCTGTGTCAAGGAAAATCTTCTCATTTCCCCTCCAGCCCGGTGGCTACCTCTGAGCCACTCTCAGGCAGGACAAGACATTCTCAGCAGTTGCCCCTGCTTTTGCTTTGGGACTTTAATTTTCCATCTGGCTGCTGTTTCCTTTAGCTGTTATTTCAGGAATTCTGGCTCATACATTTTTTTCTAGAGACATAAAGTACGAAGAAGAGATACTTTTAACTCGATTGAAGCACTCCTGCCAGGAGTTAGCTACCTCAGAAGATGGGTTTCTGCCACTAGAGAAAAGCCCAAGTAAAAATATTCACTTGTTGATATTGACTTATTGTAATAATTGATATTGATATCTCTATATTAATAAGAATTCTTCAAGAAAATATTCTTTGTGGCTCAAGAAAAATAGTGATTTTTTAATGACTGTGGCCAGTACTGATTTCACATAAAACAGCAAAATAGAACAACTTTGTTTACGAAGCTCCCTTTTGTCTTTCCCCAAGGCACTGGCCAGAGGCTTTGGTACCCCTAAGTGCATCACTTTCTCTCCCAGACAGGAACTTTCCATGTGATAGTAGCTTTCACCCACTCCCAATAAGTTACCTTTTCTTGGCCCCATCTTCTCTCAGGAAAACTAAATGAAAAATGGGTGTATGCTAATGAATTAGTAGGTACTGAGGGCTAAGGAAATCAATTTTAGGTAAAATATGCACTTGAACTAGAATTTTCTAATATCACCATGCCTAAATTGTGCATTTGAATGCAATGTGACTCTTTCAGTAGCAAATAGCAGATATTTAACATCTCTTTTTTCTTTATGAGAGTGTTGAGTTGTAAAGACTGCAGGGGACTTGCAGTACTTCTGAAGATCTTGTACTTGATGGATCAAATACAGCTTCAGAGTCTCAGATTTAATTTGCATTGTCTTAACCCAAAGAAGTCCAATGATGGTGGGTTTTATTTTGTTTTTGTTTTTGCTTTTGTTTTTGTTTTTTTTAGATATTTGGGGTCTGAGGTATCCTTTGGAGTTGGTGAAAATATCTACTTACTTTGCTTTGAATAAAATCTTCCTGGAAAAAACTTGAGTGCATATGAATATTTATTCTCTAATGGGTTCCTACCTTAGTCTCCACAAGTCTGATTAGGCAGAAAAGAATACGTTTTCATAATACTATCACTTACTGATCTGCTACTATGTGCCCTGTAATGCACAGATATTCTTTATGTAATCCTAACAGCATTGTGAAGTAAGTGTTGCAATCTCCACTTTATCTTTGAGGAAACAGAGGATTAGACTAGTTAATTCATTTCCCAAAGTTACATGGTTAGTTAAGTGGCTTGACTAGAATTTAGACCCAAACCCTCTTTGATGCCAAACCTTCGATGCTCTTGCTCTTTCTATACTATAACTCTTTCTTTCTCAGGTGGAAAGTTTGATTCATAACTAAATACATGACTCATTTGTAGGTACCTTTTAACTTAGATTTCTAACAGGGTTCAGGATCACTTGATGGAATTTCGGCCAAACTCTGATCTACAAATGCAAGCATCTTGCTTACATTCTTGAAGATGGGGCTTTGGTAATTTTATAGGCTCTGGTGTTTTATGCTATAAATAAATTTTGTTCCGAATGCTTTCAAGGAGAATAAGCAGGCTATTTGCCGGCTACTTTTATTCTGATCACTGTAATCTGTTATGGAACCAAAGAAACAGAAAACCTTAAACCTATATAAAATGTAAACCCATATAAACCCTCTACTGTTCTTCTGTGGTGTGTAAATACACATTGGTATAAGATGTTTATATCATTAACAAATTGGCTTTCAAAAGCATTTGCCAAATTTGGACTTATTTACTAAGTGGTATATTCTTAAGTGAAATTAAAAGAAGTTCTCTTCTGGTAATTCCAGTAATATTTCACCTAGGCGAGAATTTAGGTTCATGAAGCTATGACAAAATGGCAAGTATTCAAGCCCCGGTGGACTTTGAATAGTTGGTCCACACTGGCTCCCAAGAGCAGATTTTAAATATTAAGGAATTTTGTGAGCTGGTTGTTAAACGTAGCCACTATTAAAAATCGGATTACATAAACTTACAATTAAGTAAATTACATTAAAACAAAAGTAATACATACTCAAAATGTATTATTTCCTACTTATTTTTTTTAATTTTTGAAAAATTTTATTGAAGTATAGTTGATTTACAATGTTGTGTTTAATTTCTGCTGTACAGCAAAGTGACTCAGTTATACATATGTATACATTCTTTTTCATGTTCTTTTCCATTATGGTTTATCACAGGATATTGAATATAGTTCCCTGTGCTATACAAGAGGAACTCACTGTTTACCCATCCTATATGTAATAGTTTGCATCTGCCAATCCCAAACTCCCAGTCCTTCCTACTTAATTTGCTACATTGTACTATCATCCATGCTCTTGAGATAATTCATGTCTATTGTATCTGTATTTGGAAGTATCATATAACAGTGTGCTGTTGAATATTTCTTCCCGCCTTTGGGGATGCATGTTTGTAGCTTAAATTCTGTCAGAGAAGAAGTATTCAAGCCATAGAAACTGGCAAACACTGAGAATTAGGGCTTTATTTATTGTTTTGGATTTTGGTATTTTTTTGGTCTAGACTTAAAAAAAATGATGGAGGAAATAATAATGCAGATCAAATTTAAAAGTGCAATATATCTGTAGTTGTCATAATGTGAATAGTGTGACACTTAATGACATATCCTCCTAGTATTTGCCAACTATTTTGAGATTCAACAAAGGAAATGCTCATATCATTGATAATGAGTGAAGTTCCAAATTATTTCTTTGATGTTTTTACTTTCATCTTATTTGTTAAGGTAGATGAAAATATTAACCAATGTTGATGTTAGAATTATATTCATCATTTGTAACCAGAGATCAATAATGAATTTAAGAGTTTGGCAAAAATCAACCAAAGCCTCTGCGAGAATAAATAGGCTGTGTGAAATTTGGGGAAAAAAAAGAGTTTTACATATTTTATTACTATTTTTAATTTGTGTGCTACACATTCTTTTTATCAGTAAAAGGTATAATAAAGAATAAATGTATACACACACATTTTTCTTCTTCTGGAGAGCCTGTTGTTGAACACGTAGCAGCGTACCTCTGACAGGTGTGCAAGCCTTATTGAGATTCCAGTTTAGTCTCTGTGAGTTGTATAGATACTGTCTACCATTACAGGGCTGAGGATTGTCCCTTGCAACTGCCAGTTAGGGTGTTGGTCCAGTGAGTTGAAGAAAAGTAAGTTCCACAAAGGCTACTGGTAGAATCTATCGTGGCATATTTAAAAGTCTTCTAAATGTCAATGGATGATGTGTCCAGAATAGACAAACACTGAATCCTGCAAATTTTTGGAGAACTTCCCTCTTCTTAGGACACACATGAGGTGTGAGGTATCTGTGACATCCAGGAGAGCTTTCAAACTCCTGTTGAATTTTGTTTCCCTTTGGATATAGTTAGTGAATTAAAGAGTATATGGAGTTTTTCAACATACTTCCCAAGCCTCAGAAGCTTTCGTCCCCACAGTCAATGTTGAAAATCTGAAAGAGTATAGAAGGGATGTTTTGTCATTATTTTTAAAATGTTAAATTCTTACCTTTTTTCTTTCTTTCATTTCTCCTCTCTTCCCCTTTAGCTTCTCTTTTTTTCTTGTTTTTAAATTTTTTCCTTCATTGAGAAATTTTATTGAGAACAGAGGAACTAATGATTCGAAGATATGTAAGAATTCATGGAAAGTTACAAAAAACAGAGAGAAAGCAAAGCATAATTTTCAAAATTATTCTTTTAGATATTTACTGTGAAGGGGAATTATAAAATGACATCTGAGTCATTATTTTTGAAATATTTCTAACTTGTTCATGTACTTAGAACCTCTATTACTTTAAACATTGTAGGTATTGCATGAGAAAGTAGGAATGGTTTCTAATAGAAGAACAATGAATGGTTTAAAGGGCCCATCCTGTTCAAGATTTCAACTATGATGCTTTGCCCAAGGGTGAATAAGGTGTATTTTCTGCAGAAATGATTAGACCATGTTTTTCCTCATTTGCAAAACAGGCTCTGTGTGTGTGTGTGTGTGTGTGAATGTGTGTACACAAGCACTCACAATAACTGTCTTGAGAATCCTCACCGGAGTCTGATTTCCTTTTTGGCTATTTTTGAAATATTTTGTTACATCATACACTGGGGGGGAATGTAAAATGACAGTCCACATTTGCTTAAAGCCAGAGAAGCTTCGTGCTCATTATGTGGACAGGAAGGCAAAACCTGCTTTTGTTTATTTGGTTTTTATGAATCTAAATCCTTATGATTTGCCTAAGACCTACTCCGTTAAACACCAGTCTTTGTTTCTCTAACAGCAGAATTGTTCTCTCAAGGATAAAATCTAAGTTATCTGACAGTTCTAAAGAGATAATTTAAGAAATAACCAAAAGAATGAGAAGTACTGTAATTATACAATTGAACAACCTCGACCAGTAAGATGTTTGATGTGTGAGATGCAGCAACAGAATAATTTAAAGAAAAATTAAGTTACTCATTGCTCTACTATTCAGGAGATATTCTGACATGGGTCTAGAAAATTTTACTGCTATGAGAATATTTCTGAGAATGAACTCTTTCTCTTTAAAAAATTTTTCTTACACCTTAACTTCTAAAAGCAGCAGCAATTTTTGCTAGAAACTATATTTCACTTTATTTTGAATCATTCTTCAGTATATATTCTCTTCCTGCTTTCTTTGGAAGCACTCTCTTCTTTTTAAATTGAAGTATGGTTGATTTACAATATTGTGTTAGTTTTGGGTGTACAGCATGGGAGAATTCTTTTACCTGAAGCTTGGTGGGTTTTAAGCCTTGAAAGTGAAATTTATTTCTCCCAAGGAGCGTTTACATCTCTCATTTAACTGATCTAGTGAAAGGAAACTATGACAAATTTCTCACCTTTTCATTGACCAAAGTTACAAATTTGATTATTTTTCAATTATTCTACCTTTAAACTTTGCTGGTTTTTTGAGCTCTGTGGCATATGGATGTAATTCACCCTTTTATTTTCTAAACTGAATACAAAACTTGCCCTTTTGCTTTCTCTTATAACCATGATGAGGTCGAAGATAACCCAGAATGCCAGTTCTTGAGGGAAATGTTGCTTATGAGTCTTTGTGCTAGATTTATCTGGGATAGGCTTTCAGTATTATTTGAGTCTTTGTATTTCTCAATTTGGACTTCATTTTTCATAGTTTCAAGGAATTCCATGATTGTCAGGTATCTTAAAGGCCCAAAACCCCAAACTTCATCTCTAATAATGGAACTGACATCTAAAGATCTTAAGTGACTTGCCAACATCATACAAATAATTCGGGGCGGAGCAGAGAAGAGAATACAGATTCTATATCTATACCATTTCTCCTACTTCATGTGGCCACTTCTGAGGCCTAAATCATCTTATTTGTGGTTACTCTTTAGAAATTGATTAAAAGGCAAATCAGGAAATTTCGGTATTTTTAATATTCATGTTATTGTCTTAGCTATTGGATTGTTAGAACCTATTCACAATCATAAAGCACAGGGTTGATTAGGTTATGATCTGTGGCAAAGACAACTGATTTTCTGAGCTCAAAATAACCTCTTGTGGGAAGAATAGAAATAATTGTAATTTCCCCGGGGGTAGAATTAGTTGTACATGACAAATTCCCAATGTAAAAAGGCATTTTGGTTCAATTTGGTTTCTCTCTGTCTCCCTTCCTCCTTCTCTTTTCATTCCAGCTGGGGTTCTGCCACCAAAACATTCAATCCTTGAAGGATAAGCCCCTTTGGGTTGATGGCCTCATAGACTGTCAGAACATTAGAAATGGAAAGTGCTTTGGAGATAATCTGGCCCACGACTTTCACTTTGCTGACAATATCCAGAGAGATGGACTGACTTGCCAAAACCACAGATACTGGTGGAGCCAGGGCTGGCTCCTACTGGGATTCCTACTTTATCATCCACTTCTCTTTCCATCCCCCCTTGATATAATGAGGTAGTTAATTAACATGTACTTCTTTTGTCCTAGGTAAGAAGTATATACATATCTACTTGTTCCAGCACCATTTGTTGAAAAGACTATCCATTCGCCTTTGAATTACCTTAAGTTTGTTATACCTCTATGCTTCACTAATTTCACACTGTAGCACTGTGATAATTCTTTTTTTGTTTTAGTGGTGAAAAAAAGGCAATGTGTTATATTTATCCTTTGCATTTTACATGTTATAAATGCTCTTGTATTTATTCAACATTTAATAAATCAGTTTAAAAATAATCAGACAAATATACAAAGGTGTATGTACAAGACTGTTTATAACAATATTTGTAATAATAAATCCTGAACAAGCTCTATAAAAACCTATACATCCAGTAAAAATGGTGATGTAGCTCTATATTAATTGATAAGGTGGAGTTATTGAATTGAGATTATTCAATGAAATAGCATGGTACAAATCCATATGGTAAAATCTAATTTTTTGTTGATAATACTGTACGTATAGTCATAGAAAAAAATCTCGAAGAGTATCTTGATTGTGGGAATTTGGTATGAGTTTTTACTGTAATTATTACTTTTTGTCTTTCTATTTTCTGTATTGTTAATTTTTCTCAATGAAAATGTGATAATTCTTGAAATTAAAGAGTGCAAGTCATCTAATCTTGTCCTTTAAAAAATTGTTTTTTCTATTCTGGTTTCTTTGCATGTCAATATATATTTTTGAGTCAGTTTGTCACAAAAATATACAAAATACACACAAAAAATTACACAAAACCTTGTTGGGATTTTGACTGAGATCATGCTGAATCTACAGATTAATCTGCAGAAAACTGATTGCTTCCCCAAATCAAAATTTCCAATTTGCAAACATAGTATATTTCTCTGTTTAATTTATTTAATGTCCCTCAACAATGTTTGAAAATTTCTATGTACAGATTTTGTACTTATTTAATAGTTTAATTTATCCCTAAATATTTTACATTTTTGATGCTGTGTGATTTTTTTAAATTAAAATTTCCAGTTGTTAGGTGTTAATACATAGAAATAAAATAGATTTTTGTATGTTAACTCTGTTAAAGTCATTTATTGTTCTAGTCATGTTTTTGTAGATTCCTTAAGATTTTTACCTTGATTATCATGTTTCATGTTATCTGCAAGTAAGGGTGCAATTATTTCCTCCTTACCAAATTGCATGACTTTTATTTTCTTTTTCTTACTTTCTTTTCTTACTTGCACTGGCTAAAATCTCCAGTACAATATTGAACAGAAGATTTGAGATTGAGATTAGACATCCTTGTCTTGATCCCAGTATTTAGGAGGAAGGCATTTGCTCTTTTACCATTAAATATGATATTAGCTGTAGGATTTTTGTTGATACCCTTTAACAAGTTGAGGAAGTTTCCTTTTATTAATACTTTCCTAGGAGTTTCTATTGTGCACTAATGACTTTAAGTTTTGTCAAATAATTTTTCTCCATTTATTGGGATGATAAAATGGTTTCTCTTTTGTAGTCTATTGATATAACGAAGTAAATTTATTGATTTTTAAATGTTGAAACAAGCCTAACATATCTGGGATGAACCCTCTTTTGTCATGATATACTATTCTTTTTTATATATTTCTTGAACTGATTTGATAAAATGTTATATAGGATTTTGCATTTATATTAACGAGAGATACTGGTCTTTAGTTTTATTTTGTGTAAGGGCTTTGTCTGATTTTCAATATCAGAGTAATGGTGGAGTCTTTCATTTCTGGAAGAGTTTGTGTAAAATTAATAATATTTCTTCCTTAAGTGTTTAGCAGAATTCACTAATGAAGCAATCTTCTTTTTCTTCTTTTTTAAAAAAAGTAATCATAATACTTTTAAGGTTACTTTTTCTTGAGTGCACTTTAGAAGTGTGTGTCTTTTATGAAAACCACATGTCATTTTAGCTGCTTATTTACTTGTTTGTCTTCTCCATTAGCTTATTACAGATTCCTTGAGAGAAGGGACCCAGTATTTTATTTTTAAGCCTTCAGATTTTAGTGTAGTGTAAGGCACATGGTAAGTATTCCATAAATATATCTTAAATAAATGAAGAGGTGGATAAATTTCCAGTGGGAACACAAGAAGTTTCATAGGAGAAAACCAGAGGTGGTTTAAGAGGGATTAAGATGAAAGAGGAAGAGGATGCCCACAAAGAAAGGACAGTCAGGAGGAGACGAGGGCAGGGCTGATTAGGAAAGGCAGAGTGAGCATCTTGGGGTATTGAAGTAGAAGTTAAGTTGGATTAAGGTAAACCAGAGCTAAGCCAAGGGATTTACTAAACTGAGGAGCTTGGATTTTGGTCTGTGTACATTGGGAAACCATTGAAGGTTTTGGAGAAGGGGAGTTCTAAGGACCATTCTGGGTTTAAAAGGATGTTTCTGATGGCAAAATGTGGGATTGATTAGAGAAGATGAGACAAGAGGTAACGAAAGCAGTTCCTTGGCTGCTGCAACGCTACTTTAGTGGGTACTAATAATTGGGAATCAAACTAACCATGGCATGGGGGTAGAAAAAAAAGATTTCTCTCAAAAATAGGATTCTTAAGATTTTTTTCACCTGTGTGGGTGACGCATGAAGAGATGAAACAGAATCCTGAGCTTGGGGGGACTGTAATGCCATTAATTAAGATGCAGCGACAAGAGAAAGGGCAGGTTTGCTGCAGACGGGAGCCTACCCACAGCAAATGGAGGGTACTGGAGCTCCAGAAAGTCCAGGAAGATTTGGAGCCACATGCACAGAAGTAAAAGTCAAAGCCACTGAAATAAATGACAACAGTGGGTGGGACGAAGCCCTGGGAATGTATATATACCTAAGAGAAAAAATAATAGAACTGATGAAGTTCTGGCAGAAGGAAAGAGGGGAGCAAGAAAGCATGGAGACGTGATTGTCTTTCAAGAGAGAGTTTCAAGAAAGTGCCGATGATGGGGGAGGTGGTGTAGCAGAGCAGTTAAGAGTCTAGAGCCACGGGTCAGAAAGATTTGCTACAGAATCTCTGTATTAATATTTGTATGACGATCAGCAGGTTATATGATCTTCATCTGTAGAGTGAAGGCAATCTTATAACCTGTCTCATAAAGCCATTGCAAAGGATAAATGAGAAATAATCATCTTAAAAGTCTTCTTATTTTGCGTGGCAAATAGCAAGCAATCAATATTATCTGCTCTGATCAACAGGACTAACATGCTTCAGGAAGTTTGCAAAGAATGGGGGAGAAGGGGATGTAAGTTTTGCTTCTCTGGAAGGCAAGGCAAAAATTACAAACTTGTAGGATTCATTCTTAGATGTGGGGTTTTTCAAGTCTTCTTGCAATACAGGCATCTTTATAATTCTTATCTGTAGAATATTTGGGCGAGGTGTGTGTGTGTGTGTGTGTCTGTGTGTGTATGTGTATAAAAATATTTAATTCTAAATTGGTTTGATAATTTATATGAAAAGAGACTCCAAGGAAAATATCAAGAAGGCTACTATTTCTTCTGGAAAGATTTGTGAAAAAAATGCCTCCAAGAAATGAATCCAAGGCAGATACATGTTAATTTGGTTTCCTTTCATTGTTGAAAATTAGTGTTACTTTATCACAGTGTATTATGCTTGTTTATATTTCTTTAAAACAAATAAATAATTTAGATTCTGATCACGATTTGAACGTAAGCCAGTTGGCTTATGAAACCAGCCATTAAATCAACAAAGACCAGATGTCTCTGAATTTTAATGTTCAAGTGGAATGTAAAATATTAAGAATCATTTAGCAGTTTGATTTATCCTTTGATAGTGTAATCAAATTAATGTTTTAAAAATTACCTATAGAATTGGAAAGGAGATTGTGAAATATCAGATACAATCTCAAAAGTTTTAGCATGATTTTGAAAAATGTATTTTAAATGTCCTTGAATGTTAGGAAAGCCATTTTGGTTGGAATAGAGCAGTGAGTATAATCGGCTACACGGCACAACACACACGTAATACATAACACATGTGTTATGGGTACAGATTCCCTTTTAGAGTGAATGCCCATACAGCATCCTGAACTGGTAGAGAGCTTTCAGCTTTTCCACCCATTCTGTGCTTTCTGCAAAGTAAACACAACTGCTTAGTTACGTCTTTTTGTTTGCGTCCACGTTTATTCCAGGAGAGCTAAGTGGCTGACTTTCCTCCAAGGCACCAACGTCCTTCCTCCAGAGCCACAAGCCCTAGTTTCATTCTTCTGGATGAAGAAGATATAAACAAAAGCTATTTTTAACTTCCTCCTTTGCTACCCTCTCAAGGCCCGATAGCAGACCCTACCTTTGATTACTGATGTGGGTCTACTCTGGTCATTGAATATTATACAATAAACTGTTTACATAGCAGCCCTTTTTACAGGTTTTAAATCTTCCCTAGCTGCCAGTTTCTGAAGCAGAGCCTGCCAGCTGGCAGACAGAGAGGTGCTTGTGTTCTAGTAGATTGAGGTAATTAACAGCCCAAACTGTCAGAAGGTGACAGCAGGCAAAGACTTCTTGCCCTGGGGTCACAGCTGGCTCCAACAACTTGCTCCTGATTTACCAGTCAAACTAATAATGTAAGGAATATTGGTATTAACTTATAAAATCAAGGGTCAAGCTGAAATTCTGGTCTACCCCGCATTCACTGGCAGCAAATTAGCGATCAGGTCTTGTGGTTACTCTGTCTTGTAGTGACTCTGCCCTCTTAAACGACCCCTGCGAAAATCAGCACGTGCCTGTTTGGGGCAACACTATGTGGATCTTGGTCCACTTAAAGAAGCAAAGTGGTGTCTTTCACTTTGATTTCTTTCCGTAAGTGTAGCTCTTAATAGGATATAGTTTTTTGTTGTTGGTTTTGTTGTCGGCTTATTTAGAAAATGTAGTAGGTAAATAAGATAATTGTTCAGCTATTTAATGTGCTTTCATATACAGCAGTGGTTCTAAATAGTTCTATAGTAAGATTTCTTTATATAACTCTTTATATTCTCTAAACATTTCAAGTTTTAAAAATTTCTATTAAGCTTCATTATCAAGTTATAACTTTTTCACTTTTTATCAGAGTTTCTGCTTAATGCGAAGTTACCAGTGTTACCCAATGAGTCCATAAATTTCCAGTCTAAATTAAAGAAACGTGACATTAGGTTTAGTCTGTGAAACTTCATCTTAGGTAAATGTAATATTTCAATTAAAAGATATTAACAGTGACTCATCAGCTTTTATCAGTTGGGATCCAATTTGGTCGAATTTAACAAGGCCCAAAATAAGAGTGGCTTAAAATCGGTTTATTTCTCTTTAGCCTAAAATCCCAAAGTAAGGATTCTAAGGCTGGCATGACAACTCTGCTCCATGCAGCTCTGAGGGAACCATACACAATCCAGCATCATCCGAGGTGTGGTAGGCTGATAATGACCTTCAAGGATATCACGCCCTAACCTGGGACCTTAAATGTTACCTTATTTAGGAAGAGAGTCTTTGGAGATGTGATTAAGTGAAGGATCTTGAGATGGGGGAGATTATGTGGGATTATTCATATGTGGGTCCTAAATGCTAGCACGTGTATCCTTGTAAATGGAGGTAGAGGGAGATCAGACACACACACACACACACAGAGGAGAAGGTAATGCAAAAACAGCAGAGAGAGATTTGAAGATTTTGGCCTTGGAGGTTGGAGTAATGTGGCCACAGCAATTCCATTCTAAGTTTTGAATTCAAAGAGTAGATTCTTCCCTAGAACTTCTGGAAGGAGTGTGGTTCCAGATACCTTGATTTGGACTTCTAGTCTCCAGAACTGTGAGAGAATAAATTTCTGTTGTTTCAAGTCACCAAGTTTGTGACTTGTAATTTGTTACAGCAGACACGGAACACAAATACACTAGGATATTGTATATATTCTCATGGTTCAAGATAAGCAAACATCTCATTGATCTTCTAACCAAGGATGTGTAGAAAGAGAAATGTATACATTAATTGACTCACTTATTCGTTCAACAAATATGCATGGAGAACCTGTTATATGCCAGGCACTGTCCTGGATGTTTGGAATACACTCATGGAAAACAAAAAGACCCCTTTCTTCTTGGAACATGTTTTCTAGCAGGAGAAGACAAATGAAGATAAACCATAAAAAGCAAATTATCATATTAGAAGGTGAAAAATTCAATGGAAAAAATTAAACCTATAACACAGTAAAAAGAATTGAAAGGGTCATTTTAAAAGCTGGGCAAGCTGCAGTTTAAAATAGATTGGTCATGGTAGTCCTCACCTCATTGAAAAGGTGGGATTTGAGAGGGTAAAAGTTAACCAGAAGAGCTCTCCAGGAAGAAGAAGTGTATAGAGCAAGGATTTTGAGATATGAAAATGCCTCACATGTTTTGGAAACAGCAAAAAGGCCAGTATGATGATGGAAGACAGTAAAAATGGTAGATGAGGTCAGAATGGGAAGGAGGGGACAATTAAGTAGCATCCTATAAGTTATAGTAAGGTCTTTGGTTATTCAGTTGGGCAGCTATTGGAAGGTATGAGCTGAAAAGGGACATGATCTGATTTAATTATTAAAAGGATCATTCTACCTGCAGTGTTGAGGATAGACTGTAGGGGATCAGGGTAGGCTCAGAGAGACCTATTAGGGGGATTATTGTGGCAATCTGGGCAAGATCTAACAGTGGTACAGATTACAGTTGTACAGTACAGATGGAGGGAAATGATTAATTTCTGGAGAAATCTTGAAGATGAAGTCAACAGAATCTCAGAAGATTGATGAGGAGGTCTGAGGGGAAAAAGAGAAATAAAAAATGACTCCAAGGATTTGAAGTTGACCAACTAAATGGTTGATAATATTACCAAATAAGATGATATTACCAAGTAGATGAGGTTGGTAGGTGAGGATTTGGTGGGGTGGGTGTAAGTGGTGAGGGGAAGGCCAGGGTTTCAATAGTGTTTGAGCTATTAACCATCTGTACAGCAGTGCGAAGTGTGCATCTGAATATATGAATCTGGGCGAGAGGTCTGCCAGGGAGACATCCAGTGAGACTTCTGCTTCCTGCGATAACATACTAGCTTATTTCAAACCAGTACTCTTACCAAGAATAACTAGAAAATCTGGGAAAAAATTTTAAAATAATTGTTTGAAGGTATTGATAAGCTCCCAAAGCAGCAAAGATTTGAGAGAATTTCTTCAGACAGTAGTGAAATGATTCCGATTGGAGCGTGGAGATGCATTAATTAAAACATTAGAAACAGTGAGTTTTGACATGTTTTCTGAGAATTCAGCAGAGGAGAGAAAAGAAATGAGATGGTAACTGGCAAGGTAAGTGGGGTCAGAAGAAGATTCTTTTAAAAATGGATGAAATAGAATGTAAATTGGTGCAGCCACTATGGAGAACAGTATGGAGGTTCCTTAAAAAACTAAAACTAGAACTACCATATGATCCTGCAATCCCACTCCTGGGCATATATCCAACAAAAACTCTAATCTGAAAAGATACCTGCACACTTATGTTCATGGCAGCACTATTTACAATAGCCAAGACATGGAAGCCACTTAATTGTCCATCGACAGATGAATGGATAAAGAAGATGTTGTACGTATATACAATGGAATACTAGCCATAAAAAAGAATGAAATAATGCCATTTGCAGCAACATGGATGGACCTAGAGATTATCATACTAAGTGAAGTAAGTCAGAGAAAGACAAATATCATATCATTTATATGTAGAATTTTAAAAAATGACACAAATGAACTTATTTACAACACAGAAAAAGACTCACAGACATAGGAAACAAACTTGTGGTTACCAAAGGGGAAAGTGGGGGAGGGATAAATTAGGAGTTTGGGATTAACATATACACACTACTGTATATAAAATAGATAAACAACAAGAACCTACTGTATAGCACATGGTACTATACTCAATATCTCATAATAACCTATAGTGAGAAAGAATCTGAAAAAGAATATATATATGGATAACTGAATCACTTTGCTGTACACCTGACCCTAACACAACATTGTAAATCAACAGTACTTCAATAAAATAAATAAAAATGGGTGAAAATAATCATGGTTGTATTCTTTTGAAAATAATCAAGTGGAAAGGAAAAGTATCAATGATTTAGGACAGAGAAGGGGAGGATGATTGGAATGAAGTCCTGCAGAAGACAGGGGAAGTGGGATCACTGCCCACGTGGAGCAATTGGCAAGAATTAAGGAGGTTCCTGAGCACTACACATAACACATTCCTTCACACCGTTGACCAGAACTTCAACGTGTGACCACATCTACTGACTGTAAGAGAGATGGAGAGTTTTGATCCTCATTCTTATTGGCTATCTGCCTCTGCCCAGCTTTTTTTTTTTCTTTTTTAATTATTGAGGAAGGAGCAGCAGACATAAGGTTAAGTGGGGAGGGGTGAGGGGAGCACTAGAATTCTCTAACATGCTGATGTTTTGTCAACTACTACAGTATTAAGGCTTGGAGGGTCTACAGACAGATATTTAGCTTTCTGGTATCAAATAATAATTCATCTAGTTGAGATGGTTTTAATAACTTATGATAAACTCGAGTTGAAGGGAATTAGCAGGTATTTAATTATGTCAATCCTTTGATAAGTTATCTCCTTAAACCTTTAGTTATCCCATCAGGCAGGCATTATGTTGCTTATTTAATTGATGGGTAAACTGAAGCTCAGACTGGTTAATAATTACTTGAATTTACATAGTCAATAATGCCAGATATAAACTTAGGTCTATCCAGCCTGAATACACTATTTCCACAGTTCATGCATCAAAATTTAAAAAATAGATGACTAACTTCTTGAAGCTACTTTTCCACTCACAAATTTATTTAAGACAGCAAAGTTTAAACTTTGTAGTGGGAATAGTCATAAACTACTAAATAGCCACATAATAGCTAATAATTCTAATAAATGCTTTAAATTTCTATCACAAAGAAAATAATCAAAACATGTTTCTACACTAAGAAATTAATTTTTTTCTGAAGTAAAAGCACAATGAAAGGAGATTGTGACAATGGGGGCATTAGTAAAGTTGAGGGCATATTAACAAATTAAAATAATAATGATATCTCATAGGAATGAATATATTCTTTTTGGACTGAGGGAACAATTTCATGCTGAATCTCTGGCACAAGAAATACCATCCTTGTAATGGCATCTATCATTTTGCAACTAATTAAATGTTTTGGCTGGGTTAAGACTTAATCACTGCACAAATATTCTTAAAGCAACATGAATTTCTGTCAGGATATTGAAACAGCTAAAATATTTTGTCACCTGGGAATTTCTGTAGTACTCTCTCTTTTTCTTTAACTTTATTTTTTATTAAAGTATAGTTGAATTACAATGTTGTATTAATTACTGCTGTACAGCAAAGTGACTCAGTTATACATATATATATACATTATTTTTCATTCTTTTCCATTACGGTTTATCACAGGATATTGAATACAGTTCCCTGTGCTATACAGTAGGACCTTGTTGTTTATCCTTTCTATATGTAGTACTCTCTTAACTGTGTCTTTTTTCTTTTTCTTGTTTTTCTTTCATTTTTACTGAGATGCAATTGATGTACAGCATAATGATTTGACTTACATACATCATGAAGTGAAAATGTTGGAGGACAGGGATTATTTTAAAGATATAGTGAACATAACATAATGGTGAGAAATTTAAAGCTTTCCTACTAAGATAAGGAACAAGGCAAGGATGTCCTCCCTCACCCCCCTTTTTAACATCATATTGGAAGTTCTAGCTAATGCAGTAAGACAAGAAAAGGAAATAAAATGTACATGGATTGGGAGGTAAGTAAGTAACAAAACTATCTTTGTTTGCAGATGGCATGATCATCTATATTGAAAATCTGGCTTTCCCAGATTCAAATCCAGTCATGATATTCCATTTATTGCTCCCTGTTATCTTCAGATGAAGACATACCAGACTCTTTTAAGACTTTGTCTCAGCCTTCCGCTCTAGTGTTATCTTTCCTATTCCATATCCTAGCTCCCTATACTTCAGCTGTTCCAAACTTCTTTCAGAACCCCAAACATGCAGTACTGTATTCTCACCTTCGAGCACGCTTGTCTTGGGCCTTGGAATACCCTTACTTTGGTCCTTCATTTGGATACTCTCCACGCATCCCTCAAGACTTAGCTCAGGCATCCCCTCCAAGACACTCTCTTTGAAGGTCAGCCTTAATCAGAATCTCCTCACAGGTGCTCCCCTAATAGTACTGGACTCTCTCTGCTCAGGTCTCACCACATTACACTCTGCTGTAGTTACCAGTTTATGCATCTGCCTCTCCATTTTCCTCAGTAACTAGAAGCGTCTTGAGAGCAGGGATTTTTCTTAATCATCTTTATATCCTTGGCCATGGCATCGTTCCTGGATATAGGTTATAATCAAGGTTAATCATATGAATAAATGATCAAGTGACTAAGTAAAAACATTTCCAAACTCACTTTGAAAATATTTCTTACATGTATCTTTCCTCTCTTTACCCACTAACATTTTTCATTTCAATTTTTAACCATTACAAATGGAACGCTGTAATGATGCTTAAGAAATTTCTTTGAATATAAGGTCCATTCCCTCTTTCCTTTCTTTTGTTCTATAAACACACACACACTCCTCTTCTGTTTCTATCCTGAAGACCATTATACTAGACTTTCTTAAACACTGCTGTCTCTATTCACTCCCTTGATCATATTTTTTGCCAGTAAAACTCCACTAATTTAGATTATGTTCATTTACCTCATCCATGAAATGTTCCCTCACTATTCTATCTCTGAGATTTGAAATCCTTCAGCTGAATTCCTTCAGTTTTTGTTGTGTATACCTCAAATTTTGCCATGAATGAATGTACAACATGGATTACAGTCCGAACCAGATTATGAATCTCTTAGGAGAAAAGATTGCATTTTATACGTTTATACCCTCTACAGAATAGAATTTTGAATTGAGAACATAGTAGGTGCTAAGCAAATACTTAGTGATTGATTCCATGGTATTTGTTTGGAATTATTTATTGGCATTTTTATGAAAATATTCTTAGACACAAATTGGATGCTCACGCATTAAGGTGTTTCATCTTTTTTCAGTAGGACCTTGTGGATTTCTACATTTTTGTTTACACTACACTTTTGTGTTCATCTCCAGGTATCTGTGCGGATGTTTGGTTAGAATCTTATTGTGTTAAGGTCTCAAGATGTAAGGCTAAAGAACAAAAAGTTAAGCACCTAGTGTAGAATGATCCCTGGGTCTTATTCCAGTTGAATAACGTCAGGCAAGTTACTGAATTTCAAAGCCTCAGTTTCCTTATCTGTAAAGTAGAGAAAATGAGTTCCTATTTCATAGACTATTGGGAGAATTAAAAGACAAGAAGCATCTGTCAACTTAAAAGAAAAGAACTGTGGAGAGGGGCTTCCCTGGTGGCACAGTGGTTAAGAATCCTCCTGCCAATGCAGTGGACACGGGTTCGAGCCCTGGTCTGGGAAGATCCCACATGCTGCAGAGCAACTAAGCCTGTGTGCCACGACTACTGAAGCCTGTGTGTCTAGAGCCCATGTTCCACAACAAGAAAAGCCACCGCAATGAGAAGCCTGTGCACCACAACGAAGAGTATCCCCCGCTCACCGCAACTAGAGAAGGCCCATGCACAGCAACAAAGACCCAACACAGCTAAAACTAAATAAAATAAAATAAATTAATTAAAAAAACAATTAATTAGAACTGTGGAGAGTGAATTGTATATCCAGCAAAACTATCCTTTAGGAATGAAGACACTCTCCTATGAATGGAAACAAAAAAGAACTTGTTACTAGCAGATTACCCTTAAAGAAAGGCTAAAGAAATTTCTTCAGATGAAAAGGAGAAGATGAGTGAAAAAATCATGGAGCATCAGAAAGAAAGAACCATAGAAAGAACAGAGATATGGGCAAATATAATAGACTCTTATTCCTCATGTGTTTTACAAGTATACAATGTCCCTTTTTTCGTCCGTTATGATGTTTTTAATTTTAATTTAATTTTAATTTTAATTGCCTTTAAAATTTAATTTTATTAATAACAACAACAAAAAAGACATGGAGCATCTAAAGTATTAAGCAGAGTGCCTGACACAGAACAAAAGTGCTTGATATACACTAATTTTTATTATAAAAAATATTCGACGATCAAGTCCAAACTTCTCTAAGGCAAATAAGATCTAGAGAGTCATATGACTTGCTGAAGACCACTAGTTTATGAGAGAAATGGCCTGGAAAAAACACAGGTCTCCTGACACTGAATCTAATGTGTCTTCTAATTCCTTATTGCTTTGCAGTCTGACTAGAGTCTGAGGATTCTCTGAGGGCCTTGTGAGTGTGTTCTACTTTACCTTATTGTATATGTGTATCACTCTGGGAGAGTTTGACATGCATAATTTTGGAATTAAAAGAATAAAACAAAAATATTTATTTCATCATAGCCAGTTCCTTTGTTTTTCAAAGGGACCTAGAGAATACGTTTTTACATGTACATTGATGCAAATTTCATTTAAATTTACCCTGAATTGAGTTGTAATCATATTTTCAGAAATGTTAACACTGTTCTGGGTTAGGTACAGCAGTATTTTTATCTTATGGGAGCTTATTGCTTTATTTCAGAGGTTTTTTTTTTTTTTTAATTCTACTTTGAGTTTAAGAATGCTCATAATTTTCCTCTTCAAAATAGATCCTACAGGCAATTTTAAAGAACACTTTCTCAAAATATAAAAAGAATGCCTGACTCCATTTTATGTTTGTGTTTAAATGATGGAAAGCAAGGAAATTCATTACAGACTAGTTTCCAAGGCAGGGGTGGGGTGGGAGTGGGTAATGATCTGCAATAACCTTTTAATAGAACTTTGAAGGTAAAACTGTACTATTTATCAGGAAGGATACTTTTCCATATTTTTATGAATATTCAGCTATAACAATAGTGATTTGTTTGGCTCTTTAGAATCATAGGTCTTTTGAGAGTAAGAAAGATTGCCCCAGAGAGAGATGAATCAACTCTCGTGCATTTGTAAGAAAGGAATCCCAATTCCTTCTTGTTTCTGTTTTTTTTTCCTTCCAAAAAAATTGTATAAATGAGGAAGTAGTGCCAAGGGCCTATTAGTAATAGTTATTTCCTAATTGCAGCGGGAAGCATCCTGCCTGTTTAAATAAATATTGTTAACTCTGACCTCTCACTTTGCCAGGGCTGATAAGGCCATTGTTTGGCCTATATGGAGCACATACAGTATACACAGCGCGGAGAGCAGCAGGAAAACAGGAAACAATAAATCAGAAATTAGAGCCCTGATTGTTGTAGCTAATTACATCAGGCTTCTGCTTAATTTCTCACTCTGTCATTCTAACCTGATTTTCTTGCCAACAGACTGCAAATTGCTGGTGTCACGTACATTCAGCAAACAATAATCCTTAGTTACTGTGACTGACAAATGAATGAGCAGGAGAAGATAGTTTATTATGCAAGGATGAACTGAGACATTCACCAGATACCTGCCTGGATGCTTTTTTAATTCACTTACCTAGATGTGCTGCATGATACATTTCTCCAGGAGCGGAGATTTTGGCATCGAGACAGCTTAATTAGATTTGCGGCTTGGTTTGATAATAGTGAGCAAGAAGAAAAGATGGTCCTGCGAAAGGAAGGGAGGAAAGAGGTTGGCTTGGACAAAGAAAGAGATAAAGTGGTAACTTAGCTATTTAAGTCAAATCTGAAAATAATACGTTTAGGGTGAGTGAGATTAGTCAGCACATTATTGAATGTTAATCTTGTCTACACATAAATGTGGTGAGCTAACTTAGCATTTTCAGACCATTATGGCCTGATGACTGAAATTCTAAATCACATGTGTTAAGAAAGAATGATAAAAGTGAGATGTTCTTATTCAAAATTAATTGTTGAATTACTCCCAGATTCCACTTCTGCATGTAGATTATACATGTCAATTCAATTTTCCAGGATCCCAGTCCAGTGTTGTTTATACAGTCTAAAATCAACTTTCCTTTCCTTTAATGATTTTACAAATTTTACATGGCTTCCGTACTTTAAACAACTGTGCTAGAGCCCATGAAGATGGAATATGGAAGAACTAATTGAGGAGAATTTTCACTCTGTTGTTATTTAATACATTTTCATGTTCTGGGTATATTTTCTACCTTTATAGTAGTGTTTGCTTATTAGATCATCCAACTGCTGAGAGGATCCAGAGCTGGCAACCTACTTCGCCCAGGCTCTCTGCTTCTTTGGTGGTTAATAAAAAATTACATTATTTTGTTTAACTGAAAGTACTGTGTATGCTAGCTATTTAGAATGAAACTGTTTTTCGGCTTAAAACAAAATTTACTTCATCCTTCAGCCTATTTCCCATGGGCTCTGCTTTTACCACTGTCTTGCTTTGGTGTCATTTTCAGGGGAAGAGAAAGTGAACTCAACACAGGGAAGTTGGGGTGGTGGTGGATCGCAACAGACTCTTCCCCAAGTCACAAAGGGTGTGGCAGAGCAGCTGGGTCCCGTTTTTGGAAACCACTGTTCCACTTGGTAAAGCAAGAGGTCAGAGTTAACTTTTATTTAAATATGGAGGTGATGTCTTACTTGCCAATGATGAAGTTGGAATGTAGGCCAATTAAGGATCCCGGAAATTGGTCAAAGGGCTAAAACATAGAGTAGAATGGGCCAACATAGGTGCTGGTCCAAAGAAGAGAGGGAGAAGAATAGTTTATTCTTAATGTCTTTGAATATTTCTTCTGTATAATGTGTTTAAACCTCTCTGAACCCCAAGCTGACTTTCTAAGAGTCCATCTTAATACCATTTTTTTCTTTTATCCATGTTTTCAGGCATATGTGATAAATATGTGTTAAACACCCCTTGTATGACTGTTGCTCCCTGCAGTGGAGAAA